>NC_132901.1:6344480-6710039 GCF_030463535.1 Salminus brasiliensis
TATTCATCCTTAAAAGCTCATTCAGCTCTTAGCAAGAAACTTTTGTTGCATGATCTTATACATTTATGAGGTGGTTCCTTAACTTTAAAGGTTGTTGCACCTCTCATTTACAGAAGGGGTTTGTTCCTTTAGGAAGCATCAGTTAAATGGTTCTTTTGGGAACCACAGTTTTATAACATCACTTCAGAGTACTGGAGTATCAGTACAAGAGTACAGAGTAACTGTGTCTACAGTCTTCACCTAACCCGCGCAAGCAGAAAATGTTTCTGCTATGTGGCACAAAAAGACCAGATCCAATCCAAAAAAGATTTAATTATTTCCATACAAAATATTTAATAAATATGACTTTCAAAACATTTGCCAGGAACAATCTCAAATAGGAAAAAAAGCTTTGTACAAGTAGGTCAATATGGACACTGAATGTCACCATGATCTCACTGAATTAACAAATAAGAAGTATGTTGGGTTTGTCCTTTTAGAGAGCCTCAATAAAATAATCAGAAGTATTAAACAAAATGTGCACAGCAACAAGAAATTGACATCTAAAGAGCAAGGCAGTCATCTACAACAGAAACCCAAACTTGCTCCAAGAGAGCTACCATCATTTGGCCTTAACATACACAGATCCATCTAATCAAAGTCTACTCAATATTAAAAGTTGAACCACTTTGTTTCAGAGGACAGGAAAGGATGGGGTTAAAGGTATAAACGCAGGTTTTGGGACATCATTGTCACAGACCTGTACTCATAAGATACAGTCTATAGGTTATCATTCACATTCGTCATAATGATCTGAGCCCATTTGTCAGTGCCAGGAACTATTATAAACTCCTATTGGAACTTTTGTCTGGAAACAAAGCATATGAATGCACATGCCTAACATATAAGGCTCTGTTCAGAATTATTCACTTATCCCTCTGGCTTTTAGGTCAGCATAATAGGTCAGATAGGGCTGTAAATTCTAAATTCTTCAGAGTTCGGTCTTAAAAATAAAGGTCTAAAGCTTTCATTGCTGAAGAACTTTAAATTACACTTCCATTTAATTTTTGTTTTTAATGCACATTTTATGCATGAAATTTGCATAAAAGGTAGAAATAAAACCCTTTCTTGACATAAATCTTGGCAGCTTTATTTTTGTGTAGCATGGTTGGGTACTCCGATCAACAGTGTTCCCACTGCCCCCCTACTGTTCAAGTATTCACAGCCTAGCTTATGATGTCATGCAACTATGAAGCAAAAGGATTTATATAAACAATTATTTTATGACATTCTCCAATTTCAGTATGAAAAATCCCAAGTAAAAATAGTTTTGTTCCCTTACAGTTTTCATGTTTGTGACAATCAGCGTGTTTGCCACCAAGGTTTGTAATGAAACAAAAGCAGCCATTTTTTCCTGTTCCCTCACCTGCCTTACGTAGTTACAAATACATCCTGGCAAAATAGATAAACTTTGTCTGACAATGCACAAAGAAAAGCAAACTTTCAGGCACACAAATGCCCATCCTATTATTCAAAATAGACTGTTCTTTTTTCTTTTTAAAATTTGGCATCTATAACAAATTTGTTGTGAAATAAGGAAGCCATAAAATTACAAAGCCATCAAAACCTTCAAAACTAGACAGTATATATAAATAAAAGGAATGATATTTTAAGGCTCTCGATTATTAAGTTAATAAATCAAATATACACAGTGATTAATTAAAAACAAATGTACATATCTACACAACACTTCTAAATGAACAATTCTTCATATTGGCAGCAGTTGTGAATAGACCCTTGCCTGGGGCCAGACTGTGCCAATGTCTTGTCTCCTGCCTTACAGTCAAGTGCTGCTTATGTTCAGCCAGGTATTGGCCATGGTCACATCTATTGTTGCTAATAATATCCAGTATATGAACATTCATTATGTCCTTGTGTAATGGGGCAGCGGTTAATTCCACCCTGTACAAGCATAAGTGTGTGGTGCGTAACTGGCTGTTGCATTTGTGGTATTTACTGTACAATCATTGAGTGCCACAACAGCGAGTATGTAAACTAAATGACCTCCTGGGCAGATACTGTCGATCTTTGGTATTTCATCTGATTTACTGACAATGTCCATAATAAACCATCAATGAGTAGGACTTCTCAGTTCTACACAACCCTATTACACTTGCAATATGGCACCCTGGCAGTTTCAAATAGTTAACTGCAGACCTGAGTGGATTTTGCAGTTTTGAGTCTAGTTTTAAAAGTAGTATTTCTAATAGACTTAAATACAGTCCAGTGGGGCAATTAGTTCAATCTGAACTAAATTGCATCATAAATCTTAAAAACTTTTATTAAAAACTGAAACCCTACTGAGGAATGGTACGATGACAAAGTCACTGATGAGACTACTATGCATGGTTAGAAATGATGGCAACAATTATTTTAATAAGGTCTAGGTTAAAAATAGTGAACCTATCTTTTAAGGCAGGTCTCTGAAGTACATTCTGCACCCAGGCAAGAAAAACTCATTCTGCACCAAGAAAAGAAAAATAATAAATAGGTTTTTTTGTTTTTCCTTTGTCTTTTTTTTGTCCTTTGTCACATTAACATTTCTGACAGTTGCTGTGGTAAGAAGCTGCAAAGGCACTTTTACTACATAATATGGTAAAATCTAACCAATGAGAGCCCCCAGCAGATGGAAAAACTACTTGAGCAGTGAGTGTTGTCATAATAATAATAATAATAATAATAATAATGATTGTAAAAAAAAACACTTAAGACTATCTGAACATTACAACAAAACTGTACAAAGACTCAAAGATACTCAAACGTATCCACAAAAATAGACACTGGAAATCTATGCTGTGCTAATAATGTCTTTTTTTTTTAAAGAGGGAAAACACTCGCACATTCGTTTTTGCATGGATGTGAAATACAGCACTTTGGTTTTTCCAGGCAACCACAACAACTGTCAGTTGCCAGTGTAAGCCAGCTTGTCAAAACTTAAATTAACACAGGGACTCTGCGAATAAGAAACCTTAAGAGTCAGGAGTATGACAACAGTTTTAAGTGATACAGCCTCCCCAAGCTTCTGTGTGATCAGTACATGGGTGAAGAGGAGGAGGAGCAGTTTGGTCACATGGCAGCACAGTTGTCTGCTATACAATGTATTCCATCCTGTTTAAACTGTGCGCCGTCTCCAAGTTTCTGTTGTCCTGTTTGTTAGTCCAGTTGGGACTTTTGGTAGGTGTTCGCTCCTCCTTCTCCACTAGCGTGTAGGCTGGTTGCTTGGTGAATCGTGCTTTTTGCAGGTGCTTTTCCACCTCCTCTTCCTCCACCTCTGTAATGTGTGTCCTAATTTTAGCAATGATGGAGTTCTTCCCCTCGTAGTCTTTTGCGACCATGCTGTGGGCCGCATGCTTTTCGATTGGGTTCTTAATCTGGTTGAGCTGCTCCCGTACATTGTTGGTGGTGTTGTCCTCAGTGGCCAAAGCTGCTGTGTTGCCATGGGCATTCAGTTTTCGTCGGCGACGGATGCACCAGAGGCAGGATGTCGCCAGAGCAAGGATCCAGAGAACGATAAAGATGGAACTGAGTAGAGGAACCAGATAGTCTAGAGGAAGAAGACAGAGATTAAGTTAAAAATCCCCCTGAACAGTCTCTTAATACAAAAAGTCCAAAAATGTTTTTTTGGCCAATGCCATTGATAAGCCAAATTTTAGGGGTTGTTCCTGGAATATTTACATTATGTGAAGATTCTTTTCACTTTAAAAATTTGCAAAAAATGGTCCTCTAAAAAAGTGCATATCAAATGGGTCCTCTGGGATCCAGATATGGATGCATATATATATATATATATATATATATATATATAATAGCTTATTTTGCTTATTTTCACTTATTCTCAACTGCATATTACACTGGCAGGAATCAAATCCCAAAAAAGCAGGAGGACATGCCATTTGGCACAGGCTGAAGCGATGCAACACTGCATTTTGATAAATGGCATGCATAAAGAGGACCCTGATGTCAAATTGATGCTCTGTCCAGCTGGCAAAGCTGAGGTAATGTTCCACGGCATGGTTGACCAAAAACTCCTTAGAGCTTCTGGGACCAAGTTGGCCTCAACTGTGGAAACACCTTTAAGCCATCAGTTTATGTTGTATACAGAATTACTCTCAAGGACAGTTAATGCCTCTAGACATTGTAAGGGTTTTTGATTCCATATAATAATTTAAACAATTGTAAGATGTGCAGCGGTTCCTCTTCTTGGAGATATTGTATAGCATTATCTCATTATAACAAAAACGATATAACGGCAATCATGGCCGAATGACATTTTTTTGTTACTTAGCCTCTGTAGCTCATCAAATATACAAAACAAAGTGTTTGGCAAATCCTAATGCACAGTTCAGAAATCAACCCAAAGGTTCTTACCTGTTTTGCTGGGGTTTTGCCTCTGCTGCAATCGCACTCCAGTTACAGCAGTGATGATAGAATTGTTGCCAGCACGCTTGCTAACCAGGTCAATAATCCGATCTGTGATCTCTTTAATGGGGCTCTTGTCCAACTGTTCAGGCTCTTCTGTCGACTACAAAGAATTTGAAAAGTAGAGAAGTACTTTATGTAATGACTGGGCTCTTGCATTATCCTTAGCTTTAAAAAAAATGAAAATGTGTGTACTCACTATGCTGACATGAATATCATTGCTTGCAGAGAAGGAGGGGTCACATGTGATGGAAACAGCATACTCTGAAGAAAGGTTCTTTACTACATAGGCATGCCTCAGCTCATTACAAACAAGTTCTATGCTGAGGCCCTGCTGACACAGGGAGAAGCTATTAGGATCATGCAGAAATAATAATTAAAAGCAATGTCATTGTTTTCAAAGTGAAAAGGAAATGCCTGATTTGCTGTCTGAAGCTAGAAAGGTTAGAGAATTGGCCCTTCACGATGTTAGAGAAAGAGTACATAGTGAAGAATCAAAAGAAATGGGGTCAATGGGGGCTGGAGACCAGAACAAATTGCTGACTTCCCTGCTGTAACAAGCATACTAAATCTGTCACTTAACCATTGAGTTGAATCAGGTGTCCTTGAGCAGGACAAGCTAAAAACTGTGCATGAATCTGGCTCTCCAGGACCGGAATAGGTCATAAAATAGGCATCCTCCTATTACTAATAAATTATTGACTAAAAGTAACTGCATTACCACACAAGACTGTGGTTGTGCTCAGGTATACTGGTATAATATTAATATTAATAATAATATAAAATGTATGCATTATAGGAAAAAGACGGTTAACAATAAATGAAAACCAATAAAGAAGCAAGGAAAAAGTCAATCTCTACTTGGAAAGGATGACTCACATGAGGCATGATCTCTTTACTAAAGGTGAATGTGATGTTGGCACAGCTGTTGTCCTGGTAAGGGAAGCTGTGGTGGCATTTGGAGTTTGGCGGAGGAGGTGCAGAGGGCCAACACTCTCCCAGGCCATGGCAGGGCTTCACAAAACAATGCTCCTCTTTGATGGGGATACAAGACTGGCCCAACTGGCATCCGCCACGACCTTTACCAATCCGACAAGACTTTGGTCCACACCACATCTAAAGAAAAACAGTCCAACTTAGCATTTCACATTATGCATTCAACATGGCAAAACCTGACATGCACACAACAAGTGAGACATCTAGGGCAAAAACATAGAAAGACTATTAGTCACACAGACTTGCTAGTTAGCTAAGTTAGCTAAGTTAGCTAACAGGCATACAGTTGCAATCGAAATTATAAAAAAAAAATCCAAACTTTCAGCTGTTTCAACCAATCAAAAAAGAACAATTAAAATAGCTCCAAATGGTTACTCCTCAATTAACACAAAATTGCACTTTTAATGGCTGCAGTCTCAGAATGATTTAACCCCCTGAATAGAATCCCTCATAAGAGTACATATTTGTAAGGTGGAAAATCAAGGGCTTTATTAGTTGAATCAGGTGTGCTTGTAATAAAATACTTCAAATATCTGGGCTGGTTTGGTGATTGTGATGTATGATTACATGTTAAAAATAGGGCATATTTTTGCCAAAAAAAAATAAATTGGTGAAAAATGGTACAAAGCACTGAACACTGGCTAGATGTGGCAGAAAATGGAAACTATCTACTGCCAACAGATACCTAGAGAGGCAGGTGGCCAAAAACCCTTTAGTGACTGCAACAGTTCTGCAGCAGGATTTGGGGGCAGCAGGCACTGGGATTTCATGCCTGGACACCTACCAAAGTACCAAAGTCTTCTTCAATCTGCCCAAAACCATATGAATAAGCCAAAGACGTTTTGTGATTATGTTCTTTGGCGCGATATAACAAAACTGGAACTGGAAATCTGGCAGTGGAAACCTGCAGTATGTGCAGGGCACGATGAATACAATCATGTATTAGGAAATCCAAGGACAAAATGTCATGCCTTCTGTGTGGAAGATAAAGCTTGGGTGTTATTGGGACTTTCAACAGGATAATTATCCCAAGCATCCACCAAGGCTTGGTTTCAGAAAAAGTCTTGGAAGATTATCGTCATGGTCGCCTGATTTGAAACCTATAGAAAATCTCTGGTGTGATCTGAAGAAGGCGGTTGCAGCACACAAACTGTTTTTAATGCTCTCCTTTTTTGTCCGTTTATGCACCCCTTTAAATTTAGATGTATTGCATATCCACTGTGAAAGCACCCCGTTTACAATGTTGCTGTGTTACAATGTTCTGTACAAAGCTTGAGACTAGTTACTGTTGCTAAGCTTTAAGTGGACATTTGATTGTGAGAGGTTTAGCGTATCATCACTCTGATGGAAGGTTAATTACACATACTCTGGTGCAGTGGACCTTTCCATGGTGACACTGACAGGTGTTGCAATCCTCCTCCCATTTTGTGCCATCAGCGGTAACTTGACCTCCTTCAGAAATGCAGGGCGTCCCTGTGACTGAGTGACAGACAAAGATGAAGGTCAAATAACCTTTTCATGAGTTCTTACAGAGGATTTGGACTTCCTTATGGATTAAGCTGTTACTTTGTCCTTCCTGCCATAAGACGCTTGGGAGGCGTCAGAGCAAGTGATCTGGTATTTAGGAGCTCAGATTAGGACCTAGAGCAGTCAACTAATGGCCTTGGGCTTTTCAGCTACCTGGCTAAAGAGTTTCTTATTACTCTGGTGTTTAAGCTTAAGTGGATTACAGGGTAACAGAGGGGGTGTGTGTAAGATGATATTACACTCACTTTCTTGACACTGAGGCCCAGTCAGTCCAGGTGGACAAAGGCAGCAATAGCCGTTGATCTCATCCACGCATGTAGCACCAAAGGCACAGGGTGAGGACTGGCACTCGTTAATATCTGAGGGAAAAATAAATCCCCTTTCTTTACTTTTCTCTACAGTTTCCTGGTGTTCTTACAAGTACCCACAAGAAACAAGATTAGAGAGTAATTAAGTTCTAAAAATGGGAAGAAAAAAAAGATCTGAAATCAGTCAATGTTTAATAGCCTTGATCTAACACACAGCCATGCTCAGCTGATAGTAATTTCATTAATGTGGACTATATTTACAGATATGCCTGCATCAAACAGCAAAGCCTGAGGTATGCCGCATAATAAGGAGCTAAGTGGCCAGATAAAAGCTTCTAAAAGGGACAAATGAACTCTAATCAGTGCTGAGCACCAACGCTAAATGGCTTTTGGATGCTGTAAGGCTTTTCGCTCTAGGAGTTATGAACCCAGTATACGAGGACGGTGCTGGCTGGGTGTTTGGCACTCTGCCAGTGTGTCTGTCTAATTGGCTGGCTAGACTAACGTTTATGTCTCAGCTCTGAATTTTAATGGACAGAATCTGGGCCGGGACATCTGAAGGACCTCATCACTCATAAGGATCAAACTTACTTATGCGACAGTCGGGACCAGCAAAGCCTGGGGCACATTCACATCGATACCAGTTGTCGCCATCCACACAAGTCCCACTGTTGTAGCTGTAGAGAGAAAGAAACAAAGAAAGAGAGGAAGAAAGATCAACATGATGCCAAAACCTCCCCCTCATACATTACAATTCAGAGACATTTAAACAAAGTTTTTACCAATACATGCATGAGTCATTCTAAAGTTGAATTTGATACTTTACAGTGGAATTCCCCCTCAAGACGCAATGCCCAAAGCGCAATAAGATATTTTTCTTTCAGATTTTTTTCCACCCGTATGTTGAACTGAACTCAAATGATCCCTCAATCAGTCGAAGCGGAAAGTCAAGCAGGGTGCACGATACACAGCACTGAGCACACCTTTGGAATGACAGCAAGAAAAAGGGCGTGCCCATTTCCCAGCACACTGCCTGCAGAGTGTGAGAAAGTTCTGCACAGCTGTACAGGCTTGTTTACAGGAGTGGGCTGTGTGCACAAAACGATTTGCCTGGACTTACCATGGGTGTGGGCTGCAGTCGTTGGTATCTGAAAGAGAAAGACAGAGAATGAGATTTCTTTTCATGTGTGGTAGTGCAAGAGGGATTACAGCAGAGAACAAGTCAAAGCTTGTATGTGTTTGCATAGGGGTTGTTATTAACGAATTTCCTTTGCATCTTAAATGACTATGGCCTGACCAATAAATCAGGTTGATGTTGGGGTTTATCTGTACTGGAGGAAAGCAGTTGGTGTGGTGTTTTTTTTCTTCGTATTAAACAAACACCTCTGAGAACACTGTTTCCCCAGTATTTTCACTGTATGTTACAGTTAAACAGCTAAACACAGATTCCCTCTTAGTTAAACAGTCCAAGAGTAAAGCGGAGTGAAAGAGGAGACAGAGAAATAAGTATACCTATGCCCCTATCCCACCAACTGCAATCTGATCACATGACTTTTTTGGGATTTAACTCTAAAATATGCATACAAAAACATATTTGACAAAGTTAACAACTTACACATACCAATCAGAAAAGTTATCTTTAACTGAAACTATCTGAATCTGTTTCGTTTATATTGTTAGATGTCAGTCGGGCCCTAAAAATGACAGCATTCGCCTGATTGGCCAGAGAGAAAGAAAACAGAGTCAAGCAAGAGAGAGAGAGAGAGAGAGAGGTGTAGAGGAAGACAGGAAGGGAATGTGCAAACAAAAGAAGCACAGCAACTGGGCTCAGGGTGGACATCTGTCTCCACTTTCCTCATTTAATTTTCTTTTTCTCCTTCATGGCCAGTGGACGTCTACAATGTTTAGCCAGAGAGAGAAAGAAAGAGGTAGGCACAGAAGAAGAATGGACAGAAACGAGCAAGTAAGCCAAAGCCTACATTGCCAAAAATGCTATCCTGGCAAACGAAAACTTAAATCTAGATAATATACTTAACATTTCACATTATGAGATTGGTGTAAGAGACACTCTTATACCAACATATCTCAACCTACACACTTTTATAATTATTTCAATAAAGTGTGATACGATTGTGTCAATGCAGGAAATTTCTTTCACTAAATAAAATTATTTAGGATTCCTAAAAAAGGACTGAAAAGAAGTTACAAAATTTAATACATTTAAAACACATGTTAATCCCATTTTGCAGTGTATACATAAAATACTTGCTTCTTTACTCACCAACTGAGTAGGGAACCCAGGGAAAATAAAGGAAATATTAAAGATAAAGATTAAATATAAGGCCACTTTTCTTAAATTGTTCAGGAAGTTTTTATCCTCAAAAGATCTGCTTTTGTTGTTTCTCCCAGGAAGCCATACTTACTCTGAGAACAGGTGGCTCCCTCCCAGCCTTCTTTACACACGCAGGTGAAAGAATCTGCACTGACTACACAGGTGCCTCCATTCTCGCAAGGGTTGGGCAGACAGCTGCTGTTCTTGGCTGTAGAGGAGCCAAAGAATAAGTGAAAGTCTGAAATCTCCACCTTCACAGATAAACACAGCTATAATCAGCAGCTAAACTCCACTGAAAGTTTATGCCCTACTTTAATGATGTGGTTGTAATAACTGCACATACCACAGCTGTTCTCCAAAGCAACTATTGTAAACATGTACATTATTTAGATAAACTCATATCAGTCTGGACAGAGATCTGAGCCTCTAATCTTATGTGTGTAGGACAAGCGACTTGAATAGATTTATCTGTGAAATGCTGACTAATATTTTGTTCGCCTCCATTGATTATATTCTTTTAAGTTACTTTGACGTTTCAAGTTCAAGGATTTGGAATGGAAAATATGGCAGTTTTGAAGAGTTTAGAGTTAGAGGTGGTGTTTTATTTAGTCTGTTGTGGTGGTTGTTGTCTAACTGTATTTTGTCTGACTGTGAGTGCTATTGAAGTATTGTTTACTGAAAGAATTCGAGGCTAATAGGTGGTTTACCATAATATGTACCATGGCATTTTGAACACCTTTATAAACCAATCAATGGAACTCACCTATGTTACAAGTGGCACCCTCCCAACCTGGTGAGCACCTGCATTTGAAGGTGTCCCCCTCATCATTACAGGTGCCACCATTGTTACAGGTGGCTTCATCGCACTGGCTCTCACCTGAAATAAGAAGTTCTTTATTTCAATATGTATCAATTATTTCCACGACTGTTCAATTTTCAGTACTCCAGCTTTCAGTCCTCTCAGTTTTTGAATGGGATAACATCACACTAATATTGTATATGGCTTATTCAGTCTTAATCTAGCCTTTAATTTAATTCAATGTATTTAATATATAAAGAGATATCCATGAGATCTTCAATTTCATTATTTGACTTGAGTCAAAACTGTGCTACTGTGACAACTCTATTCTTATTCGCTAGATCACACATAGCTAACAAGGGGGTCTATAGAATATTCTTACGGGAGTGGCAGGTCTTTCCCTTCCAGCCATTTCTGCATTCGCAGTAAAAGTCATTCACCAGGTCTTGACATGTTCCCTTATTTAAACATGGTTTTAAGCTGCAGTCATCTATGTCTGAAGCAAAGAAGAAAAAATCAGGAGGAAGAGTTCTGGTTATGTCCAGCTGCACAGGTATGGAAAAAACACAGAGGTTAATTGCAAGCGAAAACTTACTAATTTCACAGTGGGCTCCCTCCCAGCCATCGGCACAAATGCACTGATACATGTTCACTTTGTCAATGCATGTTCCACCATTTCTGCATGGATTACTCTCACAATCATTTATATCTAAAAAATAAAAAATGAAATGTTAGCTTCTAGCTTCTAGATCAACAATAACAAATTGTGCTTGGCTTATCAGTTTAAGTAGTAATTATTGTGATGTGCAGCTTTGCAGCTGTAAAAAGTTTGATTCACAAATTATCAGCTGTATTTATTGGTACTGTTAATGTTAATGTTATGTTAATGAAATGCATTTAATTGTATTGTTGTAATTGTTGCAATAACGATGATTTGTGACTTGTTATCAAAAAGTGTGCATACATGTAGATGTTTAAGTCACTTAAATGTAAACAACAACAAATTAATTTTTTTATTGGGATGGTAAATTCCCAAACATAGCCAAAGTAACTGTTTGAAGCTGATGCAGAACTGCTGAACAGTGTAGAGAAATATTTAGTCTTACTCTCATGGCAGTAAGTGCCTCTGAAGCCCTCCTGACACTCGCAAGAAAACTGGCCCCCAGCTTGACTCCTGCAGCTCCCATGGGGCCCACACACATTAGAGGAGATGTAGCGCATCCCCTCTGGTGTACTATTGGAGGCAACAGCTACAGTGCAGCTGTCAATCACTAGTGGACAGAAAGGATAAAACATCTTTTCAACATTCTTCATCTAGAACAGAATTAATTAAGTACAAACATAAGAAGAGGATTTCTGCTTTTTTCTATGGTAATCTGTAATTTATTTAACAACAGCATTTGTGTACTTGTCAAACCCATTGTAAGTAAGGAAATCTGTTTATTTAAAACACACTGCTAATAGAAGTTAATTGGCAAGTCCCCAAAGCTTTTACTGTAAGTGTGATTTGTGTAAATGTTTTTTTCTGAAAGCAAGGATACACAATATAATATTTCAAATGATAGACACATGAAATAATCAACAAATTAATTCATCATATTATAGAATGATAATAACATAAAAATGAAATATATTTAATTTAATTTAATTTATTTAGGGTGCTTTCACCTGCCAGGATAACTTCTATTATAAGTGTGTGAAGTACAAGTAAAACCCCTGATACAGTCTGTAATGGACTTTACAACACAGATGCTGCAGATAGAGAACATGTTGGAACATTCTTTTAATTTACTTTGACTATGAAATCATGGTAATCCTAAACTGTCTCTTTTAAAAAGAGTTTGCGTGTGGCCACACAATATAAATGACTGGATGATTTACTGAGATATTTTCTTCTTTATTGTAATGCCAATCCTCTTTTTCCTGTCTGCTCCCATAGAAAAAGAAATGGATGATTGGCAATGTAATAAGCATCATTCCTTCACCTGGCTAAATTGAAGAAGTGGCATGATGGGCTTATCTAACTGTGGTTGGTCTGCCTCACACAGCCACAAAAACCTCCAGCACAGCAAAAAAAAAAAGACATAACCCATTAAGGCATTAGCCAAAAGAACACACACACAGCTGTAAAGACATTGCCAGACCTTCAAGAAGATTTTGGAACATATTTGTGTGCGTCTACAGGAGTTCCTGTGAAACAGCTCATAAGCTAAACACTATGACTCCTCCACCATCTTTTCACCCTCAGGAAGCAGCTTGAAAATGGCATGCACAAACAGATCACCTTACTTCGGGTTTATGAGGGTAAGAGGAGGTGTGCTGCTAAGATCATGCGGGTGGATGGAAAGCCTCACCTTGGCACGAAGTGGTGCGGCAATGATCCTTAAGGTGAGAGCAGTTTTTGCCCTCATAGTCATCTGGGCAGTTGCAGAAGTAATCAGACGCCAGGTTGAAACATAGTGCACCATTCCGACATGGGTTGGGCTGACAGTAATCAATATCAAGCTAAATCAGGGAGATTTTGAGAAGGAAGACAGAGTAAATGAGAGAAATAACGGCTTAATGATTAGGGGAAAGTGATATCCAGACATTTCTAGAGGATTACAAAACAGAAAAACCCACAGCATCCTCCCTACTGGCTCTGCCAGGAAACAGCACAGTTAAGTGCCCATAAGAATTAAAACAAGAAAGAGCAATATTTTAGAGAAAAGAAGGCCCAGTCTGTTTTTTTTCTTTCAGACTAGTGAATATTTGGTAGGTGTGGGATTTGTGAGACCTTTTTGTTTTAAAAAAGGTACCCTGTAAAAATGAATGTTCCTGAATAGTTCTTGCAAATACATACTGTTCTATGACAAACTGGTGTGCCTTCTTTATATGGTAGTTCTTTATTCAAAATAGGTCCTTTATAAACACATCTCAAAAAAATCTTCTTTAAAGAAACCTTCATTGAAAGGACCAAATGCACCAAAGGCAGTACTCCAAAGAACCATATTTTGGCACCTTTATTTTTAGACTGTAGAAAGAGGAAATCTAAAAAGTATTAACAAACAGATAGTGCCTCAGAAAGCACAGAACAGGACCTGCCCCACATGTGCAGATATTTTTGGCCTCTCATCCACATACAAATCCCACTAAAACTTAGAACAGAGCTATTGGGAAAGGCTTTTCATGTTGGAGTTGTTTCAAGATTTTCTGTACTGTATTTTCTGAAAACATGTTTCATGTGAATAAAACGTGTTATATCCTTCATTTTTTTATTTTCTTAATACTTTTAGACACAGTTTTGTTGTGTAACACATGCCCTCTCGAAAACTTTTTATTTTACACACAGATTTAAAACACAGAGTTATATCAGTCTTATCAAGGATAAAAAATGTCAAAATGTCTTACCTGACAGAGTTGACCAGAGAAGCCAGCAGGACAAAGACAGTGAAAGCCATTTACTTCATCCTCACATCGACCTCCATTACGGCAAGGGCTGCTTGCACACTCATCAATGTCCTTCTCGCAGTGCTCACCCAAAAATCCAGACGGGCAAACACAACGATAGCCGTTTACTAAATCCTGAGAGGGCACAGATGAGTCATAATGAAAAAAGAGGTACACAAACTGTGTGCTAATACAGTAACCCATTCTACATATAAAAGGAAGTTAAAAGAATGAGTCATGTTTTCAGGTATACACAAATGCAAAAAGTAAAAGAACAGAGAACCATTCAGTAGCTTAAGAGGTTTGAATGAAAGCAAGTTCATAAAAAAAAAACCTGAAGATGGAATGAGGCTGGTTGTGTACAGCACGATAATAATCCTAAACACATCTCAAATTCCACAACAGACTATGCCAAGAAGTGCTAGCTAAAGTTTTTTCAATGTTCCTTGCGGCCCGCTAACCTAAACATCATTGAAATTGTGGACAGACCTAGAATTAGAAGCATTTTGCAAGAAAAATAAAATACTGTAAGATTCTAAAAAGGTGTTTATAAGCTGTGGTTTTGAAGTACTGACTATACGGGGTGCCCAAAATTTTGCTTTGGGCCTTTTTTGTTATTTTAAAACTGTATAAGTGAGCCATGCTTACAATATGTGTGTTATATTTGTTTTTTCCCCTTTATTACCTATTTATAGTTGTATATTATATTATATCATATTATATTATAGTTGGGCTGCATGAAATTTGATTAAAAAAAACACTGACATGGCAATAATTAATGCAATATTTAAAAATACTGGAATTTTCACCAGATTTCTTGGAGTGAAATGAATGATTTTGGGCAGATCTGCCTCTGGTCATTAAAAATGAGAGCAGTGGGAATTTTACTTGTACTTCTATTTTAAAGTTGCATGACATTGCACATCCTACAGTTTGACTATTGCACTTGTGCACATTGCGATGATGATGCTGAAATGATATATTGTACAGCCTTAATTTACAGTAACACATATTTTGATTTCGGGTGCCCAATCCTTTACATGCCACTGTATTCCACTGTGACTGTTGGCTAAATAATTTAGCTAATAATGTAGCACTTGGCCTTACAAGCATGATGTCAACAAATGTCAATCACTGTTTTTGAAAATACAAATGTGTATTTTGTTACCCTGCAGGTTCCTCCATTCAGGCACTGGCTATGGCAGTCATTAATATCTGCAACCCAAAAGTGATATATACATAACACAAAATCTCACAAACAAACCCCTAAAACAGCAACAAATAAAATGTATGAATTCTCTGTGGGTCTAAAAGCTTTTGCAGTTTTAGGTGTAGCATTAATCTATAGATACATGTACAGAAGGCAGAAATTACAGCCAAACTAGCTTGCTGGCTACAACAATTGAGCTAGGCATGTAGGAAGGTTTTATTTCTCCATCTATTTTCAAACTCTCTGTTTTTATATCTATCTATAGTCCAATAACAACACAGAGATACATATGTACAGCACTACTAATGCAGTAAAACATAAACTTGTAAAGTTAGTCATGGTTATGCTGGCTAAATATCCATATAAAAGCTTTGCTTTTTTAGCTCAGTAATGCTAGAACTTTGATGCTAGCAAACTGACACTGCATCATTTGTATGAGGGCACTTCTGGATGATAGCCAAGTTACTATGAAAGAACAATGAGTGTCCCATGATGTTGTGTTTAATGGCGAGTAATTTATATGTGATTTACATGTGCCTTCCTTTTAAACCAACTGACAGATACAAATTAATTCATGTGTTTACCTAAGCGAATTGATAAAGCTGAAGCCACTTGAAACCACTGATAAAGTTGAAAAACAGTCAAAGTTCATCAACTCACTGATGTCACAGTTCTGACCCTTCCAGCCTGGGAGACACTCGCAGAAATATCCACCAATCAGGTTGCGGCAGGACTTTGCATTCACGCAAGGTTTGTCATTGCATTCATTGGCGTCTATGAAAAACAAACAAAAATGAAAGCATGACAAAAATTACAGTACAAGGCTGAAAAGATATCCATGTGACTGTTTCTTGTGTGTTTAAGCAATCTCACCAATCAGACACGTTTTGCCAATCCACTGGGAGGGGCAGCTGCATTTAAATCCATTAACCAGATCCTGACAAGTGCCTCCATGACTACATGGGTTTGGAGTACAGTCATCTACATCTACAAAGTAAGAGAACAGGTTAGATGCACCAAGCATGCATATCATAACAAGTGTATTTTTTGTGAGTATGTGTGTGTATACGGATGTTTCTGCAACCATGGACACTTTTAGGTGAGAAATAAATCTGAATAGCATATCTTATTGTTAAATTAACCCTATAAAAATGATTTTACATCATTTAAACAATAAAATGGACAGAACAACACTGGAAAAATTAAACTGGGTATCCCTTCAAACAACAATTTAAAAGCAGTATGTGACAATGAACATATAAATGTCCATTTGAAAGAAATCAAAATCAAAAGAGAGATCAGTACACATTATCACAATGTAAATTGCTAATTGTTATCACCCATGTGTACAACGTTGCAAAGTTGCAATCCTGCTCTTATGCATTCTTTCCAGGAATTTCCCCTGGAAAAATCAAGTACCAATAATTCAAAGAAAGAATAATCACCCACTGCACATCTGCAAAAACACCCATTGGTAACTTTCTTACTGGTGTTGCAGGAAGGGCCACTCCAGCCAGCGGCACACAAGCACTCATAACCCTGACTGGTCTCTGTACAGCTTCCCCCATTAGCACATGGGTTGGAGAGGCAGGCACGTTCCGCTGTAAAAACATACACACAAACACAGGCCTGAGTATCTCAATATACACTCTTCCAAAGATGGATGCAGAAACATAATATTGTGATTCCTGAAGACATGAATGAAGCATCGGCAAACTGATTGGAACAACAGCAGGGAGAAAAAACAAAAATGAATGAAAATCGATACCATGGACAATCATTTGCATTCTTATTTAAAGTCATATAATAAATATATAATAAATATACCATTGGTGGTTGTCTACAATTCATGTTTAAAATCTGCACTTTAGGACGTCTTTAATTGGTCAGTCACTGCAAGAGACATTGAGGTGAGACTGTAACCAGGGGCGATGTATGGGTTAGCTTGCCCTGGCTGTCAGTGCTCAGAAGTCTTTAGGCTAAGTTACAAAGGGGAGAGGGGGAAGAGAAAGCTGAAGAAAAGTACTGTGACGCCTAATTTGGCAGACTTCATCACTATACCCATCCTGCCACTTCTCTGTCAAAACAGATTAGGTCTACACACACACCAGATCATAACACAAGGATTAGATCATTTTGAAACCCTGTACTGACAGAACAAAGAGCTAACCTTCTGACCCTCTGCTTCCCTACTAGTGAGAGTGGGTGATGTGGTTAAACCATTATATTTAAACACATTTTAAGGGTTCAGAACTCGGAATGCAAATTGACAATTGACTCTGGTTGACATGCTGTCTATTTCCTTGGAAGTTCACTGTCAGAAAGACTGACAGAGATCCACTTCAACTGCAGGAAATCTTCAAAATTATAGCACTTTTTTAGTAGTACTTTATCAAAGACATGGACACATAAGCTCACCCTTCTCACAGTTAGCTCCAGAGTAGCCATCAGCACAAGAACATTGGTATTTGTCAGGTCCTGTGTTGCTGCATGTCCCTCCATTTAGACACGGCTGGTGTGTGCCACAGTAGTTCAAATCTGAGAAAATAAAACACTGTTACGGTTTCATGGCTACATCAGGCTGCTAGTTCATTAGATGTGCCTTGTTTGTACCTAGTTATACTCACTGACCATTTAATCAGCACCATTTAATTGGCCAGAAATGGCCAATGAATATACATTCTTAAATAAAGATACAAATAAAAAATATATTTTTGGTGGACTGAAGTAAAAGAATCATGTCTTTTTCCCTTTTAACTAATTAATTTAAACAGCTTAAAAAAAAATACATACAGAAAAGACCAAACACATATTAGGTAGATGGTCATAATGGTTTGGCTCTCTGTATATAATTAATTATTTATTAACAACCTAGTCCCTCCAAAACATTACATGTACCTACATTTATTCTATTTTTACCATTATAAAAATACCTTCTGGTGCATATTGGACAGTATGTCAACCTACACTGTACAATTTATAACAGCTGTTATTAATATGACAATACATCCAGTCCTGTAGACAATGCACAACTGAACTAAGCACCTTTATCACAGAGTTGTCCACCCCAGTTGGTATCGCAGAGGCACTGCCATGGTTCCACACATGTTCCATGTACACAGCCAGGATGAGGGATGCACTTATCACAGTAAAGGCCCTGCCAGCCATACAGACAGCTATGAAGAAATCACACATACATACACAGTGAGATCTTCCCCCATATACACATGCATTGCTGCTATGAATTATTTGTTTAACATTTTCTTCTTAAACTAAAAGACCAACTTGAAAAACGTTTTTCAATCTTCAGTAGAATCATGGCATTCACAAAAAGGCCTAAAGAGGTCCATATGACAATCCTACTGCAAAAAAAGAACTGCTCTCTTGGAGAATTTCTCACACCACAGGCCGAGCTGTATTATTTCAAGACATCCATAGAAAGTTTACAGCTTCCCTTTTAAACAACATATTTAAAACACTGCCATGGTTCACTGGGGGGAAACAAAGGACTGACAGCTTCGATTGGTCTCTAAACTATTTAGCGCCAAACCATGCAAACAACAAACACCAGCTTTTAAAACTCCTCTGGGCCCTTTAGTGGAGTTAATATTAGCCTGTGGCAGAGACACTTTGTTTCAGTCTGAATGTGGTTTCTTGGCACTGAGACTGTCCGAACGGCTGGGATGATGTGTGTGTGTGAGTGTGTGAGTCTGCATGCTCAGAGGGGGTGGCATTTGGGGTTGAGCATGGGTAGGAAGTAGGAGTGGAGTAAGCTAAGCAAGATAGATGCATAAACAGACAGACAAACACACTAAGAAACAAGACACATACAGATGCTGAAACAACAGTATTAAAAATATATCTACAGGAAAAACAGTACACTTAAACAACACTGTCTGTTGGGTGTGAATTACAAGGGGTCTGGGGGGTCTGACTACTCTAATTATTAAATAAACACCAACCGTGTCACCAATTCAAACGCAATACAATTCTGGACACCAATACAGTGGGCTATACAACTTCTTAATGAGACACTGTCTAAGGATTGATTCCACCAAACGCCTTTATTGTGAAGAGCAGATGCAAGCATATTTGAGAATCTTACTATAGAAAGTTAGCTATCAGCAAAAAAAATGCAGGTGGCCATGAAGGAAGCATGTACTAGCCTTCATCCTCCCAGCTTCTCAGCTCCCAGGAACTAACTAAAGATACGAAAAATTAAAGTAGTCGATGCCCACAGGGTAAATAAAAAAAAAAGCTTTTTAAGCTTGTGTTTTTCTATAGTACGAGTTGTGAAGAAATGGCAGTTCAGGGGAACTGTGGAGGTCAACATTTGAAAAAAAACTGCTCATGTGCTGCTGAAACAATTCAAAACCTCCATATGACCGCCAAAAACAAGGAAACTCTAAAGCTTCCTAGTCTCTAACCAACTTCAAACAGCCTGTAAATTGTTTTATTTGGTATGTTTTAGATGTATTGTCATCTGTTGTTTTTTTATTATTATTTTATTTGTTCTTATTAGTTACTTCTTAACCATAGTTTTTTCCCCAATCTACTTCCAATTGATTATTTAAATTAATCAATATATTTATGCTTTTGCACTTTGACTATTCATCATGTTAGCATTTTTTATGGTTTGCTTAAATTAGGTTTCCACTCTTTGATTTAACTATAAATTAAATTATAATTTATTGTATTTGTTTTACAACACTTTAAAATGCACATATATGCACATATTATACAAAGAACTCAATCAGGGCACAAAAAAAAACTCTTACTGCATAGTACCTATAAACCAGTGATTACACGTTTCTCCAAAAGCCACAGTGACAGTTTCTCAGTGCTCTTCCCCTTTAGGTCAATTGCAACTGTAATTAAATAAGGCTTCTTTGAGCATTTAAAAATGAAAAAAAAGCTTTTATGGAATGCTCTGATGAGATAGTGACTCTCTTGAGAACTCCACAGCGGGAAAACAGAGTGCCCTCTGGGAAAAAAAAAACAATTAGCCTGGGGCTGCGGCTCAGCTGCAAAAATAAACACGATGGTTAAGTAAACCTCACTCTCTGATTAAAGAGCTCTATTCTTAAACGTGAGCAAGGCCTTCTCCATGAGAAAAAATGCACAGAAGAAAAAAAAAAACATTTCCGGTCAGTGGTTCACTCACTCTTCCTTTTCTCTCACCAAACTCTTGGAGAAGGGGAAGTGCTGGACTGGCATTAGGGCAGAAAAGTGCTTTCAGTCTAAAGGCCTTGACGTTTCCACTGAACTGAATACACTGCCATGTTTTTGTTAAATCTAGCAAAAGTTAATCCAGCATTTTGTTTATATTTGAAAAAAAACAGCCTTTAAAATTGCCCTTTGTACAGAGAAATTACCTTTAGAAAACAGACAAAACAACCACATGTTAAAACAGGGCTAGATAAGGCTGGTGTAGGTAAGTCCTAACCCTGAATCTTCATTAGCATGAGGCAGCTGACCAGATCAAACAAACCAAGCAACAGATTCAAGCACATCATTTACTGAAGTTTTTTTTTTCTAATAGAGCACTTTTTAAATCTACTAACCTTATAGAGCATGACATTGTTAGCTGTTGTTGTAAATGTAATTGTTCCAAAATGTTCTTCGTTAAACTATTTAATTATGCAATGTCATGAACAGCACTGACAGATAACCTCTACCTAAAACACTCCCACACAGAGCCCACACATTCTTTGGCACCACGTGTTTGAGTAAGTTCTGCAAGTATATACAAGTATATACTTTTCTACTGTTTCTTGCTGTTTAATAAAATGTAGTCTAACTGTTGTTATCTACTGTATCTATTCAAAGTTACAATGAAGGGCCAGTTTTTCCTACACATATGAACATGTATTCAGGAAACCAGAGCAATGCCATGTATTAACATATTTACCCTCCTTAAAGTGAACATTAAACTCGCTAATTCAATACTTTGGTTACCTGAGTATTTGTACTTTTACTGAAGTATGAAATGTGTGTACTTTTGCCACCTCTATTGAAAATTTATATATTTACTAAAAAGCATTCCTATTATTTAATATTCACCTAAGGCACAGCATGCTAAAACTTGCAGGGAACACCCATCTTATGAGTTCCAAAAGAAATTTAATGACCTCACATTAACTCTCCCTGACAGCAATGGGTTACGTATAACATTTCTTTATGACTGAGCCAATCATTTTGATAGGTATGTTCGAGATATGCAGGAATACTGCCCTTATACTTATTATAATAGCCACCCTTTTTGTCAGCTAATGTAAACCTTTTTTGGCCAAAAAAGTTTGGTGTCTGAAATGTACTGCTTTGGTTTTGCACAAAGTAATTTAAATATATTGCAACATCATGTAAGCATGTTGCATTACAATCATTCCACACTTCATGTTGAGTTGTTAATTCATTAAACTATAAATAAATAAATAAATAAATAAATAAACGGGCCTTGCTTAATGCTAACTGAACAAGCAGGGCATTTTAAAGACCAATTAAGCGTTCCGTTTGATCCACAGATAAATAGATAAGCAAAAAGAATGAACCAACAAGTGGATAATTTAATGGTCTACAGCATCTACAGCAACAACATGCCTTCACTGACACTGCTTCAATCCACTCCCCCTTCCCACCACCCGAGTGCCATTTTGCTAATGCTAGAATAGAATGTCAACAGGCTTTAGCTTTCATTGTCTATTGGACAGGAAGAGAACTGGAGCTGCACTAAGAGACTGGCGGAGCAGGCAGGAGACAGCATTCTGTAAGTATTTGACCATGACGCACTCTCTGCAGCTCTGCAGCCTGGCAGTCAGCTGCAAGAGGAGACTCTGAGCCTGTACTGTTTCTACTCCCACTCTCCAATAAGGCTTAAATTACCCAAAAGCTCAAAATGTCAAGTAGCCAAGCAACACGGCCAAGACAAGGAACAAAAAAACCATACAGACTGTCTGGGAACTTGCGGACAAGAATTCTTTCAAAATGTTAATTGTATCATAAAGAAGAGGAGGATAAAGTGACTCACTTGCAGTCTCCTGGTTGTTTGCACGATCCATGCTCAATGCTGCATCCCTGCCTGCAGATAGCTGGTGAAAAAGAAAGAGGGTAATTGAAGGAAAAGGAAGGAAGCAAGAGTAAGTTTGTGGTCTGTCCATCTTCATTGTACCATGTCAGATTTTGCTGTTCTCCCTTCACCCATGGGAATGTTTCTGGAATGTAAGGGGGTATCTATCAAATCCCTAATCCACCCACATAGCCTATTCAAGCCCAATCTAATTTGAGGCCTGTCGTCAAGCCTTGAGGCACATTAACCTCAGCATTCTCCACTGGCTGGAGCTTTACGTAATAGCATTGTAAGCCAAACCACTTTCTCCCGCCTTGTAAAATGGTTACTGTATGCCCTAATAGTACTTTTAAGGAATAATGCAGGGCACAAAATATATTGTTTTATACTGTTTCAACCCTTTTTGAAAACTGATAAGGTAAGAAGAACAAAAACGAATTCCTCCTAGCATGTCAATGAGTTCTCAACCTGATCTATAGTGAGAGTCTGGAGACTTGCTCTCAGTTTCAATAGTGTTTGTCCTTACTGAATTTATCTCATTACGCTGAAGTGTGTAGTACCTGCATTACAAAAGCACCTACTTGCAGGATAAAGGGAGCAGCTGAAAATAAGGATTTGTCTTCATTGCCTGATTGAGGGGAGGAGGAGCTTGCTAATTAGCTTAATAAGCAATTTTGTAAATGTTTTTATTTTTTTAGGTTAGTCTGACATTACTTCAGGTTTGAAAAGGCAATCATGTCAAATTGCAATGATATTCCTCTGCCAAGGAGTCATCTAGAGACCCTTTTTGTGATGATCCATGAAATGGCGTGTACCATGCTGTCTGAGATTCCCCAAAGGGAAAATGGCAATTACAGAATTACCTGGAAAAACAGAATTACCTGTGTTGCATTCAGGGCCCATCCACCCTTCCAGGCAGGTCTTGTTGCCATTCTGATCACAGGTGTAATGTCCAAAAAACTCATCACGTGGCCGGCAGAACTTATTGCAGCCAAAGCCGTAGTAGTGTTCCTCACAGGTTACTCGAATTTGATACTCAAACTGGGCCACAGGACCATTGTGAGTCAGCTTCTGCCAATGGTGATTTGGGTTGATCATTCCAGAGTGGTAAGCCTTCTCGATGAGTCTTCCAGTTGTCAGACCTGCATAGTTGATATGTTTCTGTAAGAGTTTAGCAGAATAGCATATTGTCCAGACAACTGGGGGGAGCGTTTTATTCAAATACGGACTAACGTAAAAGATATAAATTACAGAACTGACCCCAAGGGGGAAAACATGACACAGTGTCCTTGCTTTTTCATAACAATTAAATTATTGCAATTTGTTAAATGTAACAAAATGGATATTGGGGCAATTATTATTTTTTTATATATATACTTTTCATCCATACACTAGATTGGAGCATGGTAGTGATATTCAGTATTCTGCCAGAAGCTTGTTGATGGCTTTCAAAAGAATCTGGTCAACTTACTAACCAAAAATTAGGTGTGCCTAGGGTTTGCATATATGTATATGTATAATTCTGACCCAGGTTTAAAAAGAAAAAAAAAGATGATAAAAAAAAGATTTCAAGATAAAAGTTGAATTTTAACCCCAGAAAAAAAAAATCAGATTCAGAGATTCCTAAAAGAGTTAATGCATGTTAATAAATGTCCATGATGCACCAAGAAAGTTATTGACTGACAGAACTGTTTTACTCCAACACCAACTTTCTCTTTCTTACACACCTACACTTACACTTAGTTTATTAGGTACAGTAGCAATCAAAATTATTCAATGAAATTATTATTGCAAATCAGGTTCATTAGCAAAACTTTCAGCTGTTTGCAATAAACTAATCAAACAAGAACAATTTAAACAGTTCAACAAAACTAATGTAAGAAGTAGTTTCTCTAAATTCAACACAAAATTACTTCTTAGACACAGTCTTAAAATTATTCAACCACTTCTTGACAAGCATAACCAGACCGGCTTGTGACGAAGTTTCAGAGGACTTTTCCCCCTATGAGGTGTGCTTGGGAGCAAGGTCCAATGAATCCCCTCATACACTGCAAGTTTCCAGTGCCAGAGGAAGAGAAACAGCCAAAGAACCGGGCCACTGCCATGATTTACTGTTGGCGGAGTGTCTTTGTCACCATATGCTTCATTCTTCCTCCTCCAGACATCCCGCTGATCCATAGGCCCGAAAAGTTCCAGTTTAATGTTCAAATGTTCTTGTTTGATTGGTTTATTGCAAACAGATGAAAGTTTTATCAATTCTGATAATAAACCTAATTTGAAATGAGACATATTGATGAGAATATATTTACTTTAACTGTACATAATTAGACACTGCTTTCTTGGTAACATCCTTTAAATGTACAATATCTGATGTTTATTTCAATTGTATCATGTTTGCCATGCTCAACTTGGTGTTAGTCATTCATTAGTCCTTCATCAGAGGTCAGATTCTGACCACAAGGCCACTGCTGGCTGTAGGATATTTTTAGTTGGTGGACTATTCTTAATCCAGTACTGACATTGAGGTGTGTAGGAACCCCAGCAACTCCACTGTGCCTGGTGTAAAATCAACACACAGTAGCATGACACTGTCATATTGATGTTACTGCTGTGGTGAGAATGTTCCACCAGCATAAAGATTTCTGGGTAGTGGTAGCCCTCTTTTAATTAAAAAGTGAACCATGCTGCAATAGTAACAATAAATATGGTTTTGCATTAGTTAGTAAGACAGTGTTCCTAATAAACTGGAAAAACCCATCTGTGCAGTCTGTCTAAGCATTGTTTACAACCATACACATAGATTTCCCTTCCACTTGGTTCTCCTAAGTGTATAAACCACACAAAGTAAATTGTCATTAGACACTGCTTACTGCTAGTTCTGAAATACATTCACACAAGATACTGAAAATGTTTAACATTTATACAATTCTAACAAGTATACTAAAATTCAGGGAGCTTTTTAGAATGACCCATGTTTGTAAAGGCAGACTGCATGGCTAGATTGTGCTTGCTTTTACACCTGTGGCAACAGGACTGAATAAAACACCTGAATTCAATGATAAAGAGGTGTGTTCCAATGTTTTTTGTCCCATCTGGTATGTGTATGTTTGAGACAACAATCAGCCATAACATTAGTACTACTGGAATCTGTCAACAGATGCAATATAATAGGCAGCAAGTGAACAATCAGTTTTTGAAGGTGATGTGTTAAAAGCAGAAAAAATTGGCAAGCATAAAGATCTGAGCCACTCCGACAAGGGCCGAACTGTGACAGTCTTTACGACTCCAAAAAGGATTCTTATTATTTGATATTGAGACCAGCACTTTCTACTGGATATCAGATCAGTGCTATCGTTAATGTAATCAATAACTGTTTCTGGTCACCACATGTACTACATGAATAGAGGTCACACGTAGTATGACAAAATCTTATTTACAATCATCCAAAGGCAGATGAATGGACATGACAACAGTTGATACAGAAGAGCACGAACAAGCTTATATTTCATAAGGTTCTGGAATGCAGAGGTCCATTGTGGCATTTTGCTAGCACTCTGCAGCTTGTGGCCAGAGCCAGGTGTCATGTCCTTACTACCAGCAGCCTGCTCAACTTCACCATGAAGTGAGGAAGTAACATTAAACATCCAAAAGAGTCACTCTTCTCTATGGATAGCAAAGGTTACATGTCCATGTCTTTTCTCTTGTATTTTAGTCCGAGAACAGCCAACTTTTTGACGAATTGACGATTTTGATGATTTTCCTTTATAAATCATTGGTTGTTCGGATCAGCAATTTCAGTTAAATATATCTTATAGCACATGAACACAGTGATATTTGAGAAGTAAAATTAAGTTTATAGGATTTACAGAAAGTGTGCAATAATTATTTATATAAAATTAGGCAGATGCATAAATTTGGGCACCCAACAGAAAAATGACATCAATATTTAGGTCTTCCTTTTGCAGATATAAACGCTTCCTATAGCTTCCAATGAGAGTCTGGATTCTGGTTAAAGATATTTTGGACCATTCTTCTTTACAAAACATCTCCAGTTCAGTCAAGTTTGATGGTTTCCGAGCATGGACAGCCCGCTTAAAATAACACCACAGATTTTCAAAAATATCCAGGTCTGGGGACTGAGATGGCCATTCCAGAACATTGTACTTGTTTCTCTGCATGAATGCCTAAGTAGATTTTGAGCAGTGTTTAGGGCCCCGGTGCAACTTCAACTTTGTCACTGATTCTTGAACATTGTTCTGAAGAATCTGCTGATATTATATTATTCATGCGACCTCCCAGAAGATTCCCAGTACCTGCACTGGCCACACAGCCCCACAGCATGATGGAACCGCCACCAAATTTTACTCTGGGTAGCAAGTGTTTGTCTTGGAATGCTGTGTTCTTTTTCCACCATGCATATCGCCCCTTATGTCCACATAACTCAGTTTTAGTTTCATCGGTCCACAGCACCTTATTTTTAGATGCAAAAATGAAGCTGGCTTGTCCAAATGTGCTTTAACTACTCTGTGTGTGGCGTGTGCGCAGAAAAGTCTTCTTCTGCATTACTCTCCCATACAGCCTCTCCTTGTGCAAAGTGCACTGAATAGTTAAACGATGCACAGTGACACCATCTGCAGCAAGGTGATGTTGTAGGTCTTTGGAGGTGGTCTGTGGGTTGACTCTGACTGTTCTTACCATCCTTCGCCTCTGCCTATTTTACTTTGCCTGCCACTTTGGGCCTTAACTAGAACTGTGCCTATGGTCTTCCATTTCCTCACGATGTTCCTCACAGTGGAAACTGACAGCTGAAATCTCAGAGATAGCTTTTTGTGTCCTTCCCCTAAACCATGATGTTGAACAATCTTTGTTTTCAGGTCATTTGTGAGTTGTTTTGAGGCTCCCAAGTTGCCACTTTTCAGAGAAGATGCAAAGAGGAGAAAAAACAGCAACTGGCCACCTTAACCTACTTCTCATAATTGAATTCACCTGTGTATGTAGGTCAAGGGTCAACGAGCTAACAAAACAAGTTTTGTGTTACAATAATTAGTGCCAAAGATATTTAAATCAATAAAACGACAAGTGTGCCCAAATTTATGCACCTGCCTAATTTTATATATTAATAATTATTGCACACTTTCTGTAAATCCTATAAACTTAATTTTACTTCTCAAATATCACTGATTTATCAATGATTTATAATAGAAAATCATCAGAATGATCAGGGGTGCCCAAACCTTTTCATACCACTTACATATTTTCTATGTTTTTCTAACATCCTGTTTCTGTGTGTGAATCTATCTATTAATATTTGTGAATCAATGGTCTTCTGTTTTTTATGTATAGGGAAGTAACTGTCTGTGATAATATATCATACATTACATATGTGGCAGACTAGCTTGAAAAAATGCTGGAGCATGTAATTAATCAGTACCCACATCCTTTGGGTAAACTGATCAAATTAAAAGTCTCTATCAGAAGCATCACTCACTAAAAATACAGGGAGACCATCTATACAGGGAGGGTGCCTATAAATGAGAAAGTGAAAAGATACATGATACAGAGCAAGCAACATTCCTGTCTCAACCGCTCACCTCTATTTGCACACAGGCCAGATTTGCATGCCTTGCAGTTGATTTGGCCAAGAGGCTCTTTCCATATGGCTCACTGTAAAGAAACACGAAGTCTATGAAGTCTTCTGCTGTCTCTGAATATATACAGTTCCAAAAACACAACAATTTGAGTGCTTTTGTCTGCTTTCTGGAAGTACCACAGGTATGTGGTTGGTGTCCTTGGGCAAGACACCTAACACTATATTGGCTTGCCTCTGTAATATGAGTAACCTTGTAAGTCGCTCTGGCTAAGAGCGTCAGCTAAATACCATAAATGTACTCACATCACATCAACTATATTATTCACACCCTTTCAAACTGCATACTTCATGCTCCTTTTTCTAGCTAAACATACCTCTCAGATAAGGAATGCAAAGTAAAATCTTTGAATTTGTTTGGAATGTTTCTTTATTACCAAAAATGCAGATGCATTGATTTGTGTTATGTAATTTGTTATTATATACTGAAAGTCTATACTGTAATCTTTTATACCATGTCAGAGCTTTTAGATTATATATGCACAGTGCTGTTGGAATTTTTGTATATATTTGACCTGTAATGTAATCAGACCTCCTTTTAATTAAGAGAGGTGTTTCAATCAAGAGAATGGCAATCAGTTGTGAGTTTCACTTAGTTACCGCAAACTTTTGTTTTCAGTTATTGCAGTACATGGGGGCCACACTGGTAACTAAAATTAAGAGTTAATATACTTTTTCTGACAAAGATATTTAATGTTGGATAACAGGAAAATATATATATAACTATAATACTCTTGCATTATTTGTTTAATTGCATGATGAAAATTATATTTCAGTTCAAATTTATTTAGAAACAGTATACAGGAGCTTATAAATTTCCACTAAAATAACTAGTGTAATTTAACCATTAAACAAACTGTACAGAGCTACCACTCCACCACTGGCTGAACAAGTTTGTATCAGTCTTAAATCTAAGTGGTCATGGCCAACATATGAACATTAAGCTGAAGCTATGCCAATGAGGCTATGTAACCCTGACAAAAAAAACACCTGCCATTACTCATCAGCTGCACCTAAAAACATTTTCATAATCATAAGGCCACTTCACCTGAAGCTCTTACCATAAGACCCTCACCACACATACACTCATTTCGACAGACACAAAACAATCACTCTTTTCCCTTTGCCGCTTCTCTGTCCTGTCACACATGGCACACTCGGTTTAAAGGACCAGTGGGTTAAGGAAGAAGGGGCTATTGAAGTATTACTATTCTGCTACATATATAAAACTACATGATTAATTACACGGTCATTAAAAATTTTAATAATTATTTTTCTTTCTGTACAACAACTTTGTAATAAAATGTATCGTAACAGCTCCCACAGGTTTCCCTTGCCAGGGCAAATTAAAAACAGAAATCAAAACTAAAATACAAAAAAAAAAAAAACATGTCCAACAAATGTGTGAATAGCATGTCAGCGAATGTGTGAATTTCATGGCAAAATGGCAAAAGAAGGACTGATAATGAGCAATGATAAATATAAGTTATAAAAAAAAGTATAACTTACTGTCCCCAGCAGTTTCATTATGAAAGTCCAAGGCCTCCACTATCAATGTATAGGACCTCTGTAAGAGACAAAAAAGGGTCAACAGTGATACCTGATAGAAGATATATACACCAAAAACTATAACTATGCTATAACTATGCTATAAGCCTTGTGTTCACGCTCTTACAAATGGCCTCTAACCATAAGAACATATAAACAACCTAAATCTTTAAAATCCAACATATAAAAAATTTCTGGCCAAATTTCATCCTGCACTGTTATCCTAATCAGGTCTAAAGGCATTTTGCCCTGTAAGTGAAGATTAAAACACAGTACAACTTAACAGACTCCCTAAACACAGCACAAAGCTGTCTAACTTTGACCTGTCCCAGAGAAACAATACACAATACCACCAATACTGGATAAACAGGTTAATGAGGTTACTGAATAAATCCTATTGCTGTTTATTCATTTCGCACTGCCCACATTATATTAGCCTTATACAATGCACACTTTTTTAGTTGTATTATTATTTTTGTAAATTCACATTTTATAGTTTTATTTTCTACAATTACCAACCTGGATCACCTGGGTAAGCACTTTTTGATGGCCTCCCCAAACAGCCAAGCAGTCCCAGTTTTGCAGCAAAAACTACAGTTCCCATATCACTTTCAAAAAGTAAGAGGTTCACTGTTTAAATATCAGTGTAAAATGAAAAATGAGAGAAAACAAGGGAATTTCTTACAGCCAGTACCAATGCCCTCCTGGCTGTGTACCACTGTTGACATGCAATGCAGCTGAAATGTCATGCCACTACAAAACATTTTGTTTGCTGTTCTTTTTTGTTATAACATGGTTTTGTTTTAAATATTTTTTAATATGTTTATTTAATTAGTTTATTTATCATGGTATGGAAACATGCTTTCTGTAGTAGTTGCTGCTGACTTAAAGTGCTATCATACATGCAGGCATAACATGCTGTAGCTAATCAAAACTTTTGATATGCACCTACATCTTTTAATTCAAGTGTTCTGATGGGTCAGAATTGTTGTTGACTACCTAAAAACATAATCTAACAAATAAGCAATTTAATTTTATAATGGTTATAATAGCTGGACTTTGTAACCTGTAAACTTCTGTATTCCCACGATAGAGCTTTAAATTTGCTGGGTTGTGAAAATAACCACTGGTAGAGCACCAGTGGTTGCTCTAGGCTTAGTTACACAAGAGTTACTGTTGACTGAAAGCACAACCTCTGACTGCTGGCTACCTTTTGCTCTGTTGAACTAAGCACAAAAGCATTCTGCAAACACACAATAAAACTGAGAAGATATTTACATGTCCAGGAAAGATATGTAAACAATATGCAATGTTAGTTTATCACTTCAAAGTGTAAAATAATCGGACAACTTGGATAGCTGTATCTGGGCTGCTGTCAAAGAATGGTGCTTCACATCACATTTGTCCTTGCACTAATCTGTCAAAAATAAAGGTGCCAAAAAGGTTCTAGGAAGAAAATACACAGAGGAGGTGAAGAATAATGATGGACCAAATTTCACATTACACCTGGAGAATTTGCCTATTGCTATGGTAACTGTAGGCTTGTTGGCCTGTTGGCCTGTAGGCCTCTCCCCTGCTGCTTTTTCCCTTGCACTGAACTTCGTTCTGAACTGTGAGATCTACATTGTGATGTGAACCAAACCATAATTTTTGTGTTAGGTTACACCCCTACTTTAAAGAGTGTACTATAGCTAATTTTTGAAAGCCTGATAAATGAGCTACACTGCTGTTTAAAAATGAATCAAAGTTGGAGGTCAGAGTACCATTTCTTATAAAGCACATCTATACACAGACAGGTGTAAATCAGTTAATTATGAAGGCCAAGCATTTGGTTTATACGTTTTGAGTGTTTTTTTTCTGAAATCAACATTAATGTTCATGATGAGTGTACATTATAAGTAAATGTCTGACTTAAACAGTGTTAAAACAGCCTAGACATAAATCCTCTCAGAATTACTTTGTGCAATTTGGATTTTAAGTGTGTGTCAAAGCCTACAACAACACAAACAATAAAAAGGTACACTGCATTTTTATTTAAACTTATGCATGTTATGCATGTGCTCATTTTTGGAGTTTATGATGTTAATGTTTGAAACACAACACATATAAGTACACAAACAAAGAGGAAAGTCATTGCTCCTGCCATTGCTTCTGAAATAGCAGTACACCACTATTTTACTGTTTGTATGACGATTTCTAGTTGATCCATGCTCTGTATGGATAAGGCCACGGTTAGGCATGCATGTGAACCGCATATCAATTGAGTTTCTGCTGCTTTAAATCTCTAAATACTAAGCAGTTGTGTGTCACAATTACAGTAGATGAAAGGATTGATTGGTTATTTTTGGCGCATGTACAACATAATCGCCAACTTGTAAAATGTAAAATGTAATATGCTCATGGGGAAACAAATTGAAGGCTCATGAAAACCTGATACAACAATTGAGAGTATATCACACAATCGGTGTAGAGTGGATTGCAACACATTTGAAGCAATATCACTCTGGTGTGTCAGTGAAGAGAAACGTTTTATTTGTGGCCCTTTCTGTCTCCCTTTCTCCAACAATATATCCTGTATGTCTTCAGAATATATATTGATCATGTCTTTTCCTTTGCTACTGAGGGCTTTTGTGTGTGCAACAAGTTCTTTTTCCAATGGGAAAGAATGTGTAGACGAGATCTGAGAGTTGGGTGGGTAAAGGTAGTGGGGTGGGGTATCTTCTTTTAGAACGACTCTCATGCAGAATGAAATCTCTGGAGGGCCTGGCTACATTTCAGCACTTCTGAAACGCTTTGTCTGACTTAAGGTCATCAAGGCTCTCACCGGTATCAGGTAACAAGAACCAGAAGGGTGGGGGGTTGGGGGGTTGGCAGAGCTACTGCCCAAGAGCAGAAGAAAGAGATAAAACATAGAGTAAAATGTACAAGAACATGTTACAAAACATACAACATTAGCAACGTTAGCAAATTTTACTATACTGCAGCCTAATATGCTTACTGCATGGCACAGTCAATGAGATGCTGCAAATAAGATCTTGGCTAATGACTGTGCAACATCAATTATGTTAAAGTGTTCAAAGCCTACATTGCAGGACATTCTGCTTGGATCATTCATCAGTATCTTTGTTTGGGAAAACGTTTGTTTGGGAGTCACAAAAAAACAAACCTTTTTGCTTTATATGGTCACATAACAATCCCATTCCAAAATTTTGATTTTACATTTCAAAAGCTGCCTGTTTTTTTTAAGCAAAGCAGCACAACGTCTGCAACACTACCAGAGATCACATAAAGTCACAGTGTTTAAAGGCCTCCAATTTTAACGTGTGAACAAATAATTATTTCTGTGTGCAACATTACCATGGCAAAGATTGTAGTGTGTCAATCTGCCTTATGCAATAGAAAGACAAAAAGAGCCAGAGGGAGGTAGCATGTATGAGAGAGAAAGAGTATATGTGTGTGAATGCCATTATCTCCTCTTGCCCAGCTGAAGCACGTCCTCACAGCACCTACTTGTGACATTTGGACCCTCTGTCCTCTGTGCACAACTCCATGTAATTTCCAACATGACCACTGTCTAGAAATGACAGACTGCCTTGTTCAGCTACTATCCATTCAGCTAAACCCTTATATTACCAATCATGCTCAGGTAACTCACAACAGACCCAATTTACCTCAGCTAGGTCACAATACTATTCAATAAAATAATATATTATAAAATATTAAAAAGTAAACAATATATCACAAAAAACAATAAACAAACATTTGTAATAACTTTAAGTTATAACGTTAAGTCATTTTGTGTCAATTCAGTGTCATTATTGTCTCAGACCTTTTTCCTTTTTTATTTCTTAGTCTGTAAACTGTAAACTGATTTCTAACAGTGTTTTATTCTCCTTTTTATTCATTAACTAAAAAGTACTATATTGGAAGCCACATTTACTATTTAATATTGCCTATTGATTTTGAGCTATATTAAATTTGGCAGAGTTAAAGACAAATGTTTACTCACTATCTAAATGCTCAGAAGTCACCACAGACTGATTTTGTTCTTATGGTGTCCAAATGAGACAAAATGCAACATTTCCAAACTTCAGTGACATATTACTCACTTCTCGACGATATAATAGTAATATAATAAAAATGTACAGCTTGGTCCAGAAGTATTTAAATCGTGTCAATTTTTTAAATTTTGATATCACCACAATGAATCTGAAACAAAGCCATCACATTGTGACTAAAGTGTAGATTTACAGCTCAAATTTGTCACCTGACTTTAATCCATAATCATTCAATTAAACATCATTTTCACTTACTGAGGAAAAAACTATGGCAGATAGACCAACAAACAAGACTATTAGCAGTAAAGGACTAGCTAAACATTCACAGAAGGAGACTCAGTATTTGACATTCAAACACATCAGTTATTAAATAATTTGCATTCAAGTTAGAAATAATTCTTATATTTATAATTATGTGCAACTATTTTTAATTAATGTGAAAATTGATGGACTATGTGCAAAATAGCTGTAATCCCAAAAAGATTAAATCCCAGAATTAAAGGTGAAAGTCTTATTCACATTTGATTGCTTCATTTAAAACCTGGTCTGTGGCACCAATAAATTTTACCACTGAAAAGACTTTTCAATCACTTAAAGTTAACATGCTGTTATCCACGCTGACAGTTAATATACGGTCATCTAAAACATTCCCTAAGTTCATCACTAACTTCAGTACTTCATCTGGTCTTTGTTTCAGTCCATGGATTGCTGCCAAAGATTCACGTGTGCCCTTGGACAAAGCTGCAAACATGCCCAGACACTAGGGGTGTAATGGTACATGTATTCATACCGAACTGTCACATTCCAAAGTTCTAATGCTAGGGGTGTGTGTTGAGCGAGCAACAGTCAACTTGACAAATGTTAATTGTGCTAAAAGGCTTTAGGGAAACCCAACACTATAGCTGACAACATATATCAGAACACGTTTAACGTATTTAACGTGTTTGAAGTAAAGACTGTATCTAAATATACAAAAAAAGGGTCCATAATCTATTGTTTATTTCCAATATGCCATGCTAAGACTAGCTCAAGCTGATTGGTGGCTGAACACTAACTATGACTTTTTACCACTGCACCTCTATCAGACACAAAATCCATACAACTTTGCGTCAGAACATGGGTACATCATCATGGTTTGATGGAATTTGCAAAATAATAAGTAGTTTTGATTGAGATAACAGTTGGGCAAAACTGAAAATCTACACATCATCCATGCAGCTATTTGGTAAATGCTTTATCTCTATGTGATCTCTTCAATGACCTTAGAAAAAGATTGCTTAGCCATAGAAGATACAGCTCAATTACACATTTTTTTTAAAACATTCACTGAAATAGTTTTTAGGGACCCAAAATGTTTTTCATTGGTATTGGCCCTTTTACTTTTCAGAGAATATGCATCTGCATAATTTCCATATTTTGCTTTTGTTTGCTGCAGAATGCAAAAACCTGCGCTGACGAGATTCTACACAAACAAAAGGTTATGCTAAATTAAAATGAACAAAACTGACATGATAATAAATGTCATTCTACTGAGATATTTTGGTTACGGTTACTGCAAAGCTGAAAAATGCCTGCACAACGCTAGTTCAATCCATCTCACTCCATAACTCACAATCTAGTTATCAGCTCTGGGTGCCTGCTGCTGCCAGGTTCATTTTTCCCATGCTCGCCACTGACCTCTGTGTTGTCTTTGAACTCTCTCAACTGCCCTCCATTCCCCCTTCTTCCCCAACCAGCTCCAACTCCTCCTCTCCTCTCGTCCCAGCTAGTGACAGCACCCGAAAATAGCCTTGTGTTTCTCTTATCATTCAGGGCTCTCTCCGAGCCTTCACAGCAACACACTTCGTCTGAACTGCCAGACAACACGTTTCTCTTTCCCTTGGGATTTGTGCTAAGGACACGATAGTCAAAAATGTAGCCTAGTTGCCATAAATGGCTAGGCCTGTTTCACTAAAGAGACGGCCTGTGCTTGGTACAATCTAAGTAAGCGTGGGAATCTGTCACTGGCTCGCACCTTCATCGATAAGACCAAAACATAAGATAAAAAAAAGGAAAGTTGAAATGGAAAGTGAAAAATGTCAACAAACTGCTGTGGACTTACTGAGTCAGATTCCTATCAATCAGTCCAGCAGGTTCAGCCCTGCCAGCTTGGTGAAAGTTCATTATGAGCCAAGTGTGGACATGTTGGAAAGTCACATTCTGAGAGAAACATTGTTGCAATACATTGTGACACATAACATGGTAATGGAATAAAGCGCATAATGAGCATTGGCAATAACAGCTGCATTCAATTAATCATTTTAAAATGCTATTGTAGTGTTTGAACACCAACAGTTGCAATTAGAGCTACAACTACTAATTAACATGATTGACAATGTAAATAAAAATAATAATAATAAAAATCCATTTGTTTGCTTGATGACATGTAAATTCCATTTTCTTTTTGATCTAGTGACCACATTATAGCTATAAATAAAGAATTTTAGTTTTGAAAAGGTCGTGGTTTCTTATGTAATGAGCTGATTTAGGACTGTGCTGTTTCTAAGCTCAGTATGATCATATTTGATTGCATGGTTCGGAAATTGGTTTGGATGGTCAAGAACATCCCAAGAACCAACAAATGCACCGGTCTGACATGAACTAGAATTAGACAAGAACTAGAACTGCTGGTACACCAGTGCTCCTGTCTACAATCAAGTGAGTGTGTTACAGGTTGCCATCCAAGTAAGAAGCCCCTGCTTCACAACTGACACCAAACTTGACTAAGGTTTGCAGTGGACCACATGGACAGGGAAAACATTTTCTAAAGAACATTTTATGGTCCGATGAGACAAAGCTGGAGTTGTTATGCCACAATGAGGCTTACTACCCCAAGATGCTCTGGGATTGTTTTGCTACCAGTGGAATTGGTCAATTGTACAGCACGGATGGATTAATAAAAAACTACTTCAAGATTCTTCAGCACAACCTCAAATTCTCAACTAGATGGTAGAAACTAGGATGCAACTGGGTGTTCCAACTGGACAATTACTCTTACAACAAATCAAATATGGTTGTGGAATGGATAAAACAGACTCAAGACTCAGACTTAAGCTTGCAGAATGGCCTTCCCAAAGTCCTGACCTGAATATGTGGACTTTGCCAGGAAATCAACATATTTAACTGACTAAAAGTGCCACAAAGGTCAAATCCAGAACACCCAGAATTTTGCCAAAAGCCTGCTGATAGCTACAAAAAAACATCTGGTCAAAATGCAACTTGCTAAGGAACATGTAACTAAACGGTAGGTGTGCTGTATTTATATGTTTGACCTTGTATGACCTGTATGTGTTGTTTTTAGGAACTCCCCTGAAAATGTTAAACTTGTGCAGCAAATTATTTTTCTATTAAAATTTATGTTGTAACTTATTCTTATTCTTATTCTTATGTCAATGGCATTCATGTTCATGAGTGTAAATAAATTAGGGATGCACAATAATGGAAAAAAATTCATTGCAATATTTCGTTGTTCTGCAATAGTCGCTCTGCAATATGTATTGCGATATTTAAAAATACTGGAATTTTCACCAGATGTCTTCAGGAGAATGATCCAACATGGCATGATATTAATATTAAACTCAGTGTTTCGAAGACTTAAATAAAGATTTAAATAAATTTTATTGCCTCATGTGCAAATGTTCCTTTTGTATGAAGCGAGTTGTAGCATAACTTGTTTGATTTAATTTGCCTCATGTAACATCCTGCAATGTGACTATTGCACAAACACACACTGCATGTGCAATGCTTAAACATTATATGCTGATCTATTGTGCAGCTCCAAGATAAACTTCTGACCACAACTGTACTCAAGTTCTACCACACATACACAACACACTGTCACACAACATTTACACTACTACACAATAGTAACACTTAATTTTAAGATATGCAGATCAGGGGGTTATTAAGGTCTTGTTATTTGTTCAATAAAGCCTGTAATCATTTCTTCACAATGCATCCTTTACTAGTGTAATATGTATATTTGGAGGTTATTAATTGTAATAATGCACATTAAACACTTCATTAAGACCATATTATGCACATTATTTACTGCTGTTTAGTTTTCACTTAGTACTATCTAGAACATCCAAAATGTCCATAACACAACATAAAAGCTGGGCACATGTTTGTTTTAACAATTTTAAACAACAGAATGCTGATAAATTCATACAAATAAACACATACACATTTTGCATACAAATACCATTAATAGATACTGAAATTGAAATACAAACTAAAGCACTAAATATTTATAAATACTTGCTTTCACTTCCTTGGTATACGTTCACTTTAGACTATGGAATTTTGATGTTTTATTGACTTATTAAACATTAATTAACTTAATTTAGGTTTCAATACACTCACGTAAAGCCAGTAACACTGGAACTATTTAGTACCCACATGAATTTGGTCTAATAACATGTACATTTAGGTAGTAATTCCCCCTCAATAATTTGCATAACATGTTTTTAACTTTTAAATTTTAAATCTAAATTTTAACTAATTCTTAGTAAGTGATTTTAACACAACATACCTTTAAATATGTAAAAAATCACATTGTCTGATTTTTAAAGAATTTATTTGCAAATAATGGTGGAAAATAAGTATTTGTGCAATAACAAAAGTTCATCTCAATACTTTGTATTATATTCTTTGTTGGCAATGACAGAGGTCAAACGTTTTCTGTAAGTCTTCACAAGGTTAGCACACACCGTTGCTGGTATGTTGGCCCATTCCCCCATGCAGATCTCCTCTAGAGCAGTGATGTTTTGGGGCTGTCGGCGGGCAACACAGACTTTCAACTCCCTCCAAAGGTTTTCTATGGGGTTGAGATCTGGAGACTGGCTAGGCCACTCCAGGACCTTCTTACGAAGCCATTCCTTTGTTGCCCTGGCAGTGTGCTTGGGATCATTGTCATGCTGACCCAGCCACATTTCATCTTCAATGCCCTTGCTGATGGAAGGAGATTTGCACTCAAAATCTCACAATACATTGCCCCATTCATTCTTTCATGTACACGAACCAGTCGTCCTAGTCCCTTTGCAGAGAAACAGCCTCAAAGCATGATGTTGCCACGCCCATGCTTCACAGTTTGTATGGTGTTCTTTGGATGCAACTCAGCATTCACTCTCCTCCAAACACAACGAGTTGTGTTTGTACCAAACAGTTCTACTTTGGTTTAATCTGATCATAAGACATTCCCCCAATACTCTTCCAGAACATCCAAATGCTCTCTAGCAAACTTCAGACGCGCCTGGATATGTACTGGCTTAAGCAGGGGAACACGTCTGGCACTGCAAGATCTGAGTCCCTGGCGGCGTAGTGTGTTACTGACGGTAGCCTTTGTAACATTGGTCCCAGCTTTCTGCAGGTCATTCACTAGCCCCCCCCCCCCCCCCCCCCCCCCCCCCCCCGTGTGGTTCTGGGATTTGTTCTTGTGATCATTTTGACCCCACGGGCTGAGATCTTGTGTGGAGCCCCTGATCGAGAGAGATTAGCAGTGGTCTTGTAGGTCTCCCATTTTCTGATTATTGCTCCCACAGTAGATTTCTTCATACCAAGCTGCTTGCCTATTGCAGATTCAGTCTTCCCAGCCTGGTGCAGGTCTACAATTTTGTTTCTGCTGTCCTTCGACAGCTCTTTGGTCTTCACCATAGTGGAGTTTGGAGTGTGACTGTTTGAGGTTGTGGGCAGGTGTCTTTTATACTGTTAACGAGTTCAAACAGGTGCCATTAATACAGGTAATGAGTGGAGGACAGAGAAGCCTCTTAAAGAAGTTACAGGTCTGTGACAGCCAGAAATCTTGCTTGTTTGTAGTTGTCCAAATACTTATTTTCCATCATTATTTGCAAATATATTCTTTAAAAATCAGACTTTTTCTCATTTTGTCTCTCATAGTTGAGGTCTACCTATGATGTCAATTACAGGCCTCTCTCATTTTTTTAAGTGGGAGAACTTGCACAATTGGTGACTGTCTAAATACTTTTTTCCCCACTGTATACTCTGTAGTCCATCTGCTTCTATGTATACTTTGTATGCATCCTTCCCCTCTGTTCTTTATTGGTCAAGACCATTATTTGAGTGGTGGGTCATTGTCAGCACTCCAGTAAAGCTGACAAGGTGGTGGCGTGTTAGTGTGCGTTGCACTGATACAGAATGATCAAGCTGCTGGAGTTTGTAAAAATCTGTGTCCACTCTATTAGGCCCGTCTACCTAGTTGGTCCACCTTGTAGATATAAAGTCAGAGACAGAAGCTACACAGTTAGTGCTGATCATCCTCTAGTCCTTAATCAGTGGTCACATGCCGCTGCCCACAGAATGCTGTTGGCTGGATTTTTGTAGTTGGTGGACTATTCTCAGTCCAGCAGTGATGCTGAGCTGTCAGCACTGCAGTGTTTAATCCACGCATACCAACGCAACATACACTCACCACCAGATGTACTATAATCTGTATTTACAGAACTAACATGTGCTCTGATATGGTCAGTGAAGCTGATATAATTGACTAAGAGTATAGAAACAAGGGTGTTATTGTTATGGCTGATCTGTATATACTATGATGTAAATAATGTAAATCATACACTACAGTGTACATTATGTAAACCATATACCATATACTTCTTTGAGGTGACCAGATCTAAATCCAACTCAACATTTCAGACCTTGGTCTCCTATATCAGACAACACACTTCACCACCAACAATATCTGTTGGACAATTGGTGTTCTATCCCTCCAATAGGGTTTCAGAGATATGCACTATTTATGCAAATTGTGACCAATAAACTAAGTACTTCTTTGTTCACTTAGTTAATCCCGATCTGCAACTTTACACAGTCTGCCACATTGTGGCTAAATTCCTGCAGTTTCTTAACGTTTTCACTTTTCAGTAGCACTCACAGTTGATGGTGGAATATCTAGAAGGAAAGAAATCTCATCAACTGACTTGTTGCAATGGCAGCATCCTATTACAGTAGCACGCAGGAATTCAGTGAGCTCTTTAGAACCACCCTTTAGAACTTTTACTAAGGTAACTACATGGCTAGGAGATTGATTTTATACACATGTTGCAATACTGAATGACTGAATGAAACACCTACCTTCAAGGCTGAGGAAGTGTGTCCTAATACTTTTGACCACACTGTGTAGATATACAACTTGCTAACTTTGTTCTCAAGCTTGCCCTACTTATCCTCCACCTCTGATGCATTGTTTCTGTTGCTCAAGTAATGCAGGCTATCCACTGTAATGATCATTTAAAATATTAGAAAACCTCTAAAATAGAGGTTATAAAACACTATATATAAAAACACCTATATATAAAACACTTTACTAGCAGTAATGGTATCCCCTTGGCTTCCTCCTGCATTAGCCCTATAAAATTACTATACATTTTTAAATAAATAAACCCAGTACATAAATCAACTTAGTGCTTCATAAATGAACGGACTGCTTCATTACACTCCTTTTGGGCCATGTACAGTAACTTAGAAAATAAATATAAAACACAATCTAAAAGAAATATAAAAAACTAATGTTATGCTAATAAATAAACAAATGTAAAGGCTCAGCTTCTGACTGTACTACATGTAAACTTATTATTATGCAACCTGCCCACAAATGGCAGTTCTTTAATAAGGTAAATGTACTGTATGAGTAACCAAGATTAATCAAGTAAGCCCTTATTATCTCCTGTCACTTATGACAGCAAATACAAGAAGGGCTAAGTAAACTAACAGATTTAACACAACGCATAAGCTGTCAAGTAAGTTGGATCACAGACACTGAACTGATTAGTCAGTCGGAGACCCATTCTTTGGGAAACCAGCAGAATGTAGAATGCTAAATATCAAAGCCAGATTAGGTCAGAAGACAGGGCCTGACTGCATCAGCAATGGTATGCTCATTGCTTACTCAGCAGCAAACATACCGGTTAAACCACAATACTTTTGTGTGGCACTGCATGGTGTGTCATTTAAGCCAATCCAAAAAAAAAAAGTTTTTTTTTTTACTTATGTCAAACGTCATTATTTGGAACTGCCATCAGCACTTCTCCTAGTGCCTAGAACTCACCTGTTCACAATCAATTACTGATTTACCACTCTCCGATGCAATAGAAGAGTAAAAATGTAATTTAATATATGTAGTGAAAACAAGGCTAACAATGTTTATACACTTTTCCATTGTCAAACTTTATTTGTCCAAATTAGGAACTGACTGACATAAAAATGTTCTCCCTGATATTACCTTTAAAGCCCTAGAAACTCCAATAGTACATGTTGCAGAGCCATTCAAGAGAGTTTAAGTAGACAGTGCTTTGGATGCATTTCATCTGCATGTTTGTTTTTTTAACCATGATGGGGTTTAAATCTACCCATTCAGCCTCTGTTGCTATAACAGAAGTGAAGTGGTCAAGTTTAGCAATACCTAGACCACAAACCAAGCAAGTTACTTTACTTTAGTGATTTTGCAAATGATTTTGCAATGTCTATTCTTCTCATCAGCCAACCAATATATATACACATATACACTTTTATAAATAGTCACTTTAACAGACAAAACGTCACCATTTAACAGACTGAGGACAAGAAGAAAATCTCATTTTGAAGCAGTGGTATTTTTGCCATGGTGCTCTCTGCAGGCCCCAGGTGTATTCAGAACCCTGGGGCCAGAGAGCTGTGCTGCAATGTGCTGAAGTGGCCAGTATGTGAAGTAAGGTCAGGGCCGGGTTTGTCTAGGAGCCGATCTCATCACTGCTGAGTCCAATGCCGCTTCCTGTTGCTTGTCCTGGGCCGGCATTATTCCTGGACTGGCTCCATTATGCACAGTAATCCTCCCTGTAGCCAGTTTGGCCATGCTATTGTTCGCTTGCTCCATGTTCTCTGGAGCTGACTCTGGCTGGGTGGGCCATGCAGTAAAAAACCCACACTCACTGTCTCCCTCTTTTTCTCTCTTTATGTCCATCTCTGTTCCTCATTAGAAAACCAGTAGGAAAAGACCAGAAGAAATACGAAAAAGGATGAATATGTACGAATCGTGTGATAAGTGGATCACTAGCTTAATGTTGTACCTGTTATTAATCCTTATTAAGTACAGTTGTCACTATATGTGTTCAACAATGCATCAGTTCCAGAAAACTGAATATTTAATAAACTTCTCATTTTTGTTCCTTAAAATACCCCACAACATATGTGGATGGAACTAGACATTCGTTGCAGCCCTAGATGCATGCTGTTACATATAATTACAAATGTGCAGCCAGGACTTCTAACAAGAGATATTTGAAAGCTGAATTGATATCCAGGTGCTTAATTATGAGCAAACCTACAAAAAGTGTGGGTCCACATTGAGCCACCATTACAGCTTCACCCTTCTTCAGTAAAAAACTGAAAAAGAACAGAAACTGTTCAACAAATGACTGAGAATATCAGTGCAGGATACAATCAGACCAACCAAGAACAGTCCACACACAGTTGCCACCAAGAACAGTCCACACATAGTTAAATAGAGAGGGATAATATTGGAATACATAATATTGGGTGGAAGGAAGGAGGAAATTAGTTGGCAGCGCTTTGATGAAACTATAAATCAGACATAATATTTACACCATCTCCTTGTTTCTACACTTATTGTCCATCACCAGCTCCGCTAATCATGTTTACACCAGAGCTGTCAGGACAAATATAGAAGGCTAATTTTCAGCCTGTATATCTGATCAATGATCAGTTTAGCTGATCCTGAGAGCTGAACAGATCATAAGATCCATACTGCCGCTGCTGCATTGTCCATAGTCACAGGACACTGCAGTTCCTTGTTCAACCACTTGATGGCAATATGGTCTTACTCGTGGCTGCAGAAGGCCATTAAATCCAGAGTAGATACCTCCTGCTCCATGTTTATTTTTGGTTTTAAAACTGTATGTGACTCAAACTCACATATTTGCAGAATATGTAAAACTAATGTGCCACATGGAGGAAGCAAGGAAAACGTTTTAAGACCACTAAATGTCTCTCAAGAGTACATCACTCAGCTCAGTGTAGTGAGTATCAGAACACAGCAGAACTAGCAAACACCACTAACAGCACTCTGAGCTCCACATGGCTGTTCTGCACAGGAGTTCAGGAACTCCCACAGCTAGTGCTCAGAGTTCAAGAGTGTTATAAATATGGGTGATTCCAAAAAGTACAATTCAACCTTAGAGACAATGCATAGAAAGCCCTGCATGATGATGTATTACCAAGTTTGCCAGGAAAGGTTAATGTTGTGTACAGCCCTGCCCTTAAACGGTATCCATTGGTAATTGGCTGCGAACCCAAAAACACTGGTCCATCTCTTGAAGAATGGTTTTCCAGTAAAGTGTTGTGAGAAGCTTATTCAAGGCAACCCTAAACATTTGAATCAAGTTAAGCAGTCAAAAGGCCAAGCCACCACATTCCCACAATGTGTACACAATGCTTGATGCTCCTGTTCTTGATAACGTTTTGTCATATTAAGGTTTAGCCCCTTAAAAAGGCCGAAAGTGTTATGTGTTAAGTGTTATGTACTTTTATTACCAAGGAATAGCCCCACCAGTTTGTACAGAAGTTCCTGTAGTTACTGACTAATATGCCTTAGGGTGTAATTAGTCTTGCTGCATTAATGTAAAGAATGACTGCCAGATTAAAATGATGTCAAATGGTTAAAAACTGCAAAATGGAAATGCAAAGTTTATGCACAACAACAATGATATGCATTTAAAAATAAGCAAGCTGCTTTTTACGTACAGTCAAGCTAGTAATGAACAAAACTGAAAGTTGTAGGGAGGTAAGGCTCTGATCTAGACATGAAAAATATATGTGGCATTATGGACGTCTGTGACAATATTCAGTTGTCAGGTTAGCTTCTCCAGTAATACCAAATTTATTTTCTTTAGAATTGCCTTGTCATTCAACCTATTCAACACAGTAACCCTTCATCATGGTCAATATTACATCACATATTACAGCTCTTAGGTGGGTTGTTCATTCTTAACATATAAGCAACAATAAAATCTAATAAAGGCCTTGTGTCAACACGATGGCCTACTTTAAGGACATTCTATGGACTGCTACACTAACCAAAATCAGTTTAATGTATGACACTGACGAACAGGATTTACAAGGTCACACGTTTCCTGAAACACAAAGATGTCTGGCATCAGGAGAACAACCTCCTGAAGAAGTAGGCAGGCACCATTAAAGACTGCTACATGTTTATTAAAAACATTCATAGTTACAGGAACAGGTCTTTAAAGAACGCTTCATTGAAAGGTTCCTCCTTCCTTTGAGTGAAGTCAGTTATTTTCTTCCACATTTATATTGGTGTGTGACATGAAATAATAAATACTTTCTTCATTTAGTTCAGAGCTATCCTCAAGTAAGCTACTTCATCTTAAGCAGAGGTCATACAAAAGATTCATTTCACTCTGAAAAATATATCCTATCATGTACGACACAACTGACAGCAAAGTTTGGGGCACAAGAGGATGCCAAGTCAAGTTTGGGAAGCAAAAAACTCCATACAGCAACATCACGTCCAGGTCAAGTAGTATTAGTTGCTTCATCTTGTTAAGGGCTGCCTGTTACTCAAACAGTTCATGTAGTGAAAGTTTAGATCACGGTCACATAACAACAGCTAACGCCACCTTGTCATTTCCGCTTTTGCGCGTGAGAAACACATGGGAAACTACCCAAAAGATAAATGTGCTGACTAATCGCGAGTCAGTCGTTGGTTGGAGCGCAAGGTCTTATGACTGACAATAAAGGCTACAAGTCCGGAAAGGGGCACGTAGGATACACTCGTATGGGAAAACAAGCCATCACCTCGTTTCCATAGCCAACCTGGAGTCGCATAACACAACATGCACTACGACATCAAAAGATAACTTGAGCCAGCCACTCACCGGCCATGCAAAACTGAAGCGTAAAACAATCCTGGACTTGTCCGTGGCGGCCGTGCCCTTGGTGCTGAACGTATTCCCTCCGAGAACGGGGGTAGATCCGGTGCCGAAGCTGCACGGGCCCGCAGCGGACACGCGCGACTGGTATTCCTTGAGGCAGACCCTAAAGTACGTGTCGCATTGGTCGGGCGCGCACGCGCGCTCAGCCCCGCTGCTCCGCGCGCCCCCGCAACACGAACCACTCTGCAGCTCGCCGCGCGCGTTCTGCATAGACAGGATCTCCAGCTCAAAATGGCCAGACGCTCCGCACACCTGTTTAGGAAGGACAGACAAGGCGTTGGAAAAAGAAAATACTCCACAAGCCAGAATACAAGTGAGAAACATTTAGCTCAACTAAGACTGGGTTCAGGTAATGCTAACCGCACAGTACAGTGCACTTTCCCTTAGCTACAAACACACTTAATTGCCTGTGTGCCTAAAACGTTCAAACTTTTACAGAATTTGGTACTGTAATAAAAGAAACGGTCCAACAAAGAGCCATGACAACTCTGGACAACCATTTGAATGCTTTGCAAAAATTGTTCTCCACGATAGAGTCGACGATAAGTCATATATGATGTGTATAAAAGAACTTATTCAAAACATCTTCAGTATAGCACCAAAAGGTTCACTTAACATAACACTGCTTAAAATACAAGGTTTACAAGCACGTGGTACGTGCGTGAAAAAAGTGTAAAATCAGTGATGTGAAGAAAACGTAGACATAACAGAACGTACGGCTTAACGTTAGTTCTAACAAGCAAAAAACTCATGAGCGCACACATGTAAAGGGAAAAATACGAATCGATGTAAACGAGTGAGGTGAACGTACCTTCGTCCGTAAACATAATAAAAAGGCATGGAGGTAAAAAGCAGCAAATACTGAGCTCCGTGGCAAAAGCATGCCTTCCTGTCCGCGCTGCCGCTTCGCTTCCAAACTACACGGAAAGCCGCCTCACGGCTCTGATTCACCTCCTCACTTTTAACATGCACGGGTGGAGAGCACGAAACTCTTCCAAAAGTGTTCTTTCAAAGTTTCTTCTTGTTTCCTTCCCCAGCGGAAAAGGTAGACTCCTACTGCACCATTAATTCCAGCGTATCAGAAAATGCTTGTCTTTGTGGTTTAATGCTTGTCTCTCTCTCTCTCTTTCTCTCTTTTGGCGGCGAGGATTCGTTTACACAGAAGCCATGAGAACCAGTGTTGTCCGTGAGCGCCTGAGAAAGTGAGAAAGTGAGCTGCTCACTGTGGGCAGCGAGTTCAGCGCGAATCGAACAGGGCTGGGCAAACGCATGCGTCAATTTAATATTCAATAGCTGTTGGAGGCTGGCTGGCGCGAAGTCCCTCCCAGCCTTCAGCCAGATGACGGACGGGCTTCGTATACTTGGCGTTGCAATGACTTGTTACAGGGTTGATACATGGCAGTCTCGGGGTTAAAGCGTGAACGAAGGCAGCATATTGTTAGAAAGGTAGGCTATAAAACGACAAGCTCTGACAAGAGAGCAAGAACCAATTCAATTCACTTGTATAACTCTTCCTACAACCGATATTGTCAGGATTAACGCTGCATTGTAAATAAAACTGACATAAGTCAAAGTGACATGTGAAAGAGCTAAATATTGTAAAATAAAAATCTAAAACTACATCTTGGTCTTTTAGCGTTTATTCTTGCTTTAGCATGACCTCTGTTAAAAAAACTTGTTCGTCAAAAGTAAATCTGTGTTTTTTGTTCAGTTAAATTCAATTTTGCGCCGTTAGCAATGTGCCAAAGTTACCAAAGTAGTAACAGTCTCCCAATTACAGACAGTGGACCATCAACATGATTTTGAACCTGATATTTTCGGTAAAAATGCTACATAATAACAGTGTTAACACTGTTAGCCAGTAAATTAATGTGGACAAGGTTGGATATTATAGTAAAAGTTAAAAAAAACAATGCTAACAGAAGTGGGGGTTGGACAATATAATAATATTTTATATCATTATCTCCATTTGCTTGCTTAGTTAGGGTTTAAACCAGGATCTCTGCAAAACTGCTTTGTGGCAACAGGGATTGTTTAAAGTGCTATATAAATAAACTTAAACCTGAACCTATGTATTGCTATCATGATAACTAATGTCACATTAGATCTCAGTACATTTTTCTGAATACATCACAGACATTGTTACTTCGGAATACTGACCTAATGCAGTTTTATAACAAAGAGAGAACTTATCAAACCATGTTAAATCAAAAGATGTGAATATGAAATTATATGTTTCATGAAAATAAAAGCAGCATCCTGCGAGAATTGGTATTCATCTTAAATACATCTTTCACCTGCATTCCTGGACAAACTGAAAGATACAGAACCATCCCAATAGAGACACTATTTTCCCTATTATAAACCTGTGGATCATCATAATAATTCTGAAACTGTTGCTTTAAACATCATGATGTATAATTTTTGTCATATTGTCCAGTTTGTAATTGCTCAGACAACTGTTTAGCTGCAGCTTCGGGAGTCCATGGTAGGTCAAAATTAGTTTTGGTTCAATTAAAGTTTATGTGTACAGTGCTTTCCACAAGACATACTGTCTTACAAAGTAGTTTAAGTAGCCAAGGATAACAGCGACAAAGAAAATCTTGCCAAGAGCAAGAGGAACCTCAAGAAAAAACCTAACACAAAAACAAGGTGTAATTGACCAATTACTCAGAGTTTGACATTTAGCAAATACATTCTTGAGAGACTGATACTTACAAATATTTTGTTATATGAAGCTTGGGAATAATGTGGCTTTATTTCATTAACACAAGGATTGTTCAAAGTATCTTGTTGTTTGCACTATGGCCCTTAAAGACACTTTCACTAGCCATGGTTTTCTCACTTGTGGTGTGAACTTTGCCACATTAATGTGCAGCCACTCCTACACAAAATATCCCTGCAGCATTTGTGAGTGCACAGACCACATAGGCATGTCTTTATTACCCCAGTAGCTCTTGTTGCCCTCTTGTGGATTCAGGGTAAAAACAATAAAATATTGGAAGAATACAGATATTATGTAACATGGAATATGGAATGTGGAATTTTAGCCATACATATTGTGGGTAGATGTGTCTAGGAATACATTATATATTATTTTTGTCTTCTTACTAATTATGCAATGACCACAAAGGGCATTCCCCCAGACCCTGATGTACACAGCCTGAAGGCAAGTGCAAATAGTTAATCTGTAACTAGTGGAGTATTTCACCATCACATTTTATAACTAGTGCAGGGTGTGGAATGAACAACACATTGCACGATTTCTTCTGATAAGCAACCAGAATGTGTGTTGTCTGGATGAGGACATTTCCAGATGTCTCCCAAATTTTTTCAGCAGTTCGCTGTCACAGAAACCTATTGTCCTTTGAGCTGAATGAAGGCGAGTGAAAGTCTAGCTCATGTTATCTCTGCCTTACATCAGAGTAGATTAGCAGAAAAAGACAACAAAGAACAGAAGAACAACAGACTGTTTGGTTGTGTTGTAAACTCCAAAGTAATACATCCTTAATCTGAAAGCAGCGAAAAGATACAAAAACAGAAAACATGTTAATTCAAAACACACTTATAATAAAATCAGCAGGCCATGGACAATGTACAAGGAAAAGCAACTTATTGTTAATGGTAAGAGATTATATTTTGTATACAGATGCATCAAATAGAGATTAGATTCAGTACTTTTAAGATGCAACTTTTAATTTCATTTAAAAAACATTTCGAAGAGGCATTCTTGAAGCTTTATTCTCTGTAAAACAAAAAACTTAACCCTAATTTGACCTCAGAACAATTACATGAAAATAAGCTATTTTAATTATTTTATTGAACTATAACTAACATTTTGATGAAAGCAATTCACATTTTTTAGTTTATATGAACATACATGAATTTAGATTCCTTTTTTTCTTTCAATGCATTGGTTCTTGCTACCTTTTACGTTATGTTTACATCACATAAAACCCAATGTACTCTTCATATTCACATAATTTTAAAAAAATAATTCTTTACAGCCTTTTAAGGAACCAAAGGTCTGTGGCATCAAATACATAAAACAAAGAACACTTGGCCACTTTCAGCCTATAGCATCACCGTAAAGAACATGTAGGGCACCTTTACTTTTAAGTGTCTATGATTGTTGAACTACATGCATATTTGACAGAGCAGTGTACGTGCTGCTACTTTTGGCAAGTCTCTTTGCTGTTGCATGTAATAATAAAATATTAAATTTTTTATCTATTCTGCACTGATAAGTATGGCCATTTAAACAATAGCATTTGCATGTTTAAGCCCATATGCCCTACTGATATTTCCTGTCAGTGAGGTTCAAGATTAAAGGTGAGCTAACTCTTTTGTCCCTGCTGCAGTGCTTCTGAAACATTCCAATCCCTTAAGGGATCTCACATTACTCGCTTTATTCAAATGGTATTTTTGCGTAATAAAGGTTAATTAGACTAACTCTTCAAACCTGGAGACTTGAGCACTTTTGCTTCTGAATGTTTTTTTTTTCACAAAATTAAATTCTCATTTCCTATTTGTCTGAGGTTTTCAGACTTCTGAGGCTGATAGCCTGTCAGATTAGACTAAGGTTTAGAGCTCTACATGTTTTCTAGACCATTCTCAGAAGAATTGCTTATTATGTGTTCTTTAGGTTTGTCTTTTTTGGTGCTATGAAAGAACATATTCTTGTAAATTAACTTGTAGATGACCAAACCAGCGTAAAATATGTTTCCCGGAACATATTATGAGAATAAAGCAAATATTCCTAATTTTTTTACCATTGTCTGGAAATGTTTTTGAGCATTAGTGTAGACATTTCAGTTCACGCAACATTGCTGGTGTGAGGTACGGAATATCTGGACGGACCATGTTCAAGACCATCTTGTACACTCGCCACTTCTTGTGTTTATAATGTTACACTTGATACAGAAAATCAATTATATATTCAAATGGTTCTTATGTCAATCGTTCTATGTACCACATATTGGGCCCTTGAGCAAGGCCCTTTACCCTCTCTGCTCCCCGGGCGCTGGAGTTGGCTGCCCACCGCTCTGGGTGTGTGTGTACTCACTGCCCTTAGTTCACTAGTGTGTGTGTGTGTGTGTGTGTGTGTGTGTTCACTACCACAGATGGGTTAAATGCGGAGGACACATTTCGCTGTACAGTGTACAGTGACAAATATGTGCAACTTTACCTATTAAATGGATTGTCAAAAATCCTTTTTGTGTTTATGTAGGCAGCTCATATGTACCATAAGAAATGTAAGCTGCACTATATTGTCAACTGTACTATACTGTGCTATAAAGCTAACCATCTAGACATTATGTTCTATTGCAGTATGGGAGCATGTGGATTGTTTGAGATAAGCAGAAATTACTGTTACATTGTCCAACTGTTACAACCAGCCCCATAAAATTAACCCTACTGGGTAAGCTGTAACGCTTGCACTCATTCCAATTATTGCTAAATTCATAAACTATATGAATATTTGCTTTATTCTCATAATATGTTCCGGGAAACATATTTTACGCTGGTTTGGTCATCTACAAGTTAACTTACAAGGATATGTTCTTTCATTTTCTTACTTGCTCAAATACATTGAAGATTATTTACCAAAAAAAAGGTTGTAACCTTTCCTCCCCTACTCATCCAAAATAAATGTGATTATGGTAATGACCACAGGAGTGAGATGTAAGCATTTGGGATTCAACCAGAATCAACTAGGCATTAAAATCTATTGCCATGGGTCATCAGGATTGAGCATAATTTCTGTATCCTTTTCCTGTGCCCTGTCACACAGCCCTCCGACAAAATCAGTGAAGATCCTTAAGCGTAACTAAATCAACTTAAGCAGCAGGAACAAAGGACTCGGCGGCTGCTGGAAAGATGGCTATCTGTTGTTGTCAGACACTCAATGCCGTATACCAATCCAATTACTTAAGTCTGTTGCCACCTCTCGTATTACAGTGGCCTTTTGAGGCAGGCTTGAGTGCAGCCTGAGTCCCCTTGACAAGAATGTGGTGGAACAGATTATGTCCTTAATAAGAAATCCCCCATGCTTTCACTCAAAGCTCGTTCTTTATTTGCTCAACATCACTCCTCAAGCAATCAGTACCGGACTACCCCACCACAATTTCGAAGTACAAAATGCAGTACAAAATAAGTACAAAATACAAAATATAAGACACAATAATGATTTATTGTTTCTCTGATTTATACTAAAAAATAAGTCAGCCTCTACTCTTCAGGAACGGCTTTCCAGAGAGCACAGTTTAACTCTCTCTAAGTTTATCTGCTCCAGAGAGTCCTATTCTGGAAATACTTCTCTATAGTGACTAGACAAGCTGTGTGTGTGCACATTGGCACATCTGTATAATCATTTAGTGCAACTTAAAAAAGCTGCATTCATTAGAACGGGTGTCCAACAATATTTGCACATAAAGTGCACTTTATATATACACGTCAAGGAACAATGTAAAATACTCATTATATGCATTCTATGGCACCTTTACAAAGCTAAAGTATTTATTACTGATGATGAACCAAAGTTGAAATGAGTTTTGTCTGTAAGTTTCTATGCCAACTAAAGCTTTCTCATAGAACCTTATATCCATGCCTAAAAACATTTAGAAACCTATAAAAATATATATATTTTTTTACATAACTATATGTTTGAAACTTCAAATATGTTTATTTTCTGTCAACTAATGTGCTTGTTCTGTTTAAAGAACACTTTTTTAAACTGGGCTAAATTAAAACCTATTGTTTGTACTAACAAAGATTTCATATCTGTTTATTTTCTTTTGGCAACTACTGTGCTTGATCTGTCTTCTCTATTCTTTCCTATTCTTCCTATTCTTTCCTAATCCTATTCTTTCTCACAGCAAAACTCTGTGTCACTGGATTTATTAGTGCACATGAACCTCAAGTACCCTAAGTACTTCAGGATCTGCTAAAGCTGTAAGGACTGTACAGTTAATCACACATAATAAATAAAAAAGGATTGTGGACCAGAATTTCAGGAGATAAAGATCTTCATTTGAGAAAGGGTAAACTGTAACCAAAAATAAACAGTTGTCAGTTTCATTTTTGTAACTGCACACTAATCTAGAAACATATGATTTAGATACCCAATTGGGTGCCAGGTGCTGAGACTGACTATTTAGATATTGAATTTTAGTATTGAATGCCAGAGACTTTATAGTATTGTCAGTCAGTACCATAATGGTATTATATATTTTAATAATTATTCTTCAAATATTTCTTTAGGAAATCAAAAATGATTTTTCTTGGGCATCACTCCTAAGTACTATCCCTTGATGTTATAGGATCAGGTACCTTTAAATAATTAGACATAATTCAGATTAGTGTCTCTCAAACTTTGCAATATTCCACAAAATACAATGTAACCTTTTTTCGTTTTGAGGCTTTTCAATAACTGCAGTGATCGTGTGTGCACAAACATATTCTCAGTCATGATTACCCATGGGAAGTTTGGCATGTAATTTTTCAATCTCAAGTGCAAGATGGACAGCAAACACTGTAAAATGTCTCATAGCATCAGTAGTGCAAACATCTGGATTCTTGAAACATTCCTCATTTGGACATTTACTGGCAGACAAACAGAGACCTTTTTGGATGGGTGGGGGTAAGAACTTCAATGCCTTTCGGAAATAATGACGTACTAATGTTGTTCCAAAAATAATACTGTTGTGGACAGTCAATATGTGTTCTCACTTGGGAGAGAATGAAGGAGAGACACTGGCACTGGAGAGAGGCACTGGGTCAGAGAAAAAAGTGAAGAGACATTAAAGCCATTGGATGGTTTAGGTTGTTATTTGAAGTTAACCACTATATGACCCTCTGTCTTTGCACAAATTAGTAAACTCTTTTCTATTTAATTATTTCTATTTAATTGCAAACTATAGTCTGTACATGATGTAACCTGTGTGTACAGATGCTGCATTATGCGAGAATTGGAATTTCTTGCTCCTGGACTCCACCTACAGTTGAAGTGTAATTCGTAATTCGTACTCCTAAAGGACATGTTTTACACATATATTTCTGGACAAGCTATAAAAGATACAGAACCGTCACTCAAAGGGAAAGAAGCATGCGGGACAGCTGCAGTAGAATAAATACTTTAACACAAATTTTACACAGATTTTACAGGAATATGTCCCGTGTTATGCAGTTTCTTCATGTTACACAGTTTTCGCACCAATGATACATACTGAAGTCAACAGCATGCCGAGCCCGGAGTAGCAATAATAAAAATGCTCTTCTCCCTATTATAGTCAGTGGAGCCTCAACATAAAGCTGTTATTTTAAGATATAAATGCTACATTGCTCATAGCAACAAGGATCAAAGGATGGTCTAAATGACTCAATCTTGCTAAATTAACGTACTGTAAAAACATCTATGGCATAACAATACAAAATTGCTAGCCAAAAAAGGCACCAGGGGATGCGTTCACTGGGTATACATATTCTACTTGCACTGATGTCTGCTTGTATAACATCCACATGTCTTTATCTGCACGCTTGGACTGTGAATTAAGCTGTCCAGAGATTCTGAGCTTGCTTTGCCTGATAATACTGCTGAGAACTGGGAGGGGGGAATCTCTGCTGCTGATCCTGGCCAGATGACTCACTCTAAAGCCAGCAGTATTTGGGGGAGTGAGCGAGAGAGAGAGCGAGAGAGAGAGAGCAAGAGAGAGCGCTCGGGAACACTTCTCCGCTTTGAGTTCCTCATACAAGCTTTTGGAACATTTACCCTTTTGTTTACGAAACCTGCTTTTACTGAGCACAGCTTAGACGACCAAAACCATTGGCTCTGGAATAAATATTATTCTCCCCTGAAATGTCGTATCTCCGTTGTTATTTTCAACATTTATCTTAAACCTGCCCTTGTGAAATGAATAATGACTATTTCATTGATGTTGGAGCATGTGGGGCGATGGTAGCTATATGTCTAAGTATAATCTGGCTGTTACTCTGGCTGTATCTCTGACCTGCTCCACAGGGTCTCAAAGGAGCATTTCCATGTTATCTCTCAAAGGTTGCAATTTACAATACCAGTGACAAAAGCATGCTAAAAATTTATATTAGTTGTTTCTCACTTGTGACTTATTGAAACAAGTGAAGAAATTGTGTTCCAAACACGGAGAAAGTATATCGAATGTGAATATGATGTATTCAATTAGACATATTTAATTGTTTAACTACATAAATACACAGTGATAATTAAATGTATTTATGTTAAAATATATTTTGTGTTTTTTTTCAGCACTTGAAATAAAAAAACTAAGGATTCACTTGAACCAGAATGAAGGACCAATCACATATTGTATGAGGCTTAATGCTTAATTTCTATGCTAAATACAAAAATATTAATACTAAAATACTAAATACTGAACCTGTATTACTGAAAATATCACTTGTACATCAATTTACACTTTCTTCAAACAGGAAAAGCTCTCCTCCCAACTATCTTGCCAGCCTTGACAACTGTCTGTTTACGCCAACAATCCTATTTTTTGTTGCTGGTTTATTTATTTTGAATTTAATTACATTTAATTTTTTTTTTTTTGCTCTTTGTTTATGTTTTGCTTTTTGTATTCTCATTCCAAAACAATACTATGCAAGACTGAGCTAAACTTGGAAAAGGATAGTGATTTTCTAAACTTTATAACTTTATAACAGTATATCAATGTAATTTTTTTTACTATTTCTTGTCACCAATCATTAATTTTAAGCAAAAGTGCTCAGACTTTCAAAATCCTTTAGAGCAATTTTTGTGATGTTTCAGAGAATCAAGATCAAGGCAACAGAGTTTTGTGGCCATGTCAGCTAAAAGAGGAACTGACCACACACACCAATCTCCCTGACCCTCACTCCAACAGACAGAGGGTCATTAGATAACATTATGTAAATGGTCTTAATGGCAAAACCCTCATTTCTCTACTAGAAGGTGAACTGAAACACATTCCAACTAACAGAGTCAGGGACTAAAGCCCCAGAGGTTAAAGGGGGAGGTTAAACTCACAGAGGATGACAAGAATGTGGAAAGCGCCATTCTGAAAGCTTCATTTATTATAACAAGAGTATAACAAAGTGTACATGCATACTAGAACAACCTGACAAGAAACGACATGACACTTTGAATAAAAATGGACCCAGATATTTTAATCTGAATAACATATATGGTTTGCAAAATAAATCAAGAACAATGTGCTTTTGTTAGGGGTTAAACTATAATTTTCAGCATTTCAGCCATACTGTAACATTCATAAGATCCGAGGGGATGTTCAAGCAATAAGTAAATTCCTGATCTGTTTTTTTGCTCTATTTCTTGCTCTATAAGACCTAATCCGGGGTCAACCTAGATGTGTCTGGTTAAGGTCAGCGACTGTGGTTCCTCACAATATTCCTTGTAGTTTTTGTAATTGCCAGAATACACTTAAATAGGCAATGTGTATAGTTCACTACATGAATGATACTATATGCAAAAGCTTAAGGCAGATTCACTCATTTGTAGCTGCCAGGCTCTATATATAATGTCTCAGAATAATATTTGTCTGAGCCTCATGACTGCAAGGTGACTAAGCAGTTAAGACCTAGTTTTCTGCCTGTACGTCAACACAGTTAGTACAAGGGGAACGGATCAGAGCTTTAGTGCTGAGTGGAGGGATGAAAGTGGGTTTGAGTGTCTGTGGGTCAGAGAAAGTGAGTGTGTAAGTGGACAATAATCAAGCAGTACCTTCTGCAAGCTGAATGGGTTTTGATCCCTTTAGGAAAGCAACAGCAGTGGGGAAGCCTTCTACCTACGCACTCAGTGAGACTGATCTGATTATTGCCCGCTAATGCTACCATAATTACGTTAACACTAAACGCCCTGGCGTCATTTTCCCATTCAGCCTGATGCCTCACATGATCTGCTGAGTAGAGATGTACGGTATGTACTCTAGTTCATACTTCATGTTTGATCATCAAAAGTGAGAGAGAGAAGTGATTGTTTGAAGTGGGTGCTGTCATTTACAGAAGTTTTAAGGAATGTGTCCACCTTGACTTCTGTTTAAATAAGGTACAGGGCATCAGTCAGAACAGAGCTAATTTATCTATATCAATCTGAAAGACACAGCAAAAGAAGCAGTCTGTTTAATTATAAATACTTAAGTATTCTTAAAAAAATTAAACAAATAAAATAATAAGGAGAAGAAGAAGAAGAGGAGGAAGATGATGAAGAAGAAAGGGGGTGACAGGGTTACATGGAAAAAGAACAGAAACATTGTTTACCAGGACAAATTTCTTTCAAATAAGTACACTTAAAAGTAAATAAAAATTGAATACCCAATCAACTGGGTGTTTAGGTATTAAACTTAGACCATGTTGAATGTTGGACTGAGGGAGGGAGATGAAAAGTGAATTAAACTGTAAAGTGTTTCCTCAGCAACAAGTAGGCCAAGTCATGATGAATGCTCTCACTTCATGCATGCAAGTGTCCTCTCTATGTCTGCTTGAAGCCTCCGTGAAGAGTCTCATTACCCCAGCTGTGTGGGAACCTCATGTCACGGCTAAAACCCATGCCCAGTGTACAACCTTGCTTTAGCTTTAGCTTTAGTGTGAGAGCTTATTGACAGCATGGGGAGACGGCAGTAGGGGGTTGGGAGGAGGAAAAAAAACAAGTGTGGAACTGTTGTCACTGTGTCTGCAATGTTGGGAATGGAGATGATTGATGTGATGTGGTCAATTGATGAGGAAACAAGAAGAGAGGAATGGATTAGAGGACATAAAGATGGCTAAGTGTCTCTGTGTGCTTGCTGAAACAACACAAGCTCTCCCATCCTGGCCTCTTTGGTGGGAACATAACGGAACCGTAAGGGGAAGGCTCTTCTTCACTTGCTCAGTGTGGCATGTGACAGGCGCCCAATGAAGTGGAACTGTGTCCTCCTTGAACAGGAAATGGGTCGCTGGGGCTCATGAGGCCAATTACCCACATTTCCCATGCACAGGAATAAAAGTTTTGATAATCATCTCCTCCCCTTTCCTTGTTTTAAACACTTCCTTTCACTTTTTGCTTTTACTAACCACCTCCACCTCTCCAGATGTTTAATTTGATCTGACTATAGCCTGAAAATATACCTTGTGCTGCAGGATGCGAATTACAGAGGGGTTTAGGGTGGTGTGAGCCTTCTAAAGACTTTAAATCAGGGCAGTTCAAAGTGTGGCCCGTCAGAAAGTTTTTTCTACACTAACTCAATGAGAAAATATATGTTGTAGATAATTATTAGCTACATAAATATTTTTGCCATAAATATGTAGCAAAATTCATTATAATGACTCAAGTCAAAACCTATTTTTTGCTATTGTTGTTTTTTATTTGTCTATTTAGCACAACACAACCCAACACAAATATTGCATTTTGGTCCCTCTAAAAGTTTCTCTCAAAAGATAAAAAACAAAGAGTTGAAAGGTTGCTTAGAAATTGCACATATCAAATTATTTCAAATTGGCAGTCCTAAGATTTTTTTACGTACTTTTACATACTCATGTCACATGCTAAAGGTGCTGATTTAAACAGAACATTTATTTTATGAGAGTACTTATGAGTTACTGCACACACAGAGATTTCAGAACTGCTTTATTAGCTCATTCACCCACTGTCAAAAAACAGAATTAGAACTAAAGAATGGCTTGGCTTGGCACCTAGGCTATCTTTGTTGTGGATGTTTGTAATGTAATGTGCTATGTAGTGTTACAGTGTAGTGCAGTGTGTTTGAAAAAAAAAAACATAGCTTGTCGCTATTCTCAGACAATTTCAAGTTCTATTGCTGTCATTTTGTAAACACAACCTATACGGCAAACTACAGAATACTAGAGTGAGTGAATGATTATGTAGTTACAAGACCAGCTAACCAGCTGTATTCTTATAGCCAGTGTTTTATCAATTGCTCAATGAACACAGCTGCTCATTTTCATATCGCTGCAAGTCAAAGAAAGCATTGAGACTTAATTTAAAACAGAATACAATTTCACATATGAGTTTATTAACTATAAACTGCATTAAAAGTTAAATGTCTTTACCATTAATTAAAAATGTGGATATTCATTTTTTTCTGTCGACAGTGATACCATGTATCTGCATCAACATGGTTTAAAACCTAAATACAATTATTATGTTGAAAAGAATGACAGTATATAATCCATACTACATCCTCTGAAGACATTTCCTTCATCACATTTTGAAAGAGCTTTGTCTGAATACTCTGACTCACTCTGACTACTCCACTGACTGAATGTAAATGTACAATGATGAGACCACCACAACAACCATTTTAAAAGGATTTTCCCTTACATGAATTATATATAACTTTTCTTTGTATCCTAAATACCAGTTATAAATTCTTCTTTGTATAACATAACTACCAGTTTTGTAATATAGTGTGTTACCTGCTGATTTACATACTTTAAAAATACATCACAGCTAATTTTATCTTGCTCACAAGCTAGACAGCATTTACTAGCACAATCTTTACTGTGGCTTTAGGTCTGGCTGTGTCAAATAAGTAGATTCTGTACACTTTGAGCATGCCCTTATTGCCTATGAGTTAAATGAAGTGCCTCTGCATTTTTAAAACTGCCACTAATGCAAAGTCACTGGACAACTGAACATGCTTGGAGGAGAATACTGACTGCTGATCTCCTAATGAAAATGTTCACATTAGTTGTTTGTTACTGTCTTGTAAAGAGTTCAGAGTAAACGTTACCTCTAGCAGCAAAAAAAGACCACGGTAGAATCCTCCTACAGTTGACTCACAACTAAGAATTTTTTGTTGTCTTATTATTCAATTTACTGATTATTACTAATTGTGTATTCTGATAGTGTTACTTAAACCCCAGTTACAGCTTTTTTAGGTGCATTATTTGTATGTGGGGGAAGAGGAAGTGAGTGACAGACAGAGAGAGAGAGAGAGCAAAAGGGAAACAAGAGGCTGACTATGAATAAAAACTACATCATGGCTACATGTTCTACAAGAGGACATTTGCACTTCTCTCTGAAACTTAAACATGTTGTCAAATGACACTGTGTGGCTTAGTGAAAATATTGTTGCTGGCAAGGTGGTCAAGTCCATAGCAGCCCATGACGTAGCGCTTTTCCATGACACTTTTGATGATTGTTTCCAAATGGCCCTGTCAGTATTATTGTATCTAAACCCCGAAGGTCTTTTTATTTCAAAGTAAACTAAATTCTTTGACCTACAAGGGCATATGGCTTACATGAAAATATAAAAACAATAATTTCAAGGCAACACTGAAAGATGATGTATGCTTTTGTGTTGGAAGGAATGGAATGTATAGGTTGGTGGTGAATGTAGAAGTGGATTCATTCTGTTTTCCCAACTTACAAATTGAAAAGCATAATATTATTAAAGGGAAACAAATACACCATAGTCTTGAGAATACAAGGATATTTATCATCAGAATTAATTGGTTACAGTTCAGATGATAAATATCCTTGTATTCTCAAGACTATGGTGATGACTGTGAAATTTAGGAGACACTTTTCAGTGCTGCTCCCCGACATCACTCTCATAAATAGCTGACAGTAATATAATCAGCTAGAACATAAATTGTTTCTTTAGTTATTACATGATGTATATTAGTGTTGTTTGCACAATCACACTCCCTTTTTATTGTGTATTTTTGTCTGTAGATAATTTGTACATTGTCTGTATTATGATGTTGTTGTGTAGTATAATACAGTTGAGCATTGTTTGCATACTGTGTATATTGTGTATTGTCTACTGTCTGAAAATTATGTGTACATTGCCTATTTATTGTTCAGGATTAAAGAGACCAACTGCTGAAACCAAATTTTTGTGTATGTCAGCATACTTTTAAATCTGAGTCTGATTCTGACATGCACAGCAATCTTCCAGTTTTAATGCTCTTAGTGTTAAATCAACCCTGTCACTCACAGTCACTGTGAAACACCTGCACATTGGCTGTGTGAGGTGGTCTAGCTACTCACCTGGAATTAAGAGTTTTAGGCTATTTTACATGTTTGCATGATATGGATTCCACACCTGGATTAGTTTTTAAATAAAATATGCTATGATTGTTATCTAAGCATTTTAGATAACATGATTACAACAACATACACGGTGCAGGCAACAAAAAGTAAATTAACCTCTTCAGATTAATAACCTGTAGATTTCACCATCAGCAGTAATTATTTTAGCTACAAACAATATTTGCATAATGATGAGGAGGAAATTTAGAAATTCATCTCTGCAGTTTCAGTTCATGAATATTTCTGTGATGCCTTGTATGCATATCCCTCTTCAGGATATGCCACAGCACCCCAATAAAGTTAGAACTCATCCATTATTTAAATAATTTTATTAAGAAGCTCTTTTCTGTGATAAACTCTCAAAATTCTTTTGAGACATTTGTTACATTTCTGCTACAAGGTGTCAACCAAAGGAGTTCTTGGCACCTCTCAAAGTTCTTTAGAATAGCTCAAACTGTAGGCAGAAATAAAACATTTTGGACATGAAATATTAATACCTAAAATTTGGAGATTTGGAGAGTATTGCTGAATGTATTAAAAGTTCTCTTGCTCTTACAGCATCCACATAATATGCCCACATTTATAGTTTTTTTACACAGTGTGTATGCTATCTTGGCCTGGTTCACCTAGTTATGTGAATTAGCCAGTAATAATGAACAAGAACACTCAAAATGTCAGGACTTCAGAACTCAACAGTCAACTCCCATATATTAAGACATCATGTAATTACATTACATTGGCAACATTACAGATAGTATAGTTACACAGAAGCTGTCTGGTTACATAATAAAGAGCATTATTTGTCCTGTCTACAGTTTCTGTTCTGGTGTTCCTCCAAAAGCCAGAATGTGTTGCCTCTGGCTCAATGCTCTTCTGAGGCTACAGATCAGTGCAAAACCTACACAAGATCCTTCGTGGTCATATACAAAAAAGACCGATTAGTTTATACTGGGTGATATTGCATAAATGCATTTCCACTCACAACAAAAGCAAACACATTAAAATATAAGGAACAGCAAAAAGGGTCACAGTAATTTCTAAATCACAGCTGCAGCAAACAAGCAGCACAATTGCTGTATAGGTTTGTACATGGACCAAGCCTTTAGGACCAATACTCTGCTTTGAGGATGTCTGGGTTTATTTAAAAAAAAGCCACAGACATATTCAGTTATGCTTCATTCTCAGTCTCAGTTGTTATTAAAGTAGGAGAAAGAGTCACCGCTCTCAGGGAGTGACTCAATAAACAGTGCATTTTGGTGATGCAGTGTTTTCGGATATGGCAAGAATGCAGAGATGTCTGTGAGAAAATGGCCTTTCTCCAAGAAGATACTGCAAGTCTGAGTCATTACAAACTGTACTGTAAATAGTCCAAGTCAGTCAGTATCCAGACATTGCAATACTTATATTTTGTTTTATTCATTAATCTAAAAACAGAATATGCACTATACCTGTATCACTTTACTGTTTGCTAGTTAAAACAATGACCAGATTAATATGCTAACTATACTGTAACTAGGCAACTTTTTCCAGTTTTTCCTGCTGTTCTTTTTAATTTGGAAGTATTTTATACAGTCAAGTCAGATTTATTTAAATTGAACAACTTAATGTTATTGCAAATCAACTTTACAGAAATTTAAAAATGAGACAAAGATAAACAAAACCGATTGTCTCCTCTTGTCAAATCCACTTATAAATAACTAATACATGGTATGAGGTCATCATAAGTCATAAGTCCATTGTTATGCACAGGTCTACTGAAATAATCATTGAGATGCTAAGTAGTAGTAATAATAATGGTAATGCAGATCTCCATGATATACCCGAATACTACAGTCATGTAGTATTTCAAAATTTTGAACCTGTTGTTCTTTTAAATTGTGTTTTTTGCATTTCGTGATAAATGGACCAGTAGAAACGCTCAGAAATTACTATGAATAAACTCTTCAACTTCAACTTTTTTGCATGACTGTGCTATTATTAATATAGATAACTGGTCTAAGGCTGTAATGTTGAAATGTGTTTAAGACAACAGGCAGTTAGCTTAGGTAAAATAGAGGCACTGCAAATCTTATAAGCCAAGTTTTTCTTGTCTGTTTTAACATCCTGAACTATATAATTTCTTAGTAATGTTTTATTTAATTTCTTTACATGAACAGTTTTCCTCATGTCATGCCAGATAATGTGACGTCTGTCTAAATATGTCTGTTCCATTACATGGATATTCGGCTGTTTAAGTCACTTTGTTTTTGATCAGCTCTGTTTAGGCTGTTCATCATGTAGATCATTGTCTTTTTCATTGCAACTTATTTGAATACATTAGCAAGCTGTCCAGTCCCTGAGTCTGCAAAGCAGCCCTAAGCCATGATGATCCCTCCAGCATATAATATATCCATTGCATACAGTTTTGTATAGACTTCTTTGTAAGAGAGGTTCTTTGTAAATGTATATTTGCATTTTTATTTTTCTTCACTTTATTATGTAGACCTAAGCAATGAGATAATGATTACATAAATCAGCTTCCTTTTTGTATTAAGTTATAGACATTCTTGAAAATGCAACTACATATATACTGTTCTCTGCAGAAGGCAAGAAGACAGAAATGACCATTCCTGAAGTCCACAGAGTTGTTCCACATTGCAAACATTTAGACCACTTTTAACCTCTTACTGTAAAAGTTGTACATGATGTCTGATTTCCTAAATTATAGTGTTCAATTGAAAGCCAATATAAAACAGAATCAAATTAATTAAAATATGCCTGTGTTAGAACAAACCTAGTTCTTTCAGATTGGCTTTGGAAAATCCCTGGTTAAGCACATTCGAATATACAGGATATCTCCATTTATGCATTATGTTTCTTCAATTACTTTGTCAGGTTTTAGTTTATGAAATAACTGAAATCCTACATAAAACCTCAAAATTATATCAGTTTTCGCCTTGTGTCTGCTGCATGGAGTTTCATGTAGCATATTTAAATATACTAAACAGAATAAACATAACGTAAATCATTAGGAATGTTAATAAGGGCACAGCGTTAGGAACAAATGCAGTTGCTAATCAGATTCCGCAATCACAAACCACAATAAAAAAAAAATTCAAAAGGAAAACAAAAACCTCTAAATGGCTTCAAACATCTCTTTATAAGGCAATCAATGGTGTATTACTGAAAATTGCCAACCTGTAGCAGAGCTGATGAGTTGTTAGCTAATACGGAAGGTGTCCTTTGACTTAAAAGTGGCTGTCTATCAGTGCTTCATTTGATATGTGTTGAAAGAAAGATATGTGGGAGTGGAAGTGTGCTTGAATTGCCACAGCATTAAATGCATTTACTCTTGTGATATGACAGTGTTTTTCTGTTTACTGTGCTGAAATGCACTGGAAGCCAACATAAATCTCTACAACAAATTAGAATGTGAACATCCACCTTTTGTGAACAGTTTAGTAAGCCAAATGTGTAAAATTGTATACCATAGGAGGGATAACTATCAAAAAATGGAGGCGCTAAAAATTCTAGCAAATCAATACAAGCTTAATTAATTCAATACAATTCTGTATTGTTTTTTACCAAATGAGCTTCTCAAGCCAAATGCATAAACATATCTGTCTCCAAATGAATATGATTAGTTGGCAAATGCTTGACAGCAAATGTAAACCCTGTAATTAATATATATTTAGTTACCCACAGTCATATCAGAATACTATCACCACTAGTTTGAAATGAGTGCAGCCTGTTTTATCCAGGCCACTTACCATATAGGAGCAATTTAAAAGTTTTGTAATTACAGACTAAAGTCCATTTGTTTCTCTGCATACTTTGTTAACCTTATTCACCTTGTTCTTCAATGCTCAGGACCCCACAGGTTCACCACAGAGAAGGTATAATTTGAGTTGCAGATTTTTAGCACTGCAGTGACACTGACATTGTGGTGGTGCGTAAGTGTGTGTTTGCGCTGGTATACAGTGAGTCCAAGAAGTATTTGATCCCTTGCTGATTTTCTTTGTTTGCCCACTAATAAAGACACTATCCTTCTGCACTTTTAATGGTAGATATATTCTAACATGGAGAGACAGAATATCAAGACAAAAATCCAGAATATAATTTTAAAGAATATATTTTAATTAATTTGTATTTCAATGAGGAAAATAAGTATTTGATCCCTCTTGCCAAACACACTCAATACTTAGTGGCAAAGCCTTTGTTTGCAAGCACAGCGGTGAGACGTTTGTTGTAGTTAACCACAAGTTTAGCACACACACCAGGGGGAATTTTGGCCCACTCTTCTTTGCAGATCCTCTCTAAATCATGAAGGTTGGTGGGCTGTCGCTTGGCAACTCTGACCTTCAGCTCCCTCCATAGATTTTCGATCGGATTGAGGTCTGGCGACTGGCTGGGCCACTCCATGACCTTAATGTGATTTTTCTTGAGCCAATCCTTTGTTGCCTTTGCTGTATGTTTAGGGTCGTTATCATGTTGGAAGACCCAACCACGGCCCATTTTCAGATCCCTGGCAGAGGGGAGGAGGTTGTCCCTCAGGATTGTGCGGTACATGGCTCCATCCATCTTCCCAGTGATGCGGTGAAGTAGCCCTGTACCCTTGGCAGAGAAACACCCCCAAAACATTATGCTTCCACCTCCATGCTTGACGGTGGGCACAGTGTTCTTGGGGTCATAGGCAGCATTTTTCTTCCTCCACACATGGCGGGTGGAGTTGAGGCCAAAAAGTTCAATTTTGGTCTCGTCTGACCACAAAACCTTCTCCCAATAACTTGGTTCATCTTTCAAATGATCATTGGCATACTTGAGGCGCGCCTCCACATGTGCTCTCTTCAGCAGGGGTACCTTTCGGGCACTGCAGGATGTGAATCCATTGTTGCGCAAAGTGTTGCCAATTGTTTCCTTGCAAACTGTGGTCCCAGCTGCCTTCAGGTCATTTGCTAACTCCTGCCGAGTGGTTGCAGGACGATTTCTGACTGTTCTCAGCATCATTGCCACCCCACGAGGCGAAATCTTCTTTGGAGCACCGGGCCGAGGTCTGTTGATTGTCATGTTATACTCTTTAAACTTTCTGATAATTGCACCAATAGTTGTTACTTTCACATCCAACACCTTACTAATCTTTTTGTAGCCCATTCCAGCTTTGTGAAGGTCAACAATTCTGACTCTGAGGTCCTGTGACAGCTCTTTGGTTTTACCCATGTTGGAGACTTGAAATCTGTGTGATCTGTCTGATTCTGTGGACAGGTGTTTTTCACACAAGTGATTAGTGAGAACAGGTGGCTTCAGGTCAGGTAACAAGTTGATTGGGAGTGTCTAACTGGTCTGTAAAAGCCAGAACTGCTAATGAATACTAAGGGATCAAATACTTATTTCACTCCATGAAATACAAATCAATTAATATATATTCCTTAGATTTATTTTCTGGATTTTCTTTTTAATATTCTGTCTCTCCATGTAAGAATACATCTACCATTAAAAGTATAGAATGATCATGTCTTTATTAGTGGGCCAACGAAGAAAATCAGCAAGGGATCAAATACTTCTTGGACTCACTGTAAGTGTATCAGGCACAGCAGTGCCCCCATAGTTTTTAGATATCTTAGCGCCACTGCCGGACTGAGAATTGCAGACCAACTAGAAATATCCAGCCAACAGTTCCTGTGGGCAGTGTTCTGTGACCACTGATAAAGGACAAGAGGATGATCAAAACAAACTGTGTAGCAAATAAGAAGCTTCTGTCTCTGACTTCACATCTACAAGGTGGACCAACTAGGTAGAAGAGTCTAATAGAGTGGACATTGAGTGGACAGTGGTTAAAAAACTCCAGCGGCACTGCTATGTCTGATCAACTCAAACCAGCGCAGCAGCACACTAACACGCCACCACCATGTCAGTGTCACTGCAGTGCTGACAATAACCCATCACCCAGGCGTATCTAGAAAAAATATTTATGGGGTGGCGAGAGGGAGGCAGGAATTTTTGAGGATTTTTATTTTATCACAGTTTGATGATAATTATTATGTACACACTATAAAAGCGCATGGGCTGCCATTTACAAACTCATACAGACAAACTAAATTTAATGTAATCAATGTCTTGCATTCCCAAAGGAAATTATGAAAGGAAAGGCATTAAGGTAAGACACAGGTAATGAGTGGTAGTGGTACTGGTAGTGATCTTGGCTGTATCAGAGTGGCAGCGTTGCAGGCAGCATTTGTACAAGAAGAAACTATCCAAAGGAAAACTTCACCATGAAGATCTATGGACTGAGCTGTACCAAGGTGAGCATAAATACACAGTGGAAATAAATGGGCCATGGCACTTAAACAATGTACTGGACATCGCTTTTAATGTTTACTCAGAACACACATTCTCCCTCAGTACTAGCACTGTGCTTTCATTATTTTTCATTATTTCACAATTTTATTTTTTGATGAATAGTTAATCAGTTTTAACCTCTTTCATCCCGTGTCTCCTTTTCTTGCGACTCTTCAGAGAGAGCACTTCACGCCACTCAGTTTCCCAAATCAGTCTCTTGCTGCTCTGCCGTTATCTCGTGCACTTTGAGATTTGTACTCATAAATGTTAAATTGGCCATACATTTTCTTTTCATTTGTTGCTGCCAACTGGGGTGGGGTCTTGACCAGTATGTTTCTACCGAGCTGATCTGTCCAGGTTTGAGATGCAAATTAGCGTTTTCGACCAAGAGCTTGCTTGTTCTGGTTGCGCCTGATTCTGGAGACCCAAAACAGAGGAAATGCTACTAAGCACAGCTTTTTTGTCCTGAATAAACCAATAGAGAAGAGAGATTGCACACACAGTCAGCCAGGAGACTGTATCTAGTATCTGTATGTATCTGTATCTGTATGTGTCTTGTATTAACGTCATGTGGTTTTACTGTTTATTGTGGGCGGGTTAACGAGCACGCTAATTGCTACATTACCTCCTCATCTGAGAGAAGCTGACACACAAAAAACCCACTGTACCAACCACTGCAGTTATATATATAGTTTTGGGCTAAAACTCAATGTGCCACAATGTATTGTAGCAAGTATGTAATAATCTAACATAATTGTGCTCACTTTTGTTTACTGTTTGTGGCAACCAAGTTAGGTAGTGGCAAAATGTTTGGAAAATGGGAAAATGTTGACAGTTGTTTCCACTGAATTGTGACATTGGAAATCACCTCTTTGAATGTCTTTTTATAGATCCATGACTACATATAAGATGGGTCCCCCTTGTGAGTCTTGGTTCCTCCCAAGGTTTCTTTCTCTAAGAGAGTTTCTTCTTGCCACTGTTGCCTTTGGCTTGCTCACTGTGGGTCTTAGGTTTTTATGTCTTGTTGATCTGGAATTTGATTTGATTTGATTTGACATATATTTGCCATGAATTTAGTTACTGGTCAGAGAATTAGGATTGCCTAACCCTTGTAGTGTGTTCTGCTTAACTGACTTTAAAGTCTTTAAAAATGGTCATAACCTGCTTTTTATAATTATTTACAAGATCCTGGGCAATTATCTTTTCATATCAGTATACAGTACGCTGTGACCACTTAATACAATTATTCGGCCAGCTAATAGAAGCACCTCTCACCCATGCTCTTGAAAATAAAGGTGCTACAATGTTTTTTTCTTTTTTTTTTTTTTAAATGTCGCAGAAGAACCAAAGAAACTTTTGATTCCATAAAGAACCCTAAAATATTTCAAGTGAAAAAGAGAATAAAAAATAACCATCAAACACAAACCTTATTTTTCCATGTAAAGAAGACTTACTTCATGAACCTCTCAATGTGTGTGATAAGCCTTTTTGAGTTAAGCCATATTTAAAATCTGAAACTGTGCAAGATGGTGCCTTGAATTAGCTTATTGTTTGTATACCGTCTGTATTCCCAATTCTTATTGTTATATTCCAATAAACTATCATAAAACAAGATATCTGTCAAATTCAGTTCAGCCTTTTCAAACCTTGACACAGAAGTACAACAGATTTTAGCCTCTGCATTTAATCTGTTGTGGTAAACACACACTAACACACACACACACACAAGTGACAAAGGGCAGTAGGCATACATACCAAAAGCTGTTAATGCACCTCCCCCTAATCAAACCGGCCACCTTCGGGTCCCAAGTCTGCTTCTTTAACATTTTGGCCACAGCTGCCCCCACATATTGGATGTATGCCTGTCTCTATTTTATCATTGGCTGAACTTGCAAGGACACCCTGACCTGGTCATGCTGGAAGTTGTTTTACTTGTGAATTACTTTCCAATCTTCATTTTTTTTTGGCCCCAGACCCATTTGCATCTACAACCTTCTTTCTGAAGGCTTCAGAGAGCTCTTTGGATCTTGCAATAGTGATACCACTCAATTAATCAATCAAGAGGAAACCAAATTTAATGTATGAGGTTTAAATATGACATGTTGCACCAAACTCCTTGCAATAAATGTGGCAGCGTCCTAATTTTAAGTGACTTGACATAATTGTTTCAAAGCACTGGGTATTTGGGTTCAAGCCCCTAACTGCATCTAAACCTAGATATAGTTAGTTAACCTAGCTGCTGCCTCCCACTAGTGTATGTTGTTTGAGTGGTGAGTGTAAAGGATTGTGAAGAGTGTTGTTTGTAAAACATCCTTGGGTAAGGAGCTATATAAACATAACTTTCATTAATGTATTCAACTTATTCCTAAAAGAATTTGACCTGGCATCTGCAAGCTGACAAACAGACATCAGAACTGGATACAGGGCGCTTTCCTTAGAGCACGTTGGTTGTCTGATGACGTTGCATCGGTGGCAGTTAAAAAAAAAGGCGCTAGCTGGCTGTGCATGTGTGACATGAGTCATGAGAGTATGTATGGGTTGGGTAAATAGGATCTTCCCAACCCATATATATGGGAAAGAAAATGGGTAAAAATGAAAAAACAAAATAAATAAAAAATAATAATAATTGTACTGTTGCACCCAATGTGACCCCGTGTCCTATACTGGGATTCACAGCCAGCTAAACTCCCTTTTGCATCACTTCCTCCAAGGAACAGGCGCGTGATGTATTTGGACAGAATTTAATGCAAAAAAGGTGTGAAACTGAAACAATACAAAATACAGAAAGATACTCAGTATACAAATCATAATATGTCCACTTAAATCAAATAAACATTTCCTTTTATGTACAGGATGCATTAAAGGGCCAATTTTAACTTCAAATTGGACTTCACTTCACTTCACTATACTGACAGCACGTTAAAACTTCCCAAATTTACTTCAATAATGACATGTATATTATCTGACAATCAAACAAAACTTCAAACTTACTCATACTGCCACTCAAAGGAACAGAAAGGAGTGGATGGCTTGAGTAGATACACACCATGCTTCGCCTGCCTCATGAGAAACTAAAACCTTTCCTGTTCATTTTTCCTATTTGCTCAGCATAGCGAACTGTGCAAACCTGCGCCCCCTATAGGCCTGGAGAAACAACATAAATCCGCTCCAGTATAATAATTCAGCCCAACCCTATTTCTAATAGCACAAGTTTCAATATAAGCTTTTCAAAGACCTATTTGCATAAATAATAACTCAAATAACATTACATTCATATATACATAGTTTAGGATAATGATATAGTTTAGGACAAGGATAAGGAGAGTTTAAAACTAACTAGTGACAACTAAAGACTTTACACACAAACTTTAGAATGAACATATACACAACTGGTGCAACCTAGCGCAGGACTGTCAGGAAGTGGGAGTGGAGAAAGCAAAGGATCAGAGCTTTGTCCTTCCTCAACATTCAGGGCTGAGGTGGCCTTGAGCAAGGCACCTAACCCCCAATTTATTTTTTTTATTTTTTTTTACTTTGGCCACACAGCCTACTAGGGTGATTTATAAGTTTTGGTAAGTGAGCAAATTATTATAAAGTTCATTAACATTAAACTTCCACCCTCACATACTGCCACTTTCATGTGTCCTCAGTGACCTCCTTTTTGAAAACCAAAATATCGTCAGCCTGGTTTAACTGAATTATCACCAGCAGTTATTGTCCCAGATATTAATTTTGTTCATTCATGTATATGTAATTACATTTAATTAATTATCGACCTTAAAACCCAAATATGTTTATACTTTTTTGTAGATATCTTTATGCAGTTTCCTGAAATGGATTCTTCCCTTTCAACATCTCTTTGTAGAATCTACCAAAAATCCTATATTAATTCTGGCTCAATTAATTCCGAATCCACTCTTATTGGAGGGCAATCATTCTGCTTGGCTGATCTAAAGGCCATTGTCACTGTGCAACTGGAAGGATTCTTTTGTGCAAGGGAAGAATGGAAGCTGACCCCTGAATGCCACAGATCAGGGCCACCGCGTGTGCGTTAATGTGTGTGCTATCGTATGGATAGTGTTTCTTTGCCCAAGCGGCCATGGGCAGTGCTGAGTGACAGGGCGAGAGAAGGATCCTAAACCTTATAGCTTTGATGATTGAAGTGATATGGACAGAATTCACTTGACAAAGGTGACTGGATTTTCTGGGTCCTTTTGTGTTGTTGAAGCAATTATTAACTCTGAGCGAAGTGTAGTTAAAAATAAGTTCTATATTTTATGGGCCTATAGTGCGTTTAAGTTGCTTATTTTATAAGTGTCTCATTGAATGAGTTTATTTTTTTTTTTAAGTGTCTTATTTTGTAGGTTCTAAATTTCATGAGCCTATACCATGTTAGGTTTCTTACTTTCTTTGGCAAGCTGATACTTTTTTTAGTGAGAAAGACATTTGAATGTCTGTGTAAGAAATTGACATTTTAAACGTCACCTTATTCGCATATATGTTTTCTTGAACGTTTATAATTTTCTTTTCTGCAGTGGTTGCAATGCTATTGTTCAAGAAAACATATATGCGAATAAGGTGACATTTCAAATGTAAATGTATATATTAAACAATAAATATATATTTAACAATGAGTACAAATATAATATTTTTTGTTTCTGTAAGTGGTATATGGCTACGCTGTGCAATAAAACCCCAAAACACATACTTATGTAGCATATGCTTATTTAAATCTCCTGAGCGGCAAAGTTACATTCATGCACTGGTGCTGTTTACCAGAGTCTTTGAGAGGCATGATAATCCATCATTTGGCAGGTTGATTGACAGCTGGTCTCAGCATTTGTACATGTGAATGTGCATGGGTCCACTGTCTGTGGAACAATGGTAAAGGGTCTGGGCAACTGCTTAGCAGGCCACTCATTCTGGCCTCTGAACCTTGGCCTCTTTTTGGGTCACAACTGGTTTTTATCTCTATCTAAGATCCGAAGTTTTTCAGTGTCCTTCATGGTGTACAGAGTTTTGGACACTGTGTGTGCGTATATAAGAGAGAGAGGGGCTTTTAGGGTGAGAAGGCCACAGTGTTTCAGCTCTTCCCTCAGGGTCTCTGTATAAAGTGTGACGAAGCAAAAGACAGACAACAACCCACACAGACAAATGGCACAATTGATGTATTATAAATTACAACAGACATTGCTGAATGTCCTTCAGTGGCCATTTTTTTTCTTTTTACATCTCTTTCTTTGTCTCTCTTCCCCTCTGATGTGGCTTGATGTAAAGAAGGCTTGTTTTATTCTTAATTCATCTACTACAAGAATCCAGCCCAATTTTAAATATTACTATAGTTGAATGTATAATAATGAATAGTAAGTATGAAATAAACAAATGCTTTTTCAGAGGCATGATTTACATGTGGCAATTTGGCAATACTTTACAATATTGGGTCACAAATGAGCATATATTATTTTTTCACCTAATAGTTATCTGGGGGAAATGCATACATAGACTGATTAGTTGATTATCAATAAAGTATGTATTGTAATAAAAGCTATCTGTCTCGCCCTCCGCAGCTTTCCTTTCACCGGACTTCATTTTCCATGAATCCTCGGAGTCTCACCTGCCTTAGTTAATCCAATAGCGAATCGTTCCTATGGTCCCTGTCACCTGGATTTTAACACATCACACCTGCTAATCCTTATCCTGTTGTGTGTATATACATTATATGAATATATATATCAAATATATATATCATTATATGAATATATATCAAAATGTTTGTGGACAAGTTGCACCCATTGCTGGCACAGATGTGCAAATGCACACACAAACCTTGTCTGGTCCCTGTTGAAAATATATAGAATAGAATAGAATAGAATAGGGCTCTCTGGAGCAGGTAAACACGAACCTATTGGCATCATTCCTGCCAAGTACTAATGCCATGCATGTGCTAGATGGACATAAAGCCCTGAGCATTAAGCTGACCAACACAGAATATCTAAATCAGCTCGTTTTAATAATTTTAAATAATTAAGTGTTAAATTCTCACATTCAAACAGTAACAGATAACAGTACCACATCAGACCTAAAGCTTGGCCTACTTAATATTAGATCATTAACTTCGAAAGCAGTCATTGTAAATTAAATTATATGTGATCAGAAACTAGATGTTTTCTGCCTCACTAAAACCTGGATAAGACCAGATCAATATTTAGCACTAAATGAAGCCACCCCCGCAGGTTATAAATATGTACCCTAGATTGTATCATCTGTATCACCGTCACTTCTTTTGAGATTCTCTACATTAATATATTAAATCCAGCCACAAATAAAAATGCATTCACACAAATTAATATTTATAGGCCTCCAGGGGCCTACTCTAAATTTTATAAAATAATTTAGTGATTTTGCTGCAGACTTGGCAGTGTGCACCAACAACAAAGTTATAAAGTAGGAGACTTTAATATTCATTTTGAAAAAGCAGACGATCCATTAACAAAGGTGTTTGCATCGATCTTAGATTCTGTTGGCATCATACAAAACGTAACTGGACCCACACATTACTGTAATCATACACTAGATTTAGTCCTGACCTGGGTGTTAGCATTGATAATAAAAATATTCTTCCTCAAAGCTCAGTAATATCAGTCCATTATCTAATCTCCTATGAGCTACATCTTAGGCAAAATGTTAATTTGTTCCCCTGCCACTGTCTAAAGCGTGCAATAACCCCAATGACCACTGTACAGTTTACTGAAAACCTCCCAGACCTATCGACCTTAGATTACACTCCGTCAGACCAAAAGGAGCTAGTTAAATTAACAAACAGTCTAGAAAATACCCTTCGATCAACCTTAGACAAAGTGGCACAGCTTAAAATTCAAAATAACAAGGCAACTTCTTTAACCAGTGGCGTTTATGTACTATTTTAATAATAAAATAGAAAATATTACACAACAAATCCAACCCTCCTTATTAAATCAAACATGGCCGTCACCTGGTGTAGCTGCTTTAGAATTAACTTAGTTGTAGAATAAAGGCTGGAATCCTTCTATCCACTTCCACAGCCAGAACTAGAAATTTTTTTTTTCTCAGCAAACTACAACCTGTACACTTGACCCAATTCCCTAAAAAATACTAAAAGAAATACTCCCAATTATAATCAGACCTCTTTTAACAATTGTAAACTCATCCCTTAGCTTAGGGCATGTACCCAAAACCCTTAAATTAGCAGTCATAAAACCTTTAATCAAGTGTATTGTCTAATTACAGACCCATCTCCAACTTAACAATTTGAAGATAAATATTTTATCTTTACAAACTGATAGCATTCAGTTAGATATGATTTGAACAACAATAGGGCTGTTCCTGTGATTCCAATCATTTTCTTTATTCTTTCTAGTCGAATAGTATGATCTGTAGTATCAAAGGCTGCACTGAGGTTGAGTATGGTTAATAAATATACGTAGCTTTGATCAGAGGCAAGAAGGAGATCGTTTGTAATCTTCTCTAGGGCTGTCTCCATGCTATGATATAAATCCAAGATGTTAGAAAAAGCTGTGGCCCAACAACTCTGCTTATACCTGAGTAAAAATGACATGTATGTGAAATTCCAATCTGTATTTAGACCCAATCATAGCATGGAGACAGCCCTAGAGAAGATTACAAATGATCTCCTTCTTGCCTCTGATCAAAGCTACGTATATTTATTAACCATACTCAACCTCAGTGCAGCCTTTGATACTACAGATCATACTATTCGACTAGAAAGAATAAAGAAAATGATTGGAATCACAGGAACAGCTACAGAATTCTTCTATTACCATACAAAGCCTCTACATGGCCTTGCTCCTGAGTACCTGCGAGATCTACATATTATGAACCATCAAGAATACTTAGATCTCAGGGTGCTGGCTTCTTAGTAGTTCCCAAAATTCAGAAAATCTCAGCAGGGGAAGAGCCTTTTCTTATAAAGCCCCCCAACTCTGGAATAACCTTCCAGATAATGTTTGGGACTCAGACACAGTCTCAATCTTTAAATCTAGGCTGAAAACTCAGGGGTTCACGGACACAGGCAATTGTAGTATACTGAGACTGAGGCTTGCTCACTAGAGGTCTTGGACTTTCATGGCTTCTTATGTTATTTCTTTTTTTCTTTCTTTTACTAATTATGTAAAGCTGCTTTGTGACAACAACAGATGTAAAAGGCGCTATACAAATAAATTTGACTGATGGTGGTGGTCCATCCAATCCTTTTGGGATGAGCTGGGGAGTTGGGGGCAGTTTTTCACTGGTTTCAATTTTATACAAAAAAGTCAATGCCTGTGTGTCTGGCAATTCTACAAAGGCTTGTTACTTGTTGCAGACTTACGTTTCTTTGCAGGGTACACCATAATCCTGGTGTTAACAGACAGATTTGCTAAGTAATCCCATTTAATTTATTTCTGATCTGCCCACAGCGTTATCAGACCATGGCCCACACAATTCACCTGCGTCGTTTATGTATAGCCAAGTCAAAGGGCAGACTGAGAGGATCAACTAGCACTTTGGTAGGAGTTACTGCCATAACAGACTTAATAATTGGGTTTGCTTTCTTCCATGGGTTAAAAATGCACAAAACACATTTAGGCATTCTTCCAAAAGCATCACACCTTTCCAGTGAATTTTAGATGACCAACCTCTGGAAAGGGCCAATAACACAACTGCACCAGCAGGGTGATTGGTTTATGTGTGTTGAGAATTTTTGGAAGACCACTCACTTGTATCTAATGGAGGCAGAGGGGCAATGGCACCATATGAGAGAGGAGAAGTTAGGATGATTCTAAAGGCCTGTGACTGATAGGGGTCTTTTTTATATTAAACTTTAATCACTCTATTTATATGAAATGGATCAGTCCACTCTCAAATCAGGTGAAGTGTAATTGTGCGAGCATTGCACTGTGAATTGGGAGTGAAGTAATGTGCTGCATGTAAAGATGCAAAGAAAGAAAACAAAGACAGGAGACAGAAAAGAAAGATATAGTGGGTGTAGTTGGAAAGTGGTGGAAATAAACCTGTTAGCTTAGTGAAATAGGCTGTTATTTTGAGTGTTTGCATTTTACTTTTCTTTTAGCCTAGAGTTTTAGCAACTTTTCATACTAAATAAGTTGGCCTTGCCTCTGTCGTTCCCATACCAATAATAAAGCCATACTCCCAATTGAAAAAAGAGATGAGCAGAACTGTGTTAAATGACTTGCCAGTTAACATAATAGCAGGGGCTCAGTGGAAATGTCTTTAATGATTAAGATTTTTTAAAATCTTTACAATTCAATTCTTTACAATAAAAAAGAACTTAAACACTGTAATTACATTCCCACACCCTGCAGCAAAACAGAAGCACAGATAATCATGCCGTCCCTGCTGGGGGGTACTGTCATGGCCACGTCTGGCCAGCCAAGGTTAAGTGTAATCAGACTGACTGTTTAAGCTCATCAGAGACACTGCCATGTTATGTCTCTGGTGTTTTTTGGAACTAGTTTCTGAGATGTTATGTAGTTTCTTTTTGACACCTTGCCTAGTGTTTGTTACCACTATTCAAAGTATACATATTGCTTCATTTTATAAAATTTCCTTTATTGTTGTATACAAGATATGGATTTTCCTGCAAACTACTGTAAGAGTAATTAGAATTTCATTTGTGCTTACCTGAAAAATCTCTAAACAAACATTAAGCATGAAAAATCTTTCAAACAATCTTTAACAAAGAATAAAATCTTAATTAATCCATAAACCTTATTACTTGAATTCATTACCTCAATGAATTAACAACCTGAATTAAGAACCTATATGGTTCTTTATTAAAGTATATGCTTCTTTTATTTTCAGAGTGATTTTCAATCAGTTTTGCAGCATTCTAAGCATTTATAAGATTTATTTCAAATTATTTGTAATAATAATAGCTTTAAAATAATGTTGATGCTCTACTGACCTGTATTGGGAGAATACCATCTATATCATTGCTACTTTGGGCTCAACACTTTGCTGTACAATATAACAATAATAGTTATATTGTAATATAATAATAATAATAATAATAATAATAATAATAATAATATAAAGTCCTACTAAGCCCCTGTAATTGTTGGGAGTAGGGCTGTAATATAGCAATGGGGAGACAGGGCTACTCAGCCTCAAGTTGCTTTGGCCTGTCCTGGTATATAACTCCATTTTGTGAATATACTAAATAATTAATGTTTGCCTGTTTCACTATGGACTAAGCTAACATGTTTATTCCCAACACTCACAGACTACACCCACCTTTCTTTGGGGAAACCGGGTCACACACTGTCTCCCCGTTCTTTCTCTCTCCTGTCTTCATGTAAATACAAGGCTTGGAGAGTTGGGCTCCAGTTGGCTCCACCAACTAACTGGTGCATCACCTCTTGCTAGCTGTTCATGCTCCCCCAAGCGACAGGGGACTGGTGCTCCCCAAGTTTGATGGTTTGGTGACCAAATGCAAAGGGTTCTCTCTGCAATTCTCCCACCATTATTCACTCCTGTAGTACATCTGTGGTCAGAAATACACTCAATACAAACATGAATGTCATGGCAATGTTCAATGTTTCTGGTGTAGAATGAGTGCACATTATGAAACCACGAATTTGGTGCACAGGTTTAAATTTGAAATCATTGCCCTACATTTAATTCTCCATTGAAATTTTCACAGACTGCAGTGGACTTAGTTAAGTTGAATAAACATACTGAGTTAAGAATGTATTCAACAAAACCAAACTTTGCCAACTCTTCAAGAAGACATTAAAGAGACCTTTATGAAAGTGAGTTAACCTGGCATTGAAAGGAAAGTGTCAGTCACAGCAGAAGCATCGTTTTCTGGTGATATATGGCTCGTCCACCCACCGTCTGCCACTTGATTTCCTATGTAATTACGCTACAAAGCCTCCAGTCTGAACAGTTCACTTTTTAATGGAAGGGAGAGACAGGTCTATTTTCTAACCTGCAATCTTCAACCTGAGCTTGGTGTCCTTTTTTGCACTAAATATCTAAATTTCGTTCTTATACTTGTGCTGGGTGCATTCTATGATATGATGCTTTTATCCTATCAAAATACCCTGTCTACTGTATTTTTAGCCAGCTTTACCTATAAATATACACTATGCTAGTATGCTTTGACAAAGTAGCATACCGTTTGCTGGTTACCTAAGCAACCAAAACGGCTAGTGCAAGAGATACTGAAAACAAGGAGATATCACAATGGTAAGTTCACTATTTATCTGCTCATTTACACACTGTCAGAACAAATATATGCAGAATAAAGGCTTGACTTCTGAAAGGTGGACAGATTAAAAAGTTGTTTGTGACAGTATTTCATCATAAATTAACAAAACAATTTGCTCAAAAACATAGAATACAATTTCACATGGCCATTTATTTATAATAATCTGAAGTATTTAAATTAATAATGAATTAATATTAATTAATAATTAAAAGTTAAAACGCCTTTAGCTTAAACTAAAAAGTCACTATTGTGGAGATACATGTTTTTTTTTCCAAATGGTTTAAAACCTAAATACAATTATCATGTTGATAAGAATGACAACAGTATGTAATTCTCCTACATCCTCTGAAGGATTAAGTCTCTAAATCCCCAAATCCTCAAAACGTATTGACTATCACTTTCAGTATAGTACAAGCATTTCCACAGGAAATTGTGTAAAATAAAATATATGGTTATTAAACATCCAGCAGGGCTTTGAAAAAAATTCTAAAAATAAAACACCATAGTGAATTTAAGAGCTCTGTCAATCAGACATAATTAAACAGGACTGTTTCTGTGTGTATGAGCTGTTGTGTTTAGATAAAAAAGGAAGTCATTCCGATCTGATCCAAACAATCAGTTGATTCAGGCACATTTACATGGAATAGTAAAGCATGCAAAATACTCAGATCACTACTTCAGGGATCAACACAAGGTTCAGTTAGTCATAATACATTTACATTGTACATGCATATTATTTGCTTACAACTCACTAATTTTAAATTAATTAGAGAGGAATTAATTAAATATATTTAAGTTTAATTGATTTAACTAAATAAAATAAAGACTGCCAGGTAAGACTGTTTATTTGGTTTACATATCAGAGCAGATAAAAGACAATGTTTTAGATGTGTAATGATAACCAATGTAATGATGTGTAATGATAACCAATTTGTCCTATACTTAGAATGTTTATTGTACATGAGTTTGTTTATTGTTGTTCACTGTCTGTTGTAGTGTTGTTCTGTTGCCATTCTGTATTTAATGCATTTGAAGATAAATTTGACTTTAACATCTCTGAGACATCCTGCATACTGGTCTGGTTCTTTGAGGTAAGACTGGCTGTGTTGTTTGCTGGAATTACTGGAGACTAGTTTTCTCACCGCTGTCCTTTCATTGGTGGATGGCTGTTTTTACAGCTGATGCCTGTTGCTCCACAGTGAAATATATGGCCTTGTTTGTTTTCAGAGACAGCTCTGGTGGTTTGCTTAAAGTTCATATTTATTTTATGAAGGAGATATGTTCACGCTGAGCCAAAATCCAATCTTCTATTCCGATACAGTCCTGCTGTACTACACCGTTGGACAGTGTGTCCAGCCAAAGTTATCAGTAGAAACAAACGAGGAAATCCTCTCAAAAATTGTTGAATTGTTTTTTTTATGAAAGCATTAAGAGTAACTTTATTTATTTTATCACAAAATAAAATGTGGTTCAATCATTACACACCTAGTTCTTAATCTAAAACCAGAGGCCTTGCAAAGAACTGCAGGTGGAAATGTTCATGTGATTAGCAGTCTTTCTTTTGAAGTACAATGATCAGAAAATTACTGGCCAATGTTCCTCAGGCACATAGTTGGCGAAAGTACTGCCTTGATCTACTTAATCACTTTTTTCACACCTGCTCAACACAAAGCCTTGAGGTTGGTAGCAAAATGGTAGGGTTGTAGGTGGTAATGTTTATGGGACCGTTGCAGCCTTTACAAGAGAAAAAATCATGTTAAAGAAACCATATCACACATTTTTATGTATACTATATGTCTACAATTTTGTAGAGACCAGCTTATATAACATATTTTCTAAAAGGAGGTATTTTTTGCTTTAGTTTCAGGTGCACAGGTGCCTGCATCTATAATAGGTGTAGTTCAATTCGTTCTTGTCTGTATACTTATATTTACTGTATTTTTTTTTCCAGAGGTCAGAGAAAGGGTCCAGCCAGGTGACTAGGTTGAAGTTTCTCCACATGGCTTGTGGGGAGCCCCTCGTCAGCTGTGTTAAATAACTGCTGAATAATACTGCACACTTTCATCCAAAGGTTTTGTGGAGTTGGTGGTGGGACTGACTTCCAACTCATGTAGCTTGAAATGTTGCATAATAATAATAATAATAATAATAATAATAATCGACAAGAAATTATCCCCAATGTTTCTTAAACAGTTTTTTATTTTTTTCCTGGGGGGACATATGAAGACACTTCTTTTATCCACATAGAAAAAATAAGGGTTTAAGGCGGTTTCCACCTAATAGTAATGCATTTTTGGCAGTAAGAAAGGCTATCTTAATAAATCTAAGGTTCACTCCTATGTTCTGGTAACACAGACTCATCTCCTAGTGAAGTAAGTCTTGGTAAGTGATGTATATCCACTTACCAACATCATCCTCAATCGTGCCCTCCAAGTCATTCGCCCACTTTAACAGTAGACAATTAAATAGTTCAGACAGCCTACCATAAGCATAGAACACAAAACCCCCACCATCCTGCTTAAGTTTTATAATATCATCTAAAGGAAGTGGAATGAGAGGCAATAATCAACCACCTTGCAGTGAACCAATATAATGACATACCTTCAGGTATTTAAAGAAATGTTTGAAAGGGTAAAATGCATTAATGCCTTAATTGTTCAAAGGACATAAGTCCACCTTCTTTGTACAAATCACAAAAATGTAGAATACCCCTATTATAACAGTGGCATGCTTGCCCATATTTAAGAAGAATGTTGAGACAGAATGATATTTAACTATATAGATTTTGCACACACGTAAGTTTCTTCCTAATATCTTATTCCTAATATCTTCATTATAATTTCTTCCTAATCTCTAATAGCCAATCATCTTTTTTGTTACATTCAAGGGGATAAATGGGGCAGCAGCTAGGGCAATGTCTCTACTATGGAATTCTTTATTTTGTCACCAAACTAGAGAGTTGCAACCCTCCCTCCCTCGCAAAGTTTTAAAATTAATTCCATGTATTTTCCCATTCCATATGACTCTTTTTATTTAATTCCTTAAAAATATTTTTAAGCTATAGGAAAGGGTTTGAAACAAACATTCATTGTAATGCAATTTACTTAACCAATCAATGAAATTAGTAGCAGTTTCCATCTTTCTAAATATTTCTCAACTCTTTGATGGAGTGTAATTTAGACTAAAAGCTTGTGCCAGGCCATTGGGTAGTTGCAAGCCTAAACAAGTAAATGTACTCTTTTGAATTTGCCAGGCTAACAATTTCCCAATTTCATCCCCTTGCTCATGATAGCATTGTTTACTCCAGTATAGTAAAGTAGGGCGTTTTCAGCTTCCCACATTTTCAAGGTCTCTAATATTTGAAAATCCAAATTTTTTATTTCCGGAAGCATAGGAGATAATTTGGCCCCTTAAAATACAGTGACTCCCACACAACCGTAGACAATGCGGAAAGTGTTATAAAAAAAAAACTTCAATGTTTGCATTGAAAAATCATGAAATCATTAAATATAAATAAAGTTAATGGTTATTAAATCATCAACTTTAAACCCCTGTGTTTTGTTTGGTGACCTAACAATCAGTTATTTTGCAGATATTCACATGATTCACATACTAAGTATTCCCTCCCCTTATGAGAAAGAAAAATAATCTATTCTTGACTTTTATTATAAAATCCTCCAAATGTCTTTTAGTTGTAAATCTGCCATCTCAAGCTATAAGGCTTTGGCCACTTGGGTTAAAGAAACGGGTTAAGGGGATAACCTTGGTCCCTGACACTCAGCAACATAAACTGAATAAATATATTTATTTATTTCTTACAATGCCTCTTACAATTTCTTCAAACCATCAGGAAACACACCTATTAAAGCATGTCTCTTGTCCATATTCTCAGCCATCTCCTTTGAGTGGAAGGATCGCCCTTTAGGTGCGCAACCTTGAGGGTAGCCGGATAGTGCATGTTGTAAACAAAGTGATCACAGAGCCGCCTGCAGAGCGATGCAAATGATTGTTTTTTCTTGTAAAGAGTCGACAACATGTCATGGAAAATCATGTTTGAGTTGCCATAGGTGAGCTCTTCTTTTCTTGTGCAACAGTGATTATCAATTTTAATATCAGATTTGTCTCTTAGTATGTTCAATTCACTATCCATGCATGTTTTAATGCCCACACTGTCTTGGCATAAATCTATAATGGAGTTATAAAACTCACTTTGGCATTTATCAAATTTAATTAGTTGCTGTCTTATCTCTTGGTAGTCACTGACAACTTTCTCCACAAATCATTTTATTTTGTTCAGGTGACCATTAACCATAACCTGAAGTCCCAAATAACCATGTAAACAAAGCCATTGATGTGTGATGATAACAAATGTTATCCCATCTGGGTGTCACAACGCAGCAGGAGACCAGCCACACTGCCCATGCTAAGCCACCATCAAAAGTGCCCATTGTTCCAAGGTTCAGTCCAGATGCTTGTGTGCACATGGTCTGAGCCTGGTCTGAAGCTTCCTGTTTTGTTTGACATCATAAGGATTGCTGGGGCTGCATGTGTTGTTTGTTTGTTAAATATGCTGGATCTATATCACATTTTTAGTGGATTCACCTTGTAATTGACAGGAGTTGAAAACAATCTGATGCTAATGTCTTGGTACCAGATACCATTTGGCATCTTCATAGGTTTCATAAGTTTAATTTTAGTGGCAGATGATCATCAGCATTATAGGCAGGCGGGCTAATGTTATGGCTCATCAGTGTATTTCAATAAACATGTAGGCATAAATTGCATGGAATAACATTTTGCAATAACATGTGGTTTGTCACTTTGTTCCTTAAGATATTCAGTGCACACCATTAGGTAATGTAAGGCAGTTCGCTCAGAAATACAGGCTAGTACAGTATTGCCCTTGTTTCTGCTTACACACATGGCTAGACAGAGCCTCATCCTCTGCCCCCCTCTCCCCATTCATTAGGGGAAGTCCCGTTGAGTAATGTAACAGGGGAGTGGGTGGAATGGGTGAAAGGGCCAGCAGCACCCCCCCCCCCCCCAAACACACACACACACCTAGCACTAGTTGGAATGGTACCACAGCTGGGCTGGGCCCATATATTGGGACAGAGCCTTTGGACTCTGCAGCAGACTGGAATTTTCCCATTTCTAACAGTATTGAGAAAGACTTGGCATGGACAGAGGTGTAATATAGACACCCATAGTTACTGCTGCTACTGCTTCATACAGTACAAATGCTGTTGATCAAGATGAACTTATTCTCTCTTACTAGCAATGAGAAATCATGTCAGAAGTGTACCTTCCAACAGCTTTGTTTTCATATGTCTTCATAAGAAGAGATATTGTATATTGTATTGTTGGTACCCCTCGGGTAATAATAGAAAAACCCACAATGGTCACAGAAATAACTTGAATCTGACAAATGTAATAATAAATAAAAATTCTATGAAAATTAACAAATGAAAATCTGACACTGATTGTGAACCAACAGAATTATTTAAAAAAAAATAAACTCATGAAACAGGCCTGGACATAAATTATGGTACCCCTGAAAATAATGTGACCAAAGGGACATGTTAAATCAAGATGTGTCCACTAATTAGCATCACAGGTGTTTACAATCTTGTAATCAGTCAGTGGGCCTATATATAGGGCTACAGGTAGTCAATGTGCTGTTTGGTGACATGGTGTGTACCACGTTCAACATGGACCAGAGGAAGCGAAGTAAAGAGTTGTATTATGAGAATAGAAAGAAAATTATGGACAATGTTAAAGGTAAAGGTAATGAGACCATCTCCAAGCAGCATGATGTTCCTGTGACTACAGTTGCACATATTATTCAGAAATTTAAGATTCATGGGACTGTAGCTAACCTCCCTGGACGTGGCTGCAGGAGGAAAATTGATGACATATAATAATAATAATACGAATGGTAACAAAAGAGCCCAGAAAAACTTCTAAGGAGATTAAAGATGATCTTCAAGTTCAAGGAACATCAGTGTCAGATCGCACCATCCGTCATTGTTTGAGCCAAAGTGGACTTCATGGGAGACGACCAAGGAGGACACCATTGTTGAAAACAAATCATAAAAAAGCCAGATTGAAATTTGCCAAACTACATGTTGAGAAGCCCCTGGGAGCTTCTGTGAAAATGTCCAATGGACAGATGGAACTTTTTACCAAGGCACATCAGCTCTATGTTCACAGATGGAAAAATGAAGCATATCAAGAAAATAACACTGTCCCTACTGTGAAACATAGAGAAGGCTCTGTTATGTTCTGGGGCTGCTTTGCTGCATCTGGCACAGGATGTCCTGATTCTGTGGAGGGTACAATGAATTCTCTAAACTATCAAGGGATTCTAAAAAGAAATGTGCTGCCCAGTGTCAGAAAGCTTGGTCTCAGTCGCAGGTCATGGGTCTTGCAACAGGATAACCCAAAACACAGCTAAAAACACCCAAGAATGGCTAAGATGAAAACACTGGACTATCCTGAAGTGGCCTTCTATGAGCCCTGACCTAAATCCTATTGATCATCTTTGGAAGGAGCTGAAACATGCCATTTGGAAAAGGCACTTTTCAAACCTAAGACAACTGTAGCAGTTTGCTCATGAGGAGTGGGCCAAAATACCTGCTGAGAGGTGCAGAAGTCTCATTGACATTTAAAGGAATTGTTTGATTGCAGTGGTTGTCTCAAAAGGTTGTGCAACAAAATATTACGTTAAGGGTATGTCATTTTTGTCCAGGCCTATTTTATGAGTTTATTTTTCAAACTAATTCTGTTGAAGTATGGTTCAAAATCAATGTTGGATTTTCATTTGTTCATTTTCATAGAATTTCTAATTATTATTATTATTATTATTATTATTATTATTATTATTATTATTTATCTGTGACCATTGTGGGTTTTTCTTTCATTAACTGAGGGGTACCAACAATAATGTGTGTATATATATATATATATATATATATATATATATATATATATATATATATATATACATAAACTTAGCATGAAAAGTAAATTGAAGGCCAAATAACAGGGGATGTCAGAGACAGGCCACGAAGCGCCCCCAAAAAGACGACACCCCAAGAAGATTGTTTCCTTGCCCTGTCTGCACTTAGGTACCATAGTCTTCTACAGATTTGCAAGATCAAGGTTGGCAGGACAATATGGCCAACGGCTCTCTGCCCAGACATTTTGTAACAGACTGCATACACCAATCTCTGGTCTCATGAGGCTGCCAGGAGGTCTGCCATGACTGCCCTTCACCGTCAGGCCCATTTGCTCTGGTGTCGGCAAGACGTGCACTGGAACCTAAATATGTGGAGGAACGTTATGTTCAGTGATGAGTCCAGATTCTGCCTACAGCAGTTGGATCGTATGGTCAAAGTGTGGATAAGACACAGAGAACGCTATGCTGATTGCTGCACCGATAGAGTACCATCTTTTGGTGGAGGCAGTGTGATGATGTGAGGTAGCATCTCCCTCACTGGATAATTGAAGCTTGTCATCATAGGAGGCAATCTCAATGCAGAGAGATATCGAGATGAAATTCTGCAACCAGTCGCAATCCCATATCTCCACAGTCTAGGACCGAACTCTATTCTCCAAGGTGACAATGTTCACCCCCACAGAGCGAGTTTATCAGAGATAGTCAAGTCGAATCAAGTCAAATTTATTTGTATAGTCTTTTTACAACTGTTGTTGTTAATAAGCAACTAGCCTTGAGGTAAAAAAAGGCATGTACTAGCTTTTCTGCATCCTGTATAGATATGGAATTTTTTAGTTTGGCAATGTTTCTAAGATGTAGAAACGTTGTCCTACTAATATTAGCTATATGTTGCCAAATGATAAATCTGAATTGAATATGACACCAAGATTTTTAGCTGCTGGACCAGGAATAATGGCAAAATCAGCCTAACATTAACAAGTCTAACATTAAGTCTAATTGTTTATTTGTAGTGCTTTTTGGACCTAAAAGGAGAACCTTGGTTTTGTTACTATTAAGAAGAAGGACATCCAGAGTTTTATATCCTTTACACAGGTCATTCCTACCTGTGGCCATTAAACTCTATAATTCCTCCCTCAGTGTGTGACACTACGGTTCATCTGTGCAATACTCAAGTTATACTGTTTATATGTGCAATTATAATAGTACTGTAATTCAATTTAATGTGTGCAATAACTCTGGTGCAATCATTTTTCATATTTATTATCACAGTTATTACCACTATGCCACTTTACTAAATTAATATAATTTTACATATCTACATTTCAAGTTTTTCTTTACTTTTAAATGTAATAAAACAATTAAATGTATTTTATTTATTTTATAGAGTGTTTATTTTATAGTGTATTTATTCTTACATGAATTATTGCAGCTGTAACAACTGTAATTTCCCACCTGGGATCAATAAAGTTTTTCCGTCGGACAGTCTTCAATTTTCTTTGGTCTAAATTTAATGTCAGGTTTGGCTAATATTTAGAGCTAAGTGTCATCTGCATAACAATGGAAATTACAAACTGATAGTGTTCATTGTTCATGATAGTGAAATTTAACCCATGATAACCCATGATAGGGATTCCAACCATGTTCTCTAATCTTTCTAGTAGAACAGTGTGATCTATTGTATCAAAAGCTGCACTAAGGTCGAGTAGGGCTAATAAAGAAATGTAGCCTTGATCAGAGGCAAAAAAGGAGATCATTTTGTAATCTTGACTTGTAATCATGGGCTGTCTCCATGCTATGATGGAGTCTGAATCCAGATTGGAGTTTCTCCTACATGTCATTCTTACTCAGGTACAAGCAGAGTTGTTGGGCCACAGCCTTTTCTAATATCTTGTATATAAATGTTCGAAGATGATTCTGTAATCAGACAATACACTAGGATCAAGATTTGGTTTCTTGATTAAAGGTTTTATAACTGCTAATTTAAGGGTTTTGGGTATCTAAGCTAAGAAATACATTTACTATTGTTAAAATAAATCTGGTGTCTTTGTTAATGGATTGTCTGCTTTTTCAAAATGAATATTAAAGTACCCTTTAAAAGTCTAAACATTCAGAGTAGGGCCCTGGAGTACTATAAATATTAATTTGTGTAAATACATTTTTATTTGTGACTGGATTGGATATATTAATGTAGAGACTGCAGAGATATATTAATGTAGAGAATTTAGAGAAGTGAAGGTGTTACAGTGTTTTTGAATAATATCAAGTGTATTCTGGTAGATTATGCATATTCCACCTCCTCTGCCTGATAATCTAGGGGGGGGGGCTTCAATTAGTGCTAACTTCATTTAGTGCTAAGAGTAGGTCTCAATGAGGCGTGCATATCTGGACACTGCAATTTTACTCCATTCCTCTTGGCAAAACTGCTCAAGTTCTGTTAGGTTGCTTGGGGGTTAGGCATGAACAGCCCTTTCCAGTCACAAATTCTCTATTCAATTGAGGTCTGGGCCAGAGTCTTTGACTCTGCCACTCGAGATCATCTTGTTGTTAAACCATTTCTGTGTCGCCTCAATGTATTCTTCAGGTCATTGTGTTTCTGGTAAATAAATCTTCTCCATGCAGTCCAGGGACTTACTGCTGAGAAGTATTTTCACACCATGATCCTGCCATTACCATGTTTCATGATAGGAATGATTTTGTTTCTGGTGATGCAGTGTTTGATGTCCAGTCTAGCCTGGTGGCAAAAAGCTCCATTTTGGTCTCATCAAACCAAAGAACCTAGAAGTTTATCTAGGTGTCTCCCATATGCTATTGGGTGAGCTGTAGCCAAGTTTAATTTGTTTTCACCACTTTCTCTCAGCTTTGACTAGTAAAGAACCCAGGCAACAATTGTCATATACAGAATCAATCCTATTTCAACTGCTTTTAACTCTATCAGAGTAATCATAGCTGTCTTAGTGTCTCCCTCACTAGTCTCCTTGCATAGTCATGTCACATACAGTAACTTTCTGTTTATTATTCATGTCCTGAATAAATGAATAAATAAACAACAATAAACAATAAAACAATAAAACAACACTCCACCCCACCCGCAAGAAAAATTCATTGAAGAGTATAAACTCTTCAATGAACCTTTCTTGTGGGTGGGGTGGAGTGTTGTTTTGTATTTAGGTTGTATTTGATAGATAGGTGTCTTTATATTAGCACCAATTGCCTGGACTACGGATGGGGTAAATTTTACTTATTAACTTACTAGTATCTTTTTTTTATCAAGGTAATGTTTTTTATTTAATTTACATAAAATTTACATTACATTACATTAAATTTATTTTCACTTTGACATTAAAGAGTTCTTTTCCCATAAATTCCAAAGGAGTCAAATTATACTAACTATGATTGCTTTTATAAAAGCAATAAGAGGGAAAAACATCCATGGGGTATTTATATGGTTTTCATCCTACTTTTTTCAAATGGCTGTGTGTGTGTTTGCCATAGTTTTAGACTGATGCCAAAACAACATGCCACAACCTTATTATCAGTATCATGTTGGGAAAAAACAGCTGTATTAAATTCCAGTTAATAGTATCATGGTATATCTCGTAAGTAAGTAACATAAGTACCTCAAACATAAAACATAGAAAACATTTAATTAGAGAATGAAAATAACCACTATCAGTATATTGTATTGATTGGATGCATGCATAATATTCTATTATCAAATTTCATTTATTTATTTTTACCAGTTGTTTGATTTTTCTTCTTCATTTTAAAATGTTTTGAAAGAAATAGCTTTTGCAAACCTTGCATTCAAATGTTTAAAAAATGGGCCAATAGTGATTTGTTAGTATATTTTGCAAACTACATTATTATGTTATTAATGTGTTAGTATTGAACACTATGATCACTATGAATATCTTATAATGAGTTGTCAACTATATTAACTGTAATGTGTTGGAAATTGAGTCTGAAAATGCTTGTGAAACTGTGAGAGTGCGTGTGTTTCTATTTGTGATGGAATGTGTGTGCTCAGGCTTGTGTGTGCATGTGTGCGCACAAGCACTTGTGCGTTCCTAAGGGATTAGTGGATGGACTTTCTCATCCGGAGCTACTCTGTGTGTGTGGAGTGACAAATCATAACAGTAAGGGCAGCATTTGACCCCATGCACTGCTCCTATTAGGCACATCGGGTCAGGTTCGCACATTAGCACACACTAGAGCCCAGTTACATCACTAAGCTTAGCCTTAAAACTCCTTTCATCTTTCTGTCTCACTGTCTCTCTTTCTCTCTCTCTCTCTCTCTCTCTCTCTCTCTCTCTTTCACACACACACACACACACACACACTCACTGAGCATAATCACTTAATGTAACACTGCATGACCAATAAAAACAAGCATTGCATTCTGGTCTGAATGCAATATTGAAGATTTAATTTTGGACAAATCAAATTTGGTCAGCAGCAAAGCAAACATGGGAGCAAGCTTGTCTGTCTTACAGTGAAAAACAAATCAACTATATGTGTTTATGTTGAGATTAGTGTTGTCACAGTACTCAAATATCCAACTTCAATGCAGAGGACTTTTTGAAGAATATTAAAATTCAATTATATTATTAATCAGCCTGGTGTCATAAGGAAATCATACATGTCACATACAGATCACTTTAGGATTTGTACAAAGTGTGCTGAATATAGTCTGGTCATCATGCACATGCATAAATTACTGACACCACCCAGATAATGGAGAAATGAAATGATTTGAATAGATAATGTTAGAAAGCAACCAGTGAACCTTTACTACATGAATCTACCTCTCTCTACAGAAAGCGAAGTAGCTTTTACCCCTGCAGCAAGCAAAATGCTTTAAGAACACTGTATAATTATGGCTCCTGCTGGGTTTTTTGCTTGCTCGGAGTGGGGCATGTTTAGTTTAAAAAGTGTTTGTGCTAAGTGCTAGCTGGTGCTAACTGGTTAGGAGGGAGGCACCCCGGGTGCCCCAGGGAAAGCTAGCACCCCTCTATCCTGACTTTAGAGCCTTCACAGCAGTGAAACGTCTTGTTGGCATAGCCAGAAAGCTAAGGCTAATGCTAACGCTAAGGCCAAGGCTAGCCCACTGGAACACCACTCCCCACTGATTTGTGTCTCAAACAGGTTTGCCTCACTTAGGGAAGCACCTGCCAAGGAGCTTGTTAAAGGGCTCTGGTTATAGAAGACTGTCATTCGACACATAAAAAGAAGGGACCAAATAATATGAAACAAAATACATTTCTGAAATACAAGGTACATTTCAGCTGAGAAGTTGCTATTTATGTATCCATATGTCTTAAATTCTCACATGGTATACAGTTACAAATTAACAAATTTGCATGTTTCAGTCATAACTTTAGTTTGTCGACATAAGATATAAACCTGTATTTGTGGATCAGCTAATGTGTTGAGCTAAGAAAGGCCAATATTTGGATGCAGGATTTGTATTTGCTGGCAGCCTGTATGAAACGGATGCTAATCTGCTTACATACAGGCTCTTAGAGAAGAATTTTGATAGACAACAGACAAACAGTCATGAGAGTGGAACTACTTCTCTGGTTTGGCACTGACTTCACAGGCTAAACAGGAAACCTGAGATTCAGATGGTGTACCCTAGTCTCACTATGTGGTTCTCGGGAGATTCATGCATAATACAGGGGAGTGCAGTGCACAAACGTAATACATTCTGTTTCTTGCTAAATAATATGCAATCAAAAATTCTAGCAATAGAGTTATGTGAAGTCAACTCATGAAAAGTCTAATAGGTAATATGCCTAAACACACAAAACTAAAGAAATGTATTTTGTTTGGACACCCCAACATTTATTACTACTTAAAATTCCTAAACTTAAAACATTGCCTGCAGATGATCATTAGAGGGAAGGAACCTGTCTTATTTAAACATTAGACATTTAGTTTGGTTTGCTCTTGATTGGTAAAGTGAATGTTATTACCATGGTGAGATCCACAGAGCTTTCTGAGGCCTTTAGAAAGAAGGTTGTAGATGCATATGAGCCTGGGAAGAGATTTCAAAACATCTCAGATCACTTAGAAGTCTGCCATTCAAATAGTTCAAATAGTTGTTGTTGTAAAAGTTCAACAACAGCCAACAGGTCAAGGTATCCGTGCAATTTCAGTCCAACAGCAGACCACAAAATGCATAAAAGAAGTTTCCAACAATCCTAAAATGTAATTAAGGGATCTACAGGTAGGTACAAGTAAGCATCTACTATTACAGAAAGACCACACATGTTTCATTTCCATGGGAGGTTTGCTGGTAGGAAACTCTTGCTGTCAAAAAGCAAAACTAAAGTTTTGTGTTTGCCATAAATCAGCCATAGCATTTGAACAAGAACTCATATCAACTGTGAAGCATGAAAGTGCAAATGTCATGTTTTGTGGCCATAGGGCCTGGAGAGCTCTCCAACATAGAATCCACTAGGATTTTTTTTATTCTGTAAAGATGAATTGAGAAAAATGTGACACCATCTGTCTACTAACACTAATGCTGAAACATCACACAGCTGAAAGAATTCTGCATGGAGGAGTGTGGAAACTTTCTCCAAGTTGATGTCAGAGGCATCCTCACAAGAAAATTGCATTTCTATTAATTACATTTTACAAATTATTTAAAATGATATTTTAATGTTTTATTTGTTGAGTTGAGAATCTCCACTGTATGCTGAATGTTGCATGCAAGTCTGCATAGCTTTATATTTTCATGGTTGGCATATCAATGTGATATCTTTTCATTGGGCCCAAAATTCTTGGCGGTGCCCCTGGCTATAAATAAAACCACACACTGTGTGTACCTACATTCAACTGAAAGTGGTGTGACTGAAAATGTTGCAAATGCCTTCACTAGGATGCCCCGCTCTAGACTTTTACAATTACTAAGAATTATAACTACCTAATTCATATTGTTTTTTATTGCTTTGTTCTTGTTTTGATATCCTTTGTCAACCAGAAAGTGATGGTTTTACATTTGCATCTCATTCAATATGGATGTTAGTGGAAAAGCAGCTTCAGCTGTCAAGTCAACCTTATTGTGTGCTCTTCCTTTGACATAAGTTATAATGTGACATGTTACTGCCAACGTCAATATGAGGAAGAAATCGAAGTCTCAAACCATTGATTTGTGCCCACTTCCACAGTAGCAGAAATGTTGGCAGCTGAACAATTATCCCATTGAAGTGTGTACGCACTTCTCAGGGCACAGAGGACAGAGGACAGAGGTCAAAAAGTCCGCCATCTGCTTTTCCCAGTGCCAGGATTGCTTGCTTGACTTGAAGAAAGCCTCTCCTTTGGCTTTGACGGATCCATATACATTCGTAAACATCCATAATGACTGGCAGTGATAACCAAGGGCAAACTTGAGCAAACTGAAGGTCACACAGAATGTGTAGAAGTTGTTTAGTGGGAGAACCACATGTACTGAACGAAGCTTGCAGACAAAAGAGGCTCCACCACTCTAATGCTGAATTTTATGGTCTCACCAGGAAAGTTCTGGCAGGTTCTTTAAGTGCTTTGATGGCTCTTTTCCTCATACTTTAATTCACTAAAGTCTCTTTCTAACAACCTCTGCGTCTTGGCTTATTTATAACTCCAGAGAAGAATCATTTTCCCCATGACTGCCTCTGCAAATGAGGCCAAAAATGTGTTTCATTTCCAATGTGTCCCCCACCCACCCTTTATGTATCTTCATAAATTGGAATTGAGCAGATTCTCAATGTAAAAGATGATGCTTTGATTAGGAGGCAGTGCTGTCTTTCAGCTGCCTTTAACTCAGACAAGCAGTGTTGAGATGAAACACCATTCCCATGGTCAACAGACTTTGAAATCTTTGTTAAAGAATGTTTTGTGTTATGGTCTTAATCATTGATTTTTCAGTTATGTGTGGTAAGGATTTGTTTCTGTACTCTTACCATGATATCTATCCAATTGCCTTTGAATAGAGACCATAGAGGAATCAGTTTTATTTTTTGAAAGAAATTCGGTTTTAGATATCTTATTGTTAAGGTATTAACAAGGGATAGAAAAATAAATAAACACTGCATTATGGTTTTACCATGTAAAGCCAACTTTAGAAAGCCAACTTGGGTACTCTCTCTGTATCTATCTCTGTCTCCCAGTCTGAAATAATGAACTTAACTTCTGCTAGGTAAAGGGGAATGAACGTTTTTGTTAATCTCAGGAGACTGGAGGTCTGGCTCACTCTTCAAATAGGCATGGCGTTAGTTGGGGAATGCGCAATTACGGTGCACAGGCCTTTGATCCCTCTTTTTCCATCAGGCCTAAATTGTCCTCACATTGAGCACTGCAGTGTATCCTTGGGCACTCTCTGTACACTCGCTCTCTTTCATGTACACCCCTCTGGAACTCAAACCATCCCCAGCCTGAAAACTGAGCTTTTCCCTGGCCATGCTCCAGTGCTGGAGTGAACCCCGCTTTTGTTGTGTGTGTGTGCGCGCGCACACAAGTACACTGGAACAAGTCGGAGGCATCGTTTCTGGGATTTTTCGCCAAATATGTGTGTGGCAGAATGTATTATACAACAGCTAGGGTCTTTGATTCTATTTTAATGTGTTTGTGTTCATGTTGGAATGCAATATTGTTGCCAGACAGGGTTGTAAACAAGGTTTACTTCTCTTGTAAAGTCACTGTTTTGACTGATAATTGGTTTTAATACTTCAGTAAATTATAAAACCAATTATCAATCAAAACAGTCATGGATATGCCAAACCATGTGCAATATATTAATATTGCACAAGGTTTGGCATTTCTATATAGGGAACTCAACCCCAGCAAGACAGAGCTGCTGTACATCCCGGGAACTGCTGGACTTCACAATGATCCTGCCATCTCCTTTGAGAAATCACTGGTCACTCCATCTACAGAAGCTCAAAGCCTAGGTGTAGCCATGGATGTTTTAGAAGTCAGTTATCGTTCTCAAGTCATGCAGAGTCATTGCAAATCTGACTCGGTTTTCAACATGCAGAGAATTTGACCCTTCCTCTCTAGAGAGGCCATCCAGGTGCTTGTGCAGCCTCTTGTCACTTCAAGACTTAATTGCTGCAACTTGCTTCTGACTGGTGTTCCTCTGCACACCATCAGGCCCCTGCAGTAAATCCAGAATGCAGCGGCACAGGTTGTTTTCTTCCCTGACTTCATGCAGCTGCTCACATCAGATTCAAAATCCTGATGTTGGCCTACAAAGCCAAGAATGCACCAGCCCACCTCTTCCAAGAGTACTTGAGCGAACTGACTTCTGTATTTAGTATTTAATCTATCTAATCTATGAGGTATTTTTGGATCCTAGTCTATAGAACTTAGGACCTATGAGGGTATTTTCTGGGTAAACAGTGAAGCATGTTTTAGGTCATTTTAAATGCCTTAAATGTAAATGTAGTTTTTAGTGCAGCATGTCTACGTCTACATGTCTACATGTCTACATGTCTATGTCTTTGTGTGTAATTGCATGTGCTACACTTTTTGCCCTGGCTCCATTCCATATGCTTCCTTTTGTTTATCTGTGCTTCACTTAGTATCTTCTACCCTTGTGTGATTAACCTAGGTATTTTGTATTACAGTTTTTTTATCCTCTCATTCCATATTAATTCCCTGTCCTCATGCTTCTTAATTATAATGAGTAGATACAGTGTCCAGTAGGTCGTAGAACAATAGCTGTTTGTTCTAATGCTGTATGATATAAATAATATGCACTATTTATAATGTTATTATTTTAGGTTTTACATATTGCAATTCATGAGGAAGTAAGCTTGACAAATCATAAAAAGTTCATGAGCAGCATTGAGAGGTATTACACCGCCTGCAGGGTGTTCAGGTGCAGGTTCTGGGGGCCAAAGGCTGAATCATGCTGTAAACCGATGCTGGTCCAGTCCTAAATGAGAGGGGGTCTAACTAAAGCCTTTTGAGGCAGGCAGTTATGAAGAGGAGTGACTGTGGCAATGTGTTATGACAGTGGATAAGGTGACCCAAAGGAAGTTCTTTCTCTTGCAGAGGAGAACTTTAACTCTTTAAAGTTCTCCTCTGCAAGCCCTTCCTTTGGGTCACCTGAAGGATGCCCAGAAGGATGGCAAAGGGGTGTGATAAAAGGGGACATGGAGAGATGAATGTGGGATTGGGTGAGAGGAACAGGTAGGAGTAGGATTAGTGGGGAAAGTGAGTGGATTATAAGGGATGATAATGGAAATAAAGCGGAGTGAAGGGTCATGGCCAAGGAAGAGTGGGATTTTTGGGAAGGAGAGAGATGAGTGTCTATAAGATGAAAGGAGCATAGAAAGAGAGCAGACATGAGATGTGAGCTGCATTGCCTAAAATGCATCTAAGAGCTTTAGAAATATCTTCAAATAAGCAAATTGAACATCCAGAGTAAAATTAGAATAATTTTACAATTATTATAAAATGTATAACATGTGCATATATGCTATATGACAATAAGCCATAACATTAGTTTAATATTGCATCAATGTGCCCACTGGTTCGCTGGTTATCCTTTCTTGGACCAATTTTGGTACCGACCACTGTACACTGGGAACACCCTACAAGACCTGTCTAATGTTTTGTAGATATTTTGACTCCGTTGCCTACCCATTACATTTGGGTCCTTGTCAAAGTGGCTCAGATCCTTATGCTTAACCATTTGTCCTGCTTAACAAATCACAATCTGTCTGTTCAGCTGCTGCCTAATATATCACCCCTTGACAGATGCTAATGTAGATGAAGTTAATCAATGTTTGTGGACATCCCATAGAATGAATGCATTGAGCTACTTAATGTTGCACTCATTGATGAGGCAGATATGCAAATACGCACACATCTTGTCAAATCCCTGTGGAAAAGTATTGCCAATAGAATAGGACTCTCTGCAACAGATAACTTAAAACCATTTGGCACCATGCCTAATGGTGGTGTGGGCTAGCAGGGTATAAAGTCACCCAGCATTGAGCTCTTTGTTCCATCCAATATGTTTAGGATGTGTTGGGGAGTTGAGGATGATAAGGACTGGTGATCATACAACTTTCTGACCTCACTAACACTCTGAATGCAATCAAATAAAAAAGACATGCTCCCAAATCTAGTAGAAAGCCTATGGACAGTAGTAACAGTTACTTAAAAATAAAACAGGATAAACTCTAATTTAATACTCTTAATTTCAGAAGAAGCAGTGAATGAGCAAGTGTCCCAATACTTTTGTCCATATTGTGTATTAAAGAGAGAAGCACATTAAGAAGTTTGGTAGGCATAGTGCATATGGCAAATTAACTGACATAATAGGGTGATAGGGTAAGCAAGCACAGGGAGGTCAATGTAAAAGAAGGGAGGTCAAGAAAAAATATATAAACTGAACAACTGAATACAATGTTAAAAGCACAGAATTAATTATTATAACCACTACAATTACCTCAATAAGAAATAATTCATATACAACATTTACATTCATTTAAACAAAATACTGCTTTTCAGTATTTAGTACATTGCATTACAGTACATTACAGTACATACTGCTGTACTGCTCATTTTTGCCTCATCTGCTCAAAATATAGGAGGTGAGAAAACTGGCTTTTACATTCTTTTTTTTTTTCATTGTCAATGGCAGTGTAAGATAAGGGTGACATGGCCAGCCACCCAGGGCAACAACTTGGGCATCAAAAAAACAATAGTTAATGATATCATAATATCACTGTGCTACTGACAAGTGAATCTTGTCGGAATCAATCTCTTGATTCTAGTTGTAATTTTGATTCAGGTTTTACCTATTTAATGTAATGAACAGTACTGACAGAAAATCTAACATACTTGAGCACCCCCACTTCCTGGGTTCCCCCTCCACTGGGTTATATTGTTTAGGTAGGAAGGCTAGGGTTTTCAGTAGACTGAGAAGCATGCTTCCAAATCTTATTGGGTGGACGTAAACATTTCACCAGTGTTCTGAGTAAACTGTATCTTCACCACCAGTCTCAATCAGCAAATAACTGGAAACAGGTGCTCTGAATGCACAGTTAAACAAGAGCGGAAGGGATTGTTGATTTGGTGGCATTATTTGTACTTTGCAGCTCCATAAGAATTTGGACAATGACAAAAATTGCACAATGGATCTGAAATGAACCCATCAATATATCATTGTGTTTTGGACTTTTGGAATTCAAGGAGTTTTACAAAAGTGTTGCAATAACTATTTAGAAGTTGCAATCACTTTTTATATAGCCCCTCCATTTTGACATGCTCAAAAGCTATCCATGGGAACTATCAATATGCAGTCCAAAGAGATGTTGGTCATCATCATGCAAAGGATGCAAACCACCAGTAACACTCAATAACAGAAATACCAGATTGCATTGGTATAGAAAATATTTTTAAAAGCCTGCAGGTTTTGGAACAAGATTCCTTGGACAAATAAAACACTATTAACCTGTACTAAAATTATGGTAAGACTATGGAGAAGGAAAAGAAGACAAAGCTGAAGACCTAAAAGCAAGCAGCAACTGAAGGCAACTGCAGTAGAGGTCTGGTAAAACATCTCAATGGAGAAAACTCTGTGATGTCCATGTCCTGCTTGAATTTGTTACACTGTCTGAATTTGTCTGATATTAATTAATTATCAATATTGTCTCACCTTGATTGCTTCATTGACTGTATCAATATCAAGTTATGTCACAGTCTAAATATTCATGGGCCCAAATCTATGAGCCTGAATTGTTTTCAACAACTGGCCAAACAATGAAAGCATTTAAAACATGTCAAAACATTCACAAATTAAAAAATGAGTAAGATCATTTGTTGAGGCATTCATCATTCTCCAGTCACTGCTAATTAATATTGAATTTCACAATGACACTTTGGCATCTATTAAGAAAAGTCTTGTCATTGATTTTCATAAAAACTAGACTTTGACAGATGACAATCACCAAATTTGGAACTTTACCAAAATGCACTCTAATGTAACCATTAATGTAACCATTAATGTGAAATATGGCTTAGGGTGGGGCTTTATTCAGTAGAGGTTAAATCATTAGAGGATAAACTATAAAGGTAGATATCAAACTATTTGCAACTGTTTACTATTCTGTATACTACAACAGAATAACAGCACTATAGATGTCTTACTAAAATTAAGAACATTTAAAGGTACCCAAGAATAAAAAGAAACTGTAACAACTGTTTCTACAATGAGAGTTTGGTACATGCAAGTGGCCGAATGCATGTGTAGCACCACCACCTGTTCCTGTTTTAACCAAAATAATAGTTCTATGGACACTTTGTAGTGTATAACAAATATATTTTAATATATCGTTCTACACATTTTAGTCTTTTATATATATTGTTTAGTTTATCATTTTTTATACACATTTAGTTACAAATATACTTAATAATACTTATACTTCTAATTTTGTTTGACATTTCAAGTGTGCTTAAAGTGAACTTTAAAAACAAGTTTTTAAGAAGTATACTAAATAAAATGTAACACTTTTGACGTACTTCACAGTAATGTATTTATAAAGAAATATCAAAGCTTACTTGGAACTAAGTTTTTTTTTTTTGTAAATATTTTGTTTGTACCAACTTTCTTTGTGCCAGTGCCAACAGGTATCCATGCTAAGGTAAAAGCTAACCCTAACAACAAAAAATGAAAAAAGCTTTTGTCTCTGTTGCAATTATTGCAGAAAGCTTGCATTTTCTTGTCCTCTTGTTTTCAAACATACATCTAGCAGGAAGTCATGATAGAAAACATGCCAACACTGCTCAATGTTTTTTAAGACACCCCCACCACCACACATACACATACAAATGTACAAACATGCTAACACAAAAACTACAAAAATATTTTCATGTAAATCATGAGTTTTCTTTTGTTACATAAAGGTTTATACATTCCACTGTGAATATGAAAAGCTCCCAATTTGGCAAAAAAACAGTGTGTTAAATTTCAGTTGTCAAAGGCTGTTAACCAGCTGGTGGAATTTGATTGATGTGGTGGTGGCAGCAACAGGGCTCATGGCCCTGTGATGAAAACACCTTGCTCTGCTTCCTTCCCAAACCCAGCTGCCAGACCTACCAGACAGAAAAAACCTTGACCCAGAAAACCCAGACATTAATGTTAGTTGGCATTCCCCACCTAAGAGTGTGTTCTCTCTTTCAGCAGCACAACACATGTAGAATGTATTGTACTTAAAATAAGCAATTTAAAGATGCTCTTTTCTATAGTTTTTGTTTTAAATAAAACTCTTTACTATAGTTTTTGAATTAATATCTATTTCAATAATAAACTACAGAAGCGCTGGACCAAAACGTTGTAGTGGTGCAGACAATCAACCAAATGATGTCTTCAATGTCTTCAATGTCTTCTGTTTGTTTTTCCAAGTAAAAGTAATGAAGGCAAACTGATTTTAATGTTGGTTTTATTGTAGTTTATCTAATATTTAATATATATATATATTTAAATATGTTAATATTTATTTATTAAATGGATTATTAAGCCTTAAGCTGTTTGTGTGTTGTTAGGGGATTATGTCATTAAAAAAGGGATCATTGCCATGCAAGACATATTTCCCTAAAACGTTTGATGAATGGTTCCTAAAACAATCATATTTATTATAATACTTGTAAAACATATTCACCTGGAACCCTATTTCCACACCAAGAATCATTTAGCAACCAGTTAGGAATCTAAACATGGACTTATTCATCTGTCTCTCTAAAGCCTGCAAGCAACTGCCTGCTGTGAAAGCTGTGAGTTTTTTTACACACTGTTTTCGGCTAAAAATAAGGAGAGACAAAAAGGAGAGACAAAAAGAGGCGTTTTCTAAAAAGAAAATGGTGCCAAGACTGGTGCCAGCTGCCTTCCCTTTTAAGCTACAGATTAGTGTCTTTAATTGGCAGACCAAACTGTACAACTCTTTCATAATCTAAATTTACACAGCCACTTTGGTGAGGCTGTAACATGCTGACAGAGCATGTTAGCAGGCAAACAGGGGTGTCTATTTCTCTTTGTTGAAAAAAAGCAGAGGTTTTTGAAAGTACAATACATACATTGTTGGAAGGGCTCTACACTAAATAATACTAGACAAAGTTGAACAAGAGACATTTATTTGTAGAGACAGTGTTTAAATGTTATTATCTCATATAATGGTGTACATTGGAGGCACCTCTAAGCTTATATGACCTTATTTCCTCTCAAGAGTATGATGATACCCAACTCATCAATTTTAACTTATTTGCTAGACGTGTGTGTGCTTGTGTGTAAGTGTGCACAAGTGCAACTGGGGTTGTATATGTGTCTTTGAGACACTTGATCTCCTAATAGATGATTGATACTTGGTGGAAGTACTCCCTGTGGAGCGGCCCTGCTTCTTCCCTTGACCCCTATCAGTTTGCACTGCCTGAAACATCTGTCCTGTTGTAAGGGAGGCAACAAGCTCCAAGGTGAGAGCACAAGGCTCTCTCAATTTGAATATTTTAAAACAGCAAATAAAAAGTTCACTTTATCATTTCACTGAGGGAACTGTGTTAAGTATCATTGTTTATTAAAACATTCTTGTCTAGTTTCCTAATCTGTGAGTAATGCAAACATTGAAGGGGAATTCCATTTTTATTTCTGCTTATTTAAATTGTTACAAAAACATAATTAAAAGTTTCCTCACAGAAAACTGCAGCACAAAATGCTTACAAATACTCAGCCTAATGCATTGGACCTAGACTGCTTTAGATTAATTTGGCCTAAAAAGCAAATGATTAAAAAATATTTATGTTGGAGTGGTACATACAGGACACAGGATGTGTATCTCAATAAGGACATTTCAGAATCAGTGAAATTCTCATGTGTCAACCTGTAAAGTAATTGCAATATGCAAATTTAATTTACCAATAATAATACCAAGTCTTTATCCATGAAGGGTATGGAACCATAAGATAAATTACTCAAAGACAAGAAAGATTTTATTGGCAATTAATATGAACAAAATCTAATTGATGCTGGTTGCATCCTATGGTCAGAACTACAGTTACCTCTGTGGCAAAAAATATAGAAAAAAGACAAGCAGTTGTTCATAAATGTTTGGACAATAACACACAATTGCTTCTGTATATCATGTCTGTCAAGTGACTCTGGCTTTTAGGAAAATTGAACTCCTTTACTTCAAGAAGGTCTTGGATTGATTTTGCTTTTTAACATGTTTTCTAGCATGCATTTCTAGTCTCTTGGTCGTAAACTTTGACAGTGATAGATCTACCTCCTCTGGACTGTTTTCGACTGGGCTAGACTTTGTAAAGTGACTAGACTGGACTTCATCAAGAAAAGAATTCATTCATCAATGCTCAAGTGCATCTACTTTAGTTGTCTTCTGTGGTCTTTCAGGATTTGATTAAAAACCATTTAGACTGAGCCATCCTGACCACCTTGCAATGATCAAGATGACGGGAGTCCTCTGCAACTCTAGCAACACATTTTAATCCTATTTGTCTGTGGCAGTGAAATCACTTTAAAAGTCGCTTGGTGTACGGTCAACATTAGTGAACTGGAGGCCATTGCCCATGAAGAATGGATTACGTTTCCTGAGAAACTCTGCCAGAAGCTGGTGTCTGGTAATTGCATCACGTTTTCAGCCAGTCAAAACATCAAAAAAGGTGCTCTACTAAGTAATAAAGACACTAGTCATTAAGGAGCTGAATAATTCTAAAACTGCAGTGGTCATTAAATATGGCATTTTATGTTGAATTTGGAGAAAGCACTTGTTAGATTAGTTGTGTTGAGCTATTTAAATAGTTCTTGTTTAATTGGTTTATTGCAAACAACTTTTGCTGATAAACACAATTTACAATTGCAATTGAATAATTATCATTGCTATTGTAAAGTCTGTTTTCCTAATGTATGGGCATGTGTTTATGTCACTTTTTAAAAAGATAAACCAGAAGGTCTTTAAAAAGATTATGTAAAAAAAACTTGTAGCAGAGGAATATGAGAAGCTTTGGCTTTCTTTTCAGATATACATTGCAGCGGAACAACAGCCATCTGCTCAGGGAGTAGTTATTTTGAAAATCCCCTGAGATTATCTCCATTAAGCACTCAATACCATTCAGCTGAACCTGGTCTTTAAATCGTATTTCTTCTCTGAATAGGATATGTGCCTCTTCTCTCATGTCAATCCAAAAGTAGTTAATTTCATTGGAGTGACAATAACTATGAAAATTTGAAAGTGCACAAGTACAGCGCATGTCACTGTGACCTGCCTAAATGGAATAGGGCAGGAAAGGAGTGGAGCTGTGTGTGTGTGCGTGTTTGCCTGAGAGTTCCTTTTTCTCTACCCCCCACTGTGACAAATATTTAGAAACAACATTTCCACTACAAAATATTTATAAACGTGCAGTCGATATCCCACAAACACAGGTAAAGGAGCTATAATAATATGCATAGCAGTTACTGTGGGATAGACTTAGGTGGCTGAAGAGGAAAGGCATCAACATGGTGATTAGTGCCAATAGTCTATTCTGACTTTCACATGAGGTCATGCTCACAAAACTTTAAGCATAATGAAAAGCCACCTGCAACACTTCTTTAGAAAGAAGGTTGTCTATGCAAGACTTTCGGATGGGATTTAGAAAGATCTCAAAACAATTAGAAATTAGCCAATCCGCTCCCTGGAAAATAATTTACAAGCTGAAAACTATTAAAATAACTGCCAACATGCACAAGTTTGATGGGTAGGGTGCAAAGAGGGAAACATCAGGGCAAGACTCATACTAGTCTGTTTAAAGTTGAGTTTGAGTCCTGGTCTTTGTTTAGGTGTTCTCTGGACTTGTGCAGTCTCTTTCTGATGGTAGATGCATGTAACATCAACTGTCAAAAAGTGTGTCTATGATGACAATTAAGGATAGCTGGAGACTTCTTTATGGAAACATTTTGGGGCCAGTTCTAGTAAGCTGTACCTGCTATGACAGCATGATTTGGCCATATCCCATCCCAGACTGACATGCATCTTTAACCTTTTCTCTAAAGGCCTTAGAGAGCTCTTTAGATCTTGCCATGGTGATACCACTCAATATAACAATCAAGATCAAACCAAAATAAATGTCAGATGTTTTAAATCCTCTCTAACTATGTTCAAGTCATTTACAACTGATGTGGTGAAACTGATTCCAATTTTAGGCATTTTAAGTAGTAAAGACTTGGGGCTCATCATAACTTTTTTTCTGCTGTTTGAATGGCTGTTCTGCTTTGCTACCCCGTTGTAAGGTAGTTACCTTACAACGGGGTAGCAAAGCAGAACAGCCATTCAAACAGCAGAAAAAACGTTATGATGAGCCCCAAGTCTTTACTTAACAGCAAAACTTTGTCTGGAACAAAAGATATTTTATTTCTGTTGTTGTAAGATAGCTTTTACAAAACACTATCCTTTATATATATCTTTTTCCTTGCTCTCTTTTTCCCTTCACATACTTAGAGACCAGTCCTAATTATGTTCTTGTTTGCTAAATAACTTGGCAAGTTTTCCAAACATCCAAATCCGGTGGAGTCTTTATGGAACACAGATGGGTTCACCTTCCAGCCATAATGTAAACAGGGAGACCTACACAGGACCAGCCAAAATACCAGAACTGTCTTTCTAATACTAAGACCTAACAAGTCAAGTTGCACTTAACTCCAGATATACTTTTATACTTTTAGTTTAATCACTTATGACTGCACTATAAATCAACTACTTAAACTGAGAGTGCATTGAAGATTACCCTACTTTACAACGTAGCCAAGTATAGGCAGGGGCTGAAAATAATAAAAAAAGAAATAAAAAGCTGTAAGATCAAGCCAGTAAGAAGTAAAATTTAGGAATGTATCAATCAAATCAGAATAAACATATAAAAGTGCAAATGAATAGAATATACAAATAAAATAAATATTGATGATACAATAAGAACTATTCAAATGATGATATATAGTGTCTCTATAGTGGACATTCTATTAAGATCAAGATATAATTGTGACTTGGTAATTCCAAATGATCCATTTTCTATTTACAGAAATGCATATATGCATTAGTGTTTTTTTATTTATTATACTTAATTTATTATTAAGTGCTATTTTATGTTTCTTATTTTATATCATAAATGTTTTCTTTCTTTGTAATCACAAATTCAAAATAAACTCAAACACCACCAGCTGGAAAATACAATGTGGTGTCCCACTGGTGTTTTTAAAAATAGAGGGCAAACAAGAAAGTACAAAATAAACCATAATCACCAATGGAATGTTTGTTTTAATTACAGTATTTCGTGTCTGGGGATGTGAATCTCATAGGGATAAAGCCTAGGCATACATGACATACAATGACAATATAAAGAATGCAAAGAGCATAATTACATCTCTAGACACAAATTAACAAAAATTGGAAAAGCCAATTTATCAATGTTTTTGGGAGATGGGAACAAACTGCAGTACCCTGAGGAAACCTACACAGACACAAGAAGAACACACCAAACTGCTCACAGACAGCAAGGAGCAAGATCCAAAACTACAATCCCAGGCCTCTGGAACCAAAACAGTGTCCATGCAGAAAAAACACAACATGCCACCTGTGCCACCATTTTAAGACATAATGTATTAATTTTAGGCTGTACAGCATTCCACAGTTACTATTTACTCACATGTAAAACACCACAGCAGCGAAAACAGGATAACATATGGAGAAACAGCACTGTAATGTCTCTCTGTTTCTCCATGTATATGTACTGCAACTTCTCAGACCATGGACAGTCGTAGCTTGTTAAAAGAGGATAAAAGGCCAGTTCTCAATTCATTCCCAGGACAATGTCACAGTTAACTGAGTTAACTGGGTGTGTCTATGATTGTAAGCATCCCCTGCAAAATGACAGGAGAACTGCCGGCTCCTCCTTTCCTCCATCACAGTAACCGGCACCTTACAATCCAGACAGTAGGGTTGAAAGTGAGCCATGGGCATACAGCTTGTAAATGAATTCCTTGTATCCCTTGGATCAAAAGCAGTCTGCCTGTACTGATACATTGTGGGAGCAGTTCTGGACTGAAGTGGGCAGTGGGAAAAAGAACCCTCAAATGATAAGTCGTACTATTTTACTGAGAATTTCATGAAGATAACTTAAGTAAGAAGAGATGTAAAATGACAACAGCAATTTTTTGTTCATGTGCTTTATAAAGTTGCATTCTAAATATATTTAAAATGTATTCTGAATAGGTTACTTTATGTATTATATCAGAATATTAGATTAGACTGATTAAACGTAGGATAATGTATTCAGTATACAAACACTGCTGCTATTTTTAAGGTTATTTTGTATTTATAAAAAAGCAAAGAATAACACCACCATTTACAAAACAGCTGAAAAAAGAAGGAGGTACGACAAGGCCCCAGACATGCAAGAACAAGAAAGAAAAGAAAATATCTAATTGGAAGTGTGTGGGTGACTGAATTCCACAAAGCATGCTGTTTTTCCTTTGAAGGAAAATCGAGAGTGAAGGAGTACTAGAAAATCCCCTCCATAACAAGTCTTTATTTTTGTGTGGTGTGCAAAAGTCAGACAGAATGCCAGGGGTGTGGGCCAGAACACAACTACAGATTTCCAGAGACACCCTGATTACTTCAACATTAGACATAACTGTCTGCTACATAGACTGATGAAGTGATTAATGCTGAGACAAAGAACATCTATTTCTGCCTTTTAATCTACATTTATCAATTTATATTGTCAATTTAAATTGATTTTAAAGTTTCAATGCTGTGACAAGTACACTAAGGAACAAATGTTTAAAAGTTCTAAAGATCCCAATACATTGCTGTTAGAAATTATAATTTTGTGTGTGCAATTTCACAGCTAAGTAAGACTGTTTGTTGCACATCAAATTAGCAATTCAGTAATTAGAAACAATATTTTTAGACATACACAGACAGTACAGAGTACTGAGCCTACTAGGAAAACTCCCTCAATAGGGCACCAGTCCATAAAAGAGTACTACACATACCAATGCACTCACACATTATCAAATAGGGACAATTTAGAATAGTCAGTTCATCTATGGTTTTGCGAGGTGAAAACTGGGAGTATGCAGAGGAAACCCATCCAGACACAGGGAAAACACACCAAACTGCTCACAGACAGTGAAGAGCAAGTTCCAAAACTACAATCCCAGGTCTCTGGAATTTAAAAACATCCCTGGAGATGTGATGACAAAGTTTGCTGGTTGAGGTATTTTCGTCAGATTGGCCAAATAAATGTACAGCAGTGCTAGCTTCTATGTAGCATCTATGTAGCTTTTCTATGTTGAATACTTACTACAAACTAAAAAATTTTGACTTCCTCAGCGGTCTTCTGTTCTTTACATTGGATGGCTATTTTTTCTGTATCTACCAACAAGCACCTGTTTCCCAGATGTGGAAACAGGGTGGTTGTCCAAAACTAGAGGCCACCTACCTACATGACAGGAGCAGTGTGACACAGCTTATTTAAGTTTTGGTTTTGCTGAGCAGCTTAGTGTTGATTCAATAAATTAACTGGTAGACTGGGGCAAGCAGATCCTGATTCCTGTTGTCATTGCATATTTCCCAGTCTCCTTTCAAGTATAGCAAAAACCAACTCACTAGTTTTGGTTTACTCACTAGTTTTATGACATGTACCAACCTTTTAAAATATAGCAGGATAAATTCCTCCTGCAGTCATTTGTTTCAATTAGTGTAGAGATCTAATGCAAAACACATGTATGGGAGCAGTGTAATGAGGTGGCTGAGGGTACTGTCTGGGTGTGTGACTGCTGTGATATCTGGGGACCTTTTTACAACTCGTCTATCCACAGGTGACATTTCCCACCACATTACCGCTCCCACAGAGAACTCACCAGGATAATAAGAACAATGACCAGCATTGCTCCTACTATCTTAAACATGGGCAAAGGGTCCATTGGAATACTTTTGCAGAAAATAAGAATGTTTTGTTTCTTTTTGAAAATCGGTCAGTGGACAGATCTTTGTATGTGTTTTCGAGTCAATTTAGTCCATTGTGCGTCCATACGCTGAACAAATGCAGCAGATTAGGCATAGTTTGAAAATAAACTATAAAATATTTCTCCACTGACATTTTCTTTAGAGAACTAAAAAAAGGTTTGCAAAAGGCCATTTTGGAAGCTTTATTTTAAGAGTGTACAGGTAGCCCCAAATTCATTCAGGCACTAAAACAGTATGACATCACAGCATGAATATTTAAAGAGAATGGGGGCAAACACAAAACTTGTGTGCTTTACCACTTCTCGTAACCAGAGGCCTGAGAAACGCCCATGCTTTCAATCAAGTTAAAAAGAAAAACATTGGGGGAGAAAAACAATAAAATCACAGGTTTGAATGTGTTGACAATATCTGCTCTGAAGGATTTAAAGGTTATTTCTAGCCAGTGTGGTGTTGTGAAAAACAAAACTGTTTGTGAGAGTAGATTCTCAAGTGCTCAAACTGCTGCAATCCGAGCTTGTATGTGACATTGGAGGAAGCTGAAAGTGTTTGACTTTTGTTAAATCTACAAACCGGATTCCAAAAAAGTTGGGACACTAAACAAATTGTGGATAAAAACTGAATGCAATGATGTGGAGATGGCAAATGTCAATATTTTATTCGTAATAGAACATAGATGACAGATCAAAAGTTTAATCTGAGTAAATGTAACATTTTAAAGAAGAAATATGTTGATTCAAAATTTCATGGCGTCAACAAATCCCAAAAAAGTTGGGACAAGGCCATTTTTACCACTGTGTGGCATCCCCCCTTCTTCTTACAACACTCAACAGACGTCTGGGTACAGAGGAGACCAGTTTCTCAAGTTTAGAAATAGGATTATTGTATTAGAAATTCATTTCTAATACAGGCCTCTAACTGTTCAATCGTCTTGGGCCTTCTTTGTCGCACCTTCCTCTTTATGACGCGCCAAATGTTCTCTATAGGTGAAAGATCTGGACTGCAGGCTGGCCATTTTAGTACCCGGATCCTTCTCCTACGTAGCCATGATGTTGTGATTACTGCAGAATGTGGTCTGGCATTATCTTGTTGAAAAATGCAGGGTCTTCCCTGAAAGAGATGACGTCTAGATGGGAGCATATGTTGTTCTAGAACCTGAACATAGTTCTCTGCATTAATGGTGCCTTTCCAGACATGCAAGCTGCCCATGCCACAAGCACTCATGCAACCCCATACCATCAGTGATGCAGGCTTCTGAACGGAGTGTTGACAACTTGGGTTATCCTTGTCCTCTCTGGTCCGGATGACATGGCGTCCCAGTGTTCCATAAAGAACTTCAAATCGTGACTCATCTGACCACAGAACAGTCTTCCATTTTGCCACACTCCATTTTAAAAGACCCCTGGCCCAGTGCAAACATCTGAGCTTGTGGAGCTTGCTTAGAAATGGCTTCCTCTTTGCACTGTAGAGTTTCAGCTGGCAACGGCGGATGGCACGGTGGATTGTGTTCACTGACAATGATTTCTGGAAGTATTCCTGAGCTAATTCTGTTATATCCTTGACAGTGGCATTCCTGTTTGAGGTGTAGTGACGTTTAAGGGCCCAGAGATCACAAGCATCCAGTGGATTTTTACGGCCTTGACCCTTACGCGCAGCGATTGTTCCAGATTCTCTGAATCTTTTGATGATGTTAAGCACGGTTGATGATGATAAAAGTCTTTGCTATTTTACGCTGGGTAACACCATTCGGGTATTCTTTCTGCGCAACAATGGTGGAATTGGTGATCCTCTTACCATCTTGGCTTCAGAGAGACACTGACATTTTGAGAAGCTCTTTTTATACCCAATCATGTTGTCAATTGACCTAATTAGTGTTAATTGGTCTTCCAGCTGTTCGTTATATGCTCATGTTATATTTCCTTTTTCCAGCCACTTATTGCTACTTGTCCCAACTTTTTTGGGATTTGTTGACGCCATGAAATTTTGAATCAACATATTTCTCCTTTAAAATGTTACATTTACTCAGATTAAACTTTTGATCTGTCATCTATGTTCTATTACAAATAAAATATTGACATTTGCCATCTCCACATCATTGCATTCAGTTTTTATTCACAATTTGTTGAGTGTCCCAACTTTTTTGGAATCCGGTTTGTATATTTAGCTTGATTTTGTTTCACATATTTTCATTTATAACTGTATTATTTGTTAGATTCTTTAACAAATAATTCAAATAATACAAATAATTAGATTCTGAGATTTTGAGTCTGTACTAAGACTATTATGCTTATTTAAACCCTTTATTCAAGGCAATGAAAATGTAAATTATCTTCTATTTGTTCTGAGACCTTTTTAAATTCCTTCTTTCTGAAGCGAGCTCACTGGATCTTGTCATTGGTGATGTCAGTCACTTAAACAATCCACTTTTTCCTCACAAGAAAATTGCATTTCTATTAATTACATTGTGCACTTGTTTTTCATCTGCTATATAACATTTGACCTTTTATAGACTATGTGGACAAACATATTGGGACACCTGCTCATTCCAACATGGAAGGCTTTGGATTTGATTGCAATTGGCGACAAGAGTGTTAGTGAGTTCATCACCCTACCTCATCCCCAACTCCCCAAATCCATCATTCCATGGAACACAGTTCCAATGCTCCACAGCTGTATATCAGTATATCAGTTAAATGACAGTGTTTTTTTAATCTATAAAAACCTACAAACCATGTCACTGAGATTTCCAGTCCTGCTCCAGTGGTTAAGAGTGTGGTGTTCATGTTGTTTCCTCATAGTAGTTGTGTGTTACTGCACACCCTAGGGTTTGTGGGATTTGCACTACAGGGAGCATGTCAAAACAGATTTGGGTGAATACTGCCGTGTCAGCTCACAATACAAAGAGGGCAGCAGCTGCAAAAGTGCTGTCGTGCAAGCATATCTATGTCTGCATTTGTGTATAAGAAGTCTTATCTGGCCTCCATTCACATGAAACACTTCTCTCACCCATGTGTGTGTGTGTGTGTGTGTGTGTGTGTGTGTGTGTGAGAGAGAGAGAGAGAGAGAGAGAGATAGTGATATTCCTTGGATGGTCCTCAATAGATGCCTGCAGTTTAAAATTCCTAGATCATGATCTCATGTTGTATGATCTTGTCTGTCATGCTTACAGTACACTGTCAGCAGCCATATACGAGTACAATACTGTACCTGGCTGTATAAGTGTCCACTCACATCTCTCATCACGTCAACTCTAAACACAGCCTTTCATTAAGAAAGGCTCTGCACTTAACCCTTGAGTAAACCTGCTAAAACAGTTCTGAAGTCAGGGACATACTTTTGCTTTTATTACAGCACATATCACAGCTGATATACCTCACATCTGCTGCCTTAGCACTCTTTACACTGCAGATGTCCACAGGAGGGTGATATCTGGAATCTGTGCTCATCCATCCTTTTTTTTTTTTCTTAGTTTCTCAACCCACCCATATATTTCTCTCTCTTTTTTCTTTTCAAGAGAAACAATGGTACACTGATTATACTATAAATATGACCACCCCCTTTCTGGAATAATAACATCATTTTTTAATTATTATTGATTTTTTTGTCACTAAACGCATCACTCCCTAACCCCCAGAACCTGAATAAACCAAGTGTGAAATTCCATGTAGCGCAGTCATGTGAAGAATGTTATATTGTTTTAACTGATTTCTGCATTCATTTCTGCAGTAATTTGTGCATATGCAAGAGTCTTTTGTTTCATCTTACCATGAATGACTTTACAGTGCACAACTAAGCACAACACTTAGACATGTCACTTACCAAAATGAAGGGGCACTGAAGGAACACTGAGCATTCATCATAGGCAACTGGTGGAAAATAGATCCCTGAAGTAACATTACTCTCCTCTCTGTCAAGAAGGAGTTAACCTCTTCCAAAAGTGAACATGAGGGGCAAATGTTAACAGAGCGTGTAATTAATGTCATGGGGGGCACTGACCATTGCAGTCTCCTCTGTCTGGCTCTGATGTGGCTAAAGCCATTCGAAGGGGCCTAATAGTCCCAGGGCCTAATGTAGGTTGTATGCAGTAATTATTTAACTGTATAGTTGTACATGGATCAACTGGGCATTATAGCCCATTATATACCCAGATTATTAAATCCAGTGCTGCTAAGAACTTCCAAATTAGAGAAAAGAATGAACTTGCCAACTCTTATCTTTCTGTTAGTGCATAAGATTGATTAATTTGCCATGGTCTGCCAATTTGCCAATTTGCCAATTTACCAGAACTGTCACCCTCAGCTGAGAAGAAGCTGGTTCACATAGTCAGGAAAATCCCAAAAACCATCAATGTACATGACTACAGTGAACTGAAAGTTGCTGGAACACCACTGTCCCATTCTGCAGACCAGTGGTGCAGAGCATTTGAAGGGCAGGGACAAAAAATAAAAAGGCACCTACTGCATGACACGAGGCCCAACCAGTGTGCAAAAAACTATGATGCCAATGTATGATTTCATCCTTGATTAAGATTAATAATATGTTAAGCTAAACTTGTTCTTTGCAACTTCAAAGAAAGCTTGCTGTATTATCTCCTCACACACTGCAATAGGATGTCAGGGTGAGAATGAATATGAGAGAGAAAATATTAGACAGTATGAGAGACGTTTTCTTTTGTCTTCTACTTTTAAAAGCATTTACTTACATCATCTAACTGAAAAAAAACAAGGACAGTGCAAACAAGATTACATCAAAATGCTAGCTAGACATTATGCATCATCACACATCCAAGACGGCCCAACAATCTCACAGATTGTTCCAGGTGTATGTGGAGCTAAAGCTTACTGAAAGCTTGCTGTAATTGATACATGCAACTCAACTCAACTAAATGTCAATGTGACCATTATACACTGTTGGGGTTTCGGGGGTCGGGGTGGTGGTTGGCATGGCCTAATAACATTATCTTAATCTTACTCAAGGATGAAGACTGGTTTATCATACATGGTGCATCATAGCCTTTGGCGTGCTGGTGGGGCCCCATGTCATGCAGTAGGTGGATTTTTTTTTATTCCCATACAAAACATCTTAAGTCTACCACTGCGTAGTATCTAGCATTTGGCATTGAACTTTACTCTTTACTTTCAAAGTTTAACCAGAGAATTTTATTTTCTTCTATAATTTTGTACAATGGAGCTGTAGCCTTCTTACAAAGCAGGGCTTGTAAAGTCACATAGCCTTGAGTTGCTCAGCATCCTGTAGCATAAAGGAATGCAAATTCTCTCATATGAAAAACAATTTTCTTATCATGTTACGTCCAGTGATGTACAGTATTTTGGGTGTTTGCTGTGTTCAATCATGCTCTCTCATGCTTTTTGTTTTCAGTTGCTGCCACTGATTTGCAGGCAATGCAGTACACTTGCTGGCTTGATGTGGAGGGACTGATTTAAAGACCTAGGGCCAAATTTAAAAAATAAAAAAAATGAAGGATCTTATGATAAACTCCAAAACGTTTGCATGAATGTTGTTAACTGCAATTCTTCAAGTAATCTACAGAAGTTCTCAAATATTTTCTTAAGTCTTAATTAGTGCCTTTAGAAAGAAAATAATTATCTTCTTAAGACATTCTTTGTTGTTTTCATATTGATGCCAGGTGTAACATATAACATATATTTATCAAAAAAAAAAAAATTAATGAAATGAAATGTAATTTCATTTTCCAATATTCTATTATTAAATCCCTGCAGTGGAGAGTGCAATGGAGGGAAAACATTCAATAAAATGTTCAAACATTTTCAGTAAACAATAGCTAGAAGTTAATTTTCCTTGTAGACCCTAACATTACTTTAAGAACAATCTCCACTTTTAATCCTTGTGTCTAAAATTAGACATTCATTTTGTAATTCAACTGATCATTTTAGAAATGTATCTATTGAACTCTTACACTATGGTTAATAAAATATTTAAAATGTTAAAAAATATTTGATATTTTGAATATTTTAATATGTAAAAAATTTTCAGTTCAGAAAATTCTTAAAAAGATTTCCCAAGAATTGGAAATCTGTATTTTATTATTTTATTTAAACTTTTTTCTTGAAAAAGGCTGAGAAATAAAAGCACATCTAAAAAGAAATTCTTGGTGGTTGGCTGGCTTTTGGTTCTTTCCTCCAGTTGTTTCTCACTGCCAGACTGAATATTTTCTGTGGAGTGGTTTTGTCTTCTCCATGTGTGTTTAGCAAGCTATGCTAGTGTGAAAGTTTCAACTATTTATTCTGGTGAATGTATTTGGACCAGTAGTTGAATTCCTACACCATAAGCTGTAGGGGTGTAGCATATTTCTTTTTCTGGGGTTTGTCTTTGTGTCATGCTTAGGTAGTTAGGTTATGTTTTTGTATTTTAGTATTTACAGTGGAGAAAAAAGTAGTCAGTCACCAATTGTGCAAGTTCTCCCACTTAAAAAGATGAGAGAGGCCTGTAATTGATATCATAGGTAGACCTCAACTATGAGAGACAAAATGAGAAAAGAAAATCAGAAAATCAAATTGTCTGATTTTTAAAGAATTTATTTGCAAATAATGGTGGAAAATAAGTATTTGGTCAATAACAATATCTCAATACTTTGTTATATATCCTTTTTTGGCAATGACAGAGGTCAAACGTTTTCTGTAAGTCTTCACAAGGTTGGCACACACCGTTGCTGGTATGTTGGCTCATTCCTCCATGCAGATCTTCTCTAGAGCAGTGATGTTTTGGGGCTGTCGACGGGCAACACAGACTTTCAACTCCTTCCAAAGGTTTTCTATGGGGTTAAGATCTGGAGACTGGCTAGGCCACTCCAGGACCTTGAAATGCTTCTTACGAAGCCACTCTTTTGTTGCCCTGGCAGTGTGCTTGGGATCATTGTCATGCTGAAAGACCCAGCCACGTTTCATCTTCAGTGCCCTTGCTGATGGAAGGAGGTTTGCACTCAAAATCTCACAATACATCAATACATGGCCCCATTTATTCTTTCATGTACACGGACCAGTCGTCCTAGTCCCTTTGCAGAGAAACAGCCCCAAAGCATGATGTTGCCACCCCCATGCTTCACAGTTGGTATGGTGTTCTTTGGATGCAATTCACTCTCCTCCAAACATAACAAGTGTTTGTAGTGTTTGTACCAAACAGTTCTACCTTGGTTTCATCTGACCATAAGACATTCTCCCAATACTCTTCTGGAACGTCCAAATGCTCTCTAGCAAACTTCAGACGCGCCCGTATATGTACTGGCTTAAGCAGGGGAACACGTCTGGCACTGCAAGATCTGAGTCCCTGGTGGCGTAGTGTGTTACTAACGGTAGCCTTTGTAACGTTGGTCCCAGCTTTCTGCAGGTTATTCACTAGGTCCCCCCGTATGGTTCTGGGACTTTTGCTCACTGTTCTTGTGATCATTTTGACCCCACAGGCTGAGATCTTGCGTGAAGCCCCTGATCGAGGGAGATTGGCAGTGGTCTTGTAGGTCTCCCATTTTCTGATTACTGCTCCCACAGTAGATTTCTTCACACCAAGCTGCTTGCCTATTGCAGATTCAGTCTTCCCAGCCTGGTGCAGGTCTACAATTTTGTTTCTGCTGTCCTTCGACAGCTCTTTGGTCTTCACCATAGTGGAGTTTGGAGTGTGACTGTTTGAGGTTGTGGGCAGGTGTCTTTTATACTGTTAACAAGTTCAAAAAGGTGCCATTAATAGAGGTAATGAGTGGAGGACAGAGAAGCCTCTTAAAGAAGAAGTTACAGGTCTGTGACAGCCAGAAATCTTGCTTGTTTGTAGGTTACCAAATACTTATTTTCCACCATTATTTGCAAATAAATTCTTTAAAAATCAGACAATGTGATTTTCAGAATTTTTTTTTCATTTTGTATCTCATAGTTGAGGTCTACCTAAGATATCAATTACAGGCCTCTCTCATTTTTTTTAAGTGGGAGAACTTGCACAATTGGTGACTGACTAAATACTTTTTTTCCCCACTGTACCTCTCCCTTGACTGCAAATATAACGCATATTAAGACCACAACCACATGCTTGTCTTTGTTTTTTTTTTCTTTAAATATAAATTAAATATAATATAAACCTTTTAGCATAGAAGCAGTGATGACTGTACAACAACTAAAAAAGAAAAACAACAGACCATGAGTGGGCATGATACTTACATACAGTAAGTAGCATACAATATGCTACTACTTCTGAGTAGAAAGCACTACTGAACTTTGCAAAGCTCTCAAGCCACTCACTCTTATGCTACTGGCCACAAAACATTCTGATGACGAAAGTCTCCTACCCTTCCTGTCACTTGTGGTAAGAAGTTGTCAGCCACATCAAAGCACTCCTGAGGCAGTGTGGTCCCACCACAAACATACTTTTACTGTGTGTGGTGCTGCAGTACCACAGTGGAAGCCACAAAAACACACATCCATGTTCCAAATATGGAAAGTAAGAGTATTCTAACATAATATATGTGCATGACCACACCATTTACTAATCCTTCTGCTCTTTCACTCATGCATACTTACGTACACATACACAGTGCATTCCTTACATCGCCCTTTTAAGGGAATATATAACACATTGAACCTAAGGTCCATCCAAAGGACAGTATAGTATGCAGTACTAAAACATAAGCACCCTGAACAGCTTTATATGTTCCAGTTTTTGTGTTTGTGTTTGGATGAATCAGTGCATACATATTATCCAACAAATGTGTTGTAATACAACATATGGAAAGGAATCTTACAATTGTAATATATAGTAATACATTATTATTATTCTATTACAGATATAGTATCCAGATTATTTAACCGTAGCATTAATTATTATGTAAATGCACCTTATGCTCGAGATGTAGATGTAATTTGCTCTAATTAACACAGTTTAAATTCAGTTATTTAAATTCAGAGAGCATTTCCTCATAAAGCAGAGATTGCTTTATGACCTCTGTTGCATGCAAGCTTTCCTGAACACTGACATCTTTTTAGCAGGCAGTAATAATCAAAAGGATTCTTTACTATCGGTTCTTTGATTGTGAAGTGTCTTAGTAGTTTTAGTGGCGCTTGGTTATTATTATCTTCTGAGCTAACACACAAGATCCCCCTTTTATGTCTTTCGTGAACTTTGGCCAGCTGGATGTGCTTAAGATGGTTGTAATGTGACAGAGGTTCAAAAGGCTTCACTACCTTCCATTTACCTCTCCTGCTGCCTGTGTTAGGTTAGTTTAATATTCTTCCACAGAGGTCTGGCACTTATCAAAACCAGATGGACAGAGAAAAAAGGGAAGGAAAGTGAATATGGGAGAGAAAGAGAACTAGAGGTGACTAAGAGAGCACTGAGAGCAAGAATTACACGTTACCTGTGAATATAAAATGTTTCCTTTGGCCTGCACATAAAAGGTTAATACTTTATACTGATTAAAAAAATGTTCTATAGCAGTTTATACATTCAGATTAGTAAAGTTTTGATGGCAGATTTATGGACCTCAATAAATGATGTAAAGAGGCCTTGTGGTCCACTTTGCGCATGTTCACATACCAAAACAGCAGTCACTCATTATTTTTAATTGAATGATTTGTATTTTGTATTTGTATTTTTATAACATTTTCTAACCTTTATTTATCTATTAAAATTATTTTGTTTGTTTTACTGTGCATACTAAAATTGAGACAATTTCAATTAGCTGTTCACTACAATCCCTTATTTAAATAGTTTTAAAGTATTATGCTCATTAGGCTGAATATACCACATGGAAATGCTATTTTTAACCTTGTTTTCATATATAAACTGTATGTACAAGGAAATTAATGCAATTGAAAAAAAAAACAATGAACAGTATGCACATACATGATTTAAAAAGAAAGAACTAACCAGCATGAAGTATCTTGCTGGTGGAAAAATCTATTTGCCTACAACCACATCTTTTTAGAAAACACCAATTTGTTCCATTCCACACTTACATTAGAACATAATGTTCTCATGTGTTGTGTAGCACTGTAAGTGGGTTTCCATGGAGATGTGGTGGTGTACTGTAAAAGTTTTACTGCAGCCCGGTGGAGTGATATTGGACAACATTTCCTCACCTCCGGTAAAAACCTTTGTGCCAAGCTGCAGTGATATTGAGTTATTTATTCATTCATTCGTTCATTCATTCATTCATTAAAGAACCATATATTTGTGATGAATAAATAAAGGAGAAGATGCAAAGAAATGTCTATTACCAAACCAAGTGTGCCCCACTGCATTTTACTGCATTTCCAACCCAGGTCACAAAACGCAGTCAAAGCCCTGCACAGAGACCAACAATATTGTCACTGTAACTGTCATTCTTTTTCTGGCTTTACAGGGCAAATGTGGCATTCAACCTCTGAGGCTCTGGTGAGGAGTAGAGCACCTTCATGGAGTGAAAATAAGTGTTTTCAGGCTTGAAATTTAAAATGTGATGGTGGAGTCTGATCGTTATCTGAATGGCCGAGTAAATTCTACAAAGTATAAACAAGTCATTGAATTAAAATGTATTGTACTTGCGTGGCCTCAGTGTTGAAGGCTGTAAAAGCAAGTTTCCACTTTATCTGCTGCTTAGAATGGCTTTATGTTAGCCATTGGAAAGCCTGCTAATTTTCCTTTTAAAAGGTGTAGCATTTGTGAAGAACATGCATCTGTGAGATGAGCATCAGAGCTGAGTAAAAAAAAAAGGTGCCTCGATAGCATGTGGAAAAACCATACACAGCCACAACAGCCTGACACCTCCTCCTCATGCTGGTCACACACTTCAGTGGGGTGGTATCCCATTCTTCAACCAGCAATTGTTGCAAGTCAGCCAACATGGTTGTGACAGTCATTCTGGCACGAACAGCATGCCCAATCTGATTCCACAAGTGTTCAATGGGGTTGAGGTCAGGACTGCTGGGCAGACCATTCCACCCTCTTCACTCCTAAATTCTGAAGGAATTCTGATAAACCCCGTTCTGTGGGGCAAGCATTGTCATCTTGGAAGATAGAGTATCTCTTTGCATTGAGATTGCTTCCAATAATGACGAGCCTTGTTTTTCCAGTAAAGGAGATGGCGCCCCACAACATCACACAAGTTATAAGTGAAAAATAATTAACATTGAGTTAAAGTTTGATGTTAAGGATCAATGAGGTTGCTAGGTTAAATAAAAGCCTATTTCATTTAGCCCAAATCAAAATTCCAACTGTTTATACAAAAGTTAGCACAAAACTTACAATTAACCCCAACCCTAAAGATAATCCTGGCACTTAACCCTAGCACTAAGTTCCAGTGCTGAGCAGTTGGGTTTGAGTTAAGTAATGTTCCATAGAGGTGGATCTTTAATTTGTGGCTAGATGTTCTGCTAAAAGATAGTGCCCATAAAGTGAACTGGCTCTCTGGTTGCAGGCCAAGCCCTACAACCATCTCAACGAGAACAATGAAGTCTGATGTGTAACAGCAGCTAAAACTGCTTATTCTTCCAAGAGTGTACTATATTTATTCAGGTGTGTTCCTGTGCTTGGCTGCCATGCTACAATAACACTGAAAGCAGGCTGCTAAGCGTTAGGAACAACCTGTACAGGAAGATGATGTTTCAGATTTTTCTGCAATATCAGAAGCCCATTCCATCGACGAAAAACATGCTACTCATGAAATGCAAATTATGCAATTATTTTTAAGAGCACAGTCAATGAATTCCTCATTGTCCACTCAATGATGAAATCTTTTTACTTAACTGCGCACTCTTAAGAATAAAGATTCCAAAAAGGGACTTTGAGAGATCTTTGGAGTAATGCTATATACAAATAATGTGAAACTCTTATACGTATTAGTGAAAAAGAGACAAAACATGCAGTAAGTAACTATGTGAATATAAATAAACACTTTACATGGCAATAGTAGAATTAGAAAAAGAGTACTAAGCTATAAATACTATTCACAGAGATGATAGATTTTAATTATAATCTAAATGTTTGATACCAAATAACATGTTTTGGCTGATCAACATCTGAGGTAGGCGGAAAATCAGATATTTATGCTGTCAAACCGTTATCTTACTGCCAATAGTTATCATTGTTAGAGCCCTAGTACTAAAGCTAAATGTATTTTGTATATCACTTATTGTCATCCAGCAATAAAGTAAAAGATCAGCAACACATAAAACATGGTTAAGGTTAAGCAGCTGGTCTAAAGGGAGGGGAGTCAGGGGAGTCTGACAGTCAAACTTCTATTAGTGTCAGACCAGATGGGTGGGCAGTCATCAACATGGAGAAAGACAAATATTTCTGTTTGGATTTATGGAGTACAGAGAGTGTGTGTGTGGACACTTTAAGTTGCACCCATTGCTGACACAGATGTGCAAATGCACAAACACAGATTGTCTAGTCCCAGTAGAGAAGTACTGCCAGTAAAATAGGACTGTCTGGAACAGGAAAACATGAACCTATTGGCACCATGCCTAATGCCAGGCAGTTAAGTTAGAATAGAGTTGGGATGAGGTGGGGTAGTATCAAACACCCTGACCTTACTCTTGCTGCTGAAAGCAATCATAACCTCACAGCAATGCTAGAGACAATTACTTCAACAAAAGCAAAAAAGATGTTGCATATCCATGATTGTCCATATAGTGTAGTGTATTACTGTTCAAATTAATTGTATTACTTTATTCTTACTTTTATGGCTGACTTGCAAAAGAGCTCTCAAATACTTTAAAACAATCCTATAAAATTAAACCCAATTAAAGATTGTATTTATTTTTTTTCTTTATGATCAGCAATGGTACTCATTTTGCCTAAATTAAGCTAGGAGTAGCATTATCTATTTGAATGTGCACTCTTTTCACTGAATTAAAAACAAAAACACCCCTTTATTTATTGGTTACTTTAACATGACAGATTATGTTTCCCTTGATAGCACATTTTCCTTTTTTTCACTCTGTCCCTTTTGAGACCCCCATTTGTTATTAGCAGCTGGTTTGAGGAAACCTCAAAGTGCTGTGTGTGTGCTTGTTTACCCCCAGACCAAAGTTATTACTTTTGTTAAATAGTGTCTCTATAATGGCATGAACAGCAGGGGCCCCATGTGAGGAGGCATTTTGTTGTTAATTAGAGGGCAGTGATTTTGGCCCTGTGGAGTGGCGGCCCACCAGTGAGTTCATTTCCCTTCATCTTCACACCAGCATGCTCTGCCCCTTTGCAGTTATGAGTCAAACCCTGCCTGCATTGCCACAGCTAGACAGGAAGCCTCTGTACTTGTTTATACACACACATCTGGCCCTTTCCCATACTCATCATTTGGCAGCTCAGACTGGCAGGATAGCAGAAGATGGGAGCAAAAAATATATTTTTTACACTTGACACCCATTACATTACATTTAGGAACATTTATATTATGAAAACCACTTAAAATTTTATCAGTATTTTTCAACCAGGGGATTTGTATTTTTGTTTAAGTGTTGGTATATAAGCCCAACTAGACCTTTGTAGATAATATTGGACACCCCCACTCCAATTTTAACTTGGTAGACCATTTGCCAGAAAATATAGGGACAATTGTCAATTGTCCCTATATAGACAATTGTCTTTCTATTCATTTGTGTTGCGCTTGTGTCTGTGTGTAATGGCCTTCACCCTAAACCTGTCCTACATGGATGAGAACACACACAAGCACACACAGAGTGGTTAATAATCAGATTTCTAATTATATCCATTGAACACAGATGCTTCATAAAATTACCTCCATGCCAGTAAAATAAGACAGATGAAACATGGTGATTCAGTGCCTGTTGCATGGTTAGAGTATTGTTAAGCACTGTTATTCAGTTTAGAGCTTCCTTGTGTGCGCTCTGTGTAAAAGGAAAACCTGATTACAGTGCCCTTACTAATCTGCACAACCTCCACATTACCTTAGAAGTCACTTTTAAAGGGTTTTTCCTAAGCCATTGGATGCTTTTCCAAGATCAAAGAGCCTAAAGTAACCTAGTTTCAAATAGCCTAGTTTGATTCACTCAGACTCACGTTAAAAAAAATCATCTGTTAAATGTTTTGTGACTGTGATCGCACCCCTGTTATATTGGTTGCCACTGTTAATAACCTATCCATCACATTTCTGGTGTACAAAAATAGAAACTGCAAGTAAGAAAGTAACAATCGCTTATTTTAGTTAAACAAAATGTAGTCTAATATATTTTCAGACATGAACAAAAATCTTATTTTAATGTAAATGCAATTTAATTTCAATTATGTAATCATTCATCCCATGCATTTATGTAAATGTTAATATTCTGATATTACGTTTTTTAATCACAAAAGTATTCATTTGTATTTTTGTTAAACTCTTTAATGTGAAATCAACTTTTATGTTGAAATGGACTTTCGGGTTGACGCCCCTCATCGCCATTTTGGTTTCTGGTTTTGTTTGTCAGGTGACTATTCTTTGTTTGGTTAATGTGTTACACCTGTGGGCTGGTGTATTTAAGTAGGGCTAGTGCCAGCTGCTGGTTGCTGAGGATTACCCTTAGTGCACCACATGCACCCAGGTTATTCAGTTAACGGTAGAGACTCAGTATTCACCGGTCTGGTCTGTAGAGTGCTTCCTTGTACAAGAGGACTCTCTCTTTACCTAGCTAGCTTAGCAGGGGAAGCTAACTAGCTAGGCATCTCTCATCTCAGGGTCCATTAGGGAGCTACTGCAGGTCTGCGGTGATCTCTCGCCAGGCTTCTTTGGTTCAGCAGTTAGCTCTCCTCATTGTCGGACCGGATCAGTCGTCTAGGTTTGGCGGCTGACTCCTCACGCTCTCAAGTCTAGTAAGTTCAATGCGCCTGACTAGCGCTACTCTTTATGTTCTAGTTCTTAGTTTTCCCAAGCTCGGCTTGGTAGTTTATGTTTCTGAGTAGCGGTATTGGCTCAGCCCAGGCAGCCAGCACTGCCCTAGTGCCTCACCAGCCCCAGGTGTGTTCTTTTTGTTTGTCCAGTATTGTTTGTCACAGTTTTGTTTAGTTCTTCCTTATCCCTAGTAACTGGTGCTGCATTTCTGTTTGTTTATGGTTTATTGTTATCAATAAACTCCTTGCTTTGGTCCATCCCCTGCGAGTGTTCTCCCGTCATTGTCAGACCGAGTGGATCATGACAGAATCCTCGGCCGACCGCCTCCGAACAGCGGGGATGGAGGCCTTGGGTCAGGCTGTTTACGCCCAGGGTCAATTCCTGCGGCAGCAGCAACACACGTTACAGAGTGTCAGAGACGGTTGGTCGCCTGGTGTAGCAACAGGCTGATCAGCAGCAACAAGTCGCCCAACTAGTGGGTGGCATCCAGGGGCTCACGAATCTGGTTCAGACTTCGTTGGAGCCCCCTAGTCCTCCCAGCCCTGTCACGACTTCCCCTAGCCATACCATGGCGATCCAGAGCTTTGCGAGGGGTTCTTGCTACAGTGTGCGGTTTTCTTTAATAATCACCCAACCGGCACTGACCTTTCTCGTATCCCGACTCGCTGGAAAAGCTCTGGACTGGGCCACAGCCACCTGGGAGGACCTCAGTGAGAAGCCCTTCTCGGACTATTTGAAGCAGTTCAAGGCGGTGTTCCAACACCCCCGAGAGGGGCTCACTAAGGGCGATCTCCTGCTGCGGATGGAGCAGGGCTCCAAGCCGGCAGCCCAGTATGCGCTGGAGTTCCGAACGCTAGCCGCTGGTAGCGGATGGAACCAGCCGGCCTTGGTGGCACTTAATGGACTTAATCCATGTCTGCAGCGGGAGAACGCAGTAGACGGAGCTGAGAGGGACTCTGCTACTACTGTGGGGCACGGAAGGAAGGCCTGTCCTCGATGACTCCCATTGAAATCCTGCCTATTCACCGAGGAGTGCGAGGAAGGGACCCCTTGCGCCAATGCGGTGAGTCTGCCCGTCCAGGGACTCGTTTCCCGGTCGATCACGTTGCCAGTCAGAGTTTCCTACCAGAGCCAGTCTCTTGTCGTTTCAGCACTGATCGACTGTGGAGCAGAGGGCAGCTTCCTGCGAGCTGACATCGCGCAGCATCTGCGGATCCCGACCGTGCCGCTCCCGAAGCCCCTCCGCATCACCGCCCTGGACGGACAGCCCATGGGTCTTCGGCCCATCACTCACCGTACTGAGGGATTTCGTCTCGCCGTGAGCTTCCTCCACCAGGAAGTGGCGTCCCTGCTGGTTCTACCTGTCTCCAAGCATGAGATGATACTAGGTCTGCCCTGGTTGAGCCAGCATAACCCTCATATCTCCTGGCCTGAACGGGAGATTGTATCCTGGTCCCCTTATTGCCGTGACAAGTGCCTTACCCTAGCCCCCCTTAGGGTCATGTCTACCTCCATAGAGAGCCCCGAGCCCGAAAACACGGTAGTCCTGCCACCGGAGTATAACGATATGCGAAATGTGTTCGTAAGTCCAGTGCTGCTAAACTTCCCCCCCCATCGCCCTTACGATTGCGCCATAGATCTGGTTGAAGGGGCCACTTTACCTAAAGCCAGGATCTACCCCCTTACGGGGGAGGAAGAGAGGGCAATGGAGGACTACATTTCAGAGGCTTTAGCTCAGGGATACAAAGGCCATGTATAGATTATCGGGCACTCAACGCAATCACCAATAGGTACCCGTTTCCTATGCCGTTGGTGCCTTCCGCTCTTGAGCAGCTGCGGGGAGCCCGGATATTCACGAAATTGGATCTCCGCAGTGCATACAACCTGGTGCGTATCAGGGAGGGGGACGAATGGAAGACGGCATTCATGACCACCAGGGGGCATTTCCAGTACCGGGTTATGCCATATGGGTTAGCTAACGCCCCCTCCGTCTTCCAGGCTTTCATAAATGACGTCCTAAAAGACTACCTCGGACGCTTTGTGGTGGTCTTTCTGGACGACATTCTAGTGTACTCCCCTGACCTGTATACGCACATCTGTCAAGTTCGTCTGGTCCTGGCGAGGCTTAGGGCCCACCTGCTATTCGCTAAATTAGTGAAGTGCGTGTTCCATGTCCATGAGATCCCTTTTCTGGGGTACATTATCAGCGAGCGGGGGGTTCAGATGGATCAGACCAAAGTCCAGGCAGTCTTGGACTGGCCGTCACCTGGCTCCGTGAAGGAGGTCCATCGGTTCCTAGGTTTCGCTAATTTTTATCGGCGGTTTATCCGGGATTTTAGCAGGTTGGCAGCCCCGATAACGTCGTTACTCAAAGGAGCTCCCTGGCGCATCACGTGGACGTCAGCCGCGGAGGACTCCTTCCAGGCACTCAAACGCGCATTCACGTCGGCCCCGCTGTTGCGCCACCCCGATCCCCGTAAGCCGTTCGTGGTCGAGGTGGATGCCTCCAACACCGGGGTAGGAGCGGTTCTCTCCCAACGTCACGGGGAGAACGATAGACTCCATCCGGTGGCGTTCTACTCAAAGAAGCTCACTGGGGCCGAACGGAATTACGGGGTAGGGGATAGGGAGCTCCTGGCAGTCAAAATGGTGCTCGGAGAGTGGCGTCATTGGTTAGAGGGTGCTGCCTACCCCTTCCTGGTATTAACAGATCACAAGAATCTAGAGTTTTTGAGAAATGCCAAGTGTCTGAACCCCCGGCAAGCCAGGTGGTCCCTGTTCTTCGCCAGGTTCAGATTTACGATCTCGTATCGTCCGGGCTCCCACAACACCAAAGCGGACGCTCTCTCTCGTATTCACCAGTCTGTGGATGAGGGAGAGACCGCTCCAGCACCCATCCTGCCATCGGGTGTCACCGCCGCGGCAATTCAGTGGGACCTGGATACAGAGATAGACGAGGCCCTCAAACGCACCACCGTGCCCCCATCATGCCCTGTGGACAAGGTCTACGTCCCAGGGGCTTTCCGGGAGAAGCTCATCGGTTGGGCTCACGCTTCTCCGGCATCGGGTCATCCAGGTGAGGCCCGCAGGTACTATCTGCTCTCTCCCAAATATTGGTGGGAGGGGATGAGGGCAGATATACATCGGGTAGTGGCATCATGCAGTGAGTGTGCTCAATGTAAGACCCCGAAGACGCTCCCGTCGGGGAAGCTCATGCCGCTACCCGTTCCTGAACGTCCGTGGTCTCACCTGGCTGTTGACTTCATTACTGACCTGCCTAAGTCTGAGGGGCACATGGTGGTGATGACGGTAGTGGGCCGTTTCTCACAAGGGGTTAGGTTCATACCATTCTCTGCATTGCCCTCAGCAATGCAGACCGCTCAAGCCTTGGTAGACCACGTCCTCCAGAATTTTGGGATTCCGGAGGACATAGTATCTGACCGGGGGGCCCAGTTCACGTCTAAGGTATGGGGTGCCTTCTGTGAACACCTGGGGGTGAGTGTAAGCCTGTCCTCGGGTTATCACCCCCAGTCTAACGGCCAGTGCGAGCGCACTAACCAGGAGCTGGGGAAGTTCCTACGGCTGTACTGTCATGACTACCCCAGCGACTGGTCCCGGTATTTGGTCTGGGCCGAGATGGCCCAGAACTCACTGAGGTGCGCAACCACTGGCCTGACCCCATACCAGTGTTACCTAGGCTACCAGCCTCCGCTGGCCCCCTGGACTGCCACGGAGACCCAAGTCCCAGCAGTGGATGCTTGGATGCGTCGCAGCGAAGCGGTCTGGACCGGAGCCCACCAGCACATCCAGACGTTCCAGCGACGCTACAAGGCCCAAGCGGACCGGAAGAGGGGAGGGGAGACTCCGACATACCAACCAGGTGACCGGGTCTGGTTTGCCACGAAGGACCTCCGGACTAGTCTCCCTTCTCACAAGCTGAAAGTTAAGTACTCTGGTCCTTATGTCATAGAAAAAAGAATCAATGAAGTTGCTTATCGTATTCGACTACCCCCACAGTCACGTGTTCACCCGTCACGTGTCACGTGTACCTGGACCCCTGAACGAGGCCACCCCGGCGGACACGCCGCCGGAACCAGTGGAGATTGAGGGGACCCCCACCTACACGGTTCGACGAGTGCTGGACTCTCGAAGGCGTGGGGGTCGTTTGCAGTACCTGCTCGACTGGGAGGGGTTCGGTCCAGAGGAACGCTCCTGGGAACTGGCCGATCACGTCCTGGACCCTGCGTTGGTCCGGGAGTTCCACGAAAGGTTCCCAAGTAAGCCGGCTCCCAGGCCTCGCGGATGTCCCAGGAAGTCGCAAGCCCCCGTCCGTGGGAGACCCTCTGTCAGGAGAGGGGTCCGTCAGCCTCGTCGGACCGGATGGGACCCTCCGCGGGAAGCTCGGAGACACTGGTTTCGGTTCGGCGCCCGGGGCGTCCCCGCCCCAGAGGCGGTCCCGGGCCGCGGCTCACAGGAAATAATGAACTATTTGTTAATGTACCATGTCATGTTTATTCATGGAAGGACTTTTATGTTGAAATGGACTTTCGGGTTGACGCCCCTCGTCGCCATTTTGGTTTCTGGTTTTGTTTGTCAGGTGACTATTCTTTGTTTGGTTAATGTGTTACACCTGTGGGCTGGTGTATTTAAGTAGGGCTAGTGCCAGCTGCTGGTTGCCAAGGATTACCCTTAGTGCACCACATGCACCCAGGTTATTCAGTTAACGGTAGAGACTCAGTATTCACCGGTCTGGTCTGTAGAGTGCTTCCTTGTACAAGAGGACTCTCTCTCTACCTAGATAGCTTAGCAGGGGAAGCTAACTAGCTAGGCATCTCTCATCTCAGGGTCCATTAGGGAGCTACTGCAGGTCTGCGGCGATCTCTCGCCAGGCTTCTTTGGTTCAGCAAGCTGGGGTCCTGGAGCTCCAGGAGTGAGCGACTCTCCAGCTTGCTTCAGCAGTTAGCTCTCCTCATTGTCGGACCGGATCAGTCGTCTAGGTTTGGCGGCTGACTCCTCACGCTCTCAAGTCTAGTAAGTTCAATGCGCCTGACTAGCGCTACTCTTTATGTTCTTAGTTTTCCCAAGCTCAGCTTGGTAGTTTATGTTTCTGAGTAGCGGTATTGGCTCAGCCCAGGCAGCCAGCACTGCCCTAGTGCCTCATCAGCCCCAGGTGTGTTCTTTTTGTTTGTCCAGTTTTGTTTGTCACAGTTTTGTTTAGTTCTTCCTTATCCCTAGTAACTGGTGCTGCATTTCTGTTTGTTTATGGTTTATTGTTATCAATAAACTCCTCGCTTCGGTCTATCCCCTGCGAGTGTTCTCCCGTCATTGTCAGACCGAGTGGATCATGACACATATGCATATGTTATAAGAAGAATAATTGCATAAAATTACCCCCTATCAGGCAACTGGTGCTAGTAGATCACCTGAGTGCAGTAAATGTGTCAAGTGATTTATAGTATAAAAATGGAAGGTTCATTAACAGTGGTTATGTGATGACTACAGTAGTGTTGAGCCACCTTAACCGAGGGAGAAACAGAAACTCTAATCAGTTAGAGCTTTGTCAAAGAATAGACTGTACAGCTATTATTTAAGGTCAACATGATCTTGATCATATGCTCAAAATGTATTGATAATCGTAATGATACTGATAACTGATTATTAGAATTGGTGTGTCTGAATTTATTATTCTTATTCTAAATTATTCTAATTATGACACACTCACCCCAAGTCTCATGCCCTGAATTTCTCTCATTCTCATCTGGTTACCCTAGCCCACAGAAGCTCAATATCCAATGAGAAAAATGGGTAAAAATGATATGGATATATTTATTTTTAAAATACTCATTGTTTGTTTGATAATTGGTTAGCATCTCAAAGAGGGAGGAATGAGAACAGAGAGAAAGAGCAGAATAGAGAGCAAGAACCAGAATACCACAGGGCAAAGCAGAATCCAGTCTCTAGCTATGATGTCAGTTGAGGAGGAGATGCTAAAGAGAATTGAACACCAGAAAGTAATTGACAGATTTGCCACCTTCAAGGTGAGGTGACAGAGTAATTCTTCCAAAGCAGAAGGTATCCGCTGCAGAATCTATTACAATATATGAATATATTCCTCCTGTTGTTGCTAAAAAGCCTATATATTTGACCAACTACATTTCAACCTAGCAGTAGAATCTGAAACATCTGGTGCAGCTGTTTTTACAGTGGCTTTTGTCTGAATCATTCTCAGTACACAAGTGGTCTGATGAAGAGCTGACATTGGGGCCTCTTAAGCATCAGTACAACATTAGCGGCAGTCATCTTTCTCTGTTGTGAGAACATTTCTGTTATCTTGTCTGTTTCAGGTTGTGCTGATGTCTTATTCTGTTGATGTCCATTTTTTACTGATGTCTTCATGTGACCTTCAGATTAGCTCAAGAACAGTGTGTAGAGAGCTTTATGGAATGGGTTTCCATGGCCAAACAGCTGCATCCAAGCCTGTGGTGTAAAACACACCACCACTGAACTCTAAAGCAGTGGATACATTTTCTCTGGAGTGACGATTCACGCTTCTCTGTCTGGCAAGCAGATGGACAAGTCTGGGTTTGGCGGTTGCTAGGAAAATGGGACTTGTGTGATTGCATTGTAAAGTTTGGTGGAGGGGGGATTATGGTGTGGGGTGTTTTTTCAGGAGTTGGGTTTAGCGTCTTAGTTTCAGTGAAAGGAACTATTAAAGCATACCAAGGGATTTTGGTCAAATTCATACTCCCAACTTTGCGGTAACAGCTTGGGGATGACCCCCTCCCCCTCCAATATGACTGCACACCAGTGCACAAAGCAAGGCCCATAAAGACATGGATGAGCAAGTTTGGTGTAAAAGAAGAGCCAATCATTTTGGCAATATAGTGTAAGCATTTAAAACATTTTTTTGCTTTGTAGTATTCATTTCATTCTCATAGAACCAATGTGTGAGTTTTTAAAGGATAATTAGCTATTTTGTTGTTGATGTAGAGCAACATGTGAACTTCAAGGTAAGAAGTTAGAATTATTAGAACAGTATTATTATATATTTTTTATTATTATGATTATTATTTTAAGAATGATTTGGAAGTGTTTAGTGCTAAAAGTGTTTTGCGAAACCCACCCCACAGTCTATTTCTTTATCTTGACAGAACTCTGTACATCCAAAACAGTACACAGCCTTCGGGATAATGGAACAACACAAAACTAACAAGAAATAGGTCATATAAAGAGCAATAATCCTGAGCAAAAGGGAAATGAGTGTACTTAACTCATCACAGTGTGCGTGTAACTCATCATGAGTGTGCAAACTCATCACAACAAACTACATATGAAAAGAAAATGATTAAATAACATGAATTTATAATTAAAGATTTTCTTTAATTATTTTCTCTTTATAATTAAGGTCTTTCTTACACAGTGTTCACATTCACGAAAAACTTCACAGGCAAACATGATAAAGCATCATTGTGCAGGGCTCCTGCATTGTCTCTCAAGATGAAATGTAATTTTGCGTTTTGGAATCAACTATCATTAAAACACTAGTTCATTGATACTCACTGTAATGGGCTGAGTGATGTACGCTTTTCAGAAGGGTGGCTGGTTAGTAGTGTTAAAAGTCTTTACTCTGCTTCCCCCAGTTTGCTTTACACATTCTCTAAATATGAGTTTGAGTCAAATACGATACAAAAAGACAAACAAACAATACAATAAAAAACAAACAAACAAACAAACAAACAAAAAATGCCAGACCGGGGCCTTTACCACTGGAAGCATATTTCAACACTGACTATTATGGGCTGCAGTCATGAGTGAGGTCTGTATCGCCATCTACCGGTTGCATGTGGAACTGCAGCATCTTGTGGCCTTGCACAGTGCTGGTGTAACTTGCAAAACATGGATAATATGATCTGACCAGCTCTCAGGATCGACCAAATTATTCTGACCACATATCTGAAAATCATTTAATACCCATTTATAGCTGATTGTTCCTTTCGTCACTATTTTATATATACACAATGTTAAACAAACATACACAACTTTAAAAGATCTATCAAATATTAGGTAGGATAACTGACATCTTCAATAAGTAACACTGTCTCCATGGTTAAAGTAGCTTAGCAGCTTGCAATGTATTTTGTCACAATAAATACAAACAAATTTAATAAAATTTATATTTATATAATACCTAACATGACACAGACTGTTCTATTTGATGAGGGGGACACAAAAAAAATGTCTGATCGAGTCTGATCATTTCACTCACCAGGATTCGTATGTGAATTGTTTTAAATGGTGAAGATGTATTGTGTCAGCCATAAATGTTGTCTGCATGAGTATCTGAGTATGTGTGTAGTCTTAAATAAAGTCTAAAGTATTTTATTTGGATCAGAAAAACAGTTAGATGGAGAATTTATAGTTATAATTGAGGAAAAATAACTGAACTTCTGGACTGATGTGGACCAACTGTCATAAATATAAAACAGTGTACATACAAGCTGCATATGGAATGTCAGTAAGATATCAGAAACGTAAGATATTAGTATTTAGACATTAACAATTTTAGTATATAGATTTAGTATTTGTAGATTTTGTTTATTATATGAATTAAATAGTCTTCAGTCTTTCACTCATGTGTAATTCTCAAAATACTGACATTACATAAACATGGCATAACAAGCTGTCTCAAGACACCTTAGGACACCACTGTAACTGAGTATGTACACCAGTATGTACACCATGAAAAAAATGTATTATTTCTTCTTTCTTCTCTGTCTCTGTTCTTTATTAAGTAATAATTATGTAAAGCTGCTTTGTGACGACAACAGTTGTAAAAAGCGCTATACAAATAAATTTGACTTGACTTGACTTGACCATGAAAAAAAGAACACTCCAAGCTACTCTAAAATGTCTAAACGTGTACATCAGAGGATATATCCAAAAAAAAAAAATCCAAAGTAATTAACCATCCATTTGAGTTAAATCTATCATTAAGAATGGCAGTAATATGACAGACGTGCAAGTCCTCACAAACTGAGTAACAATGCAAAAAGAAAACAAGTGCATATCACAACTGCTTCCAAGGTTCTTTACCAGCCAAAGCTTTATGGAAGAATGAGAGAGAATTCTCTTGACAGGTTACCCGAAGACCTTAAGGTCAAGTGGAAGAAGGTTCTTTGAGCTGTAATTTTATTATCATTGATTAATTGTGGGAGCAAGCATAAAACATAACGCACATATGAACAGTACATTTGCAGTCAAAATTATTCAAATTCCATTGCAAATTAGGTTTATTTACCACTGGTCCATAGGCCTGTAAAGTTTCAGTTTTGTTTCATTGCACCACATAAGGTTTGGCATTCTCTTTTGTGAAGCGATAAAACAAAAATAGAACTTTTTAGGCCTATGGATCTGGCCTATGGATGTGGTATGTCTGGAGGAGAAAGACTGAAGCATGCACTGAAAAGAACACAGCCTACAGTAAAACATGGCAGTGGCTTCGTGATACTCTGGGTCTGCTTTGCTTCCTCTGGCACTGGAAACCTGAAGTGCATGCAGGGCAAGATGGGTTCAATCAAATATCAGGAGAATCCTCTGAGAAAATGGCAGCTTTCTGTGAGAACCCCTAAGAAATTCTTTGGTTGGGTTAGAAGATTGTGGTTACAGCGCGCAACAACTGGAAGCCACTACCCATGAGAAATGGGCAAAGGAATATTGCCAAAAGCTGGTGTCAGGCTAAGCATCATGTTTGTTTGGCTATACATTGTTTAAAGGTTTTATCTTTTTGTTTAAACTTTACCTTTTTTATGGATTGCTACGAGATCCAGGCTGGCAGTCCACGTCGTTGCCTGATGCCAGAGGCCAGAGGAAGTCTCATCGCAAGTGGTGCGAGAGAAAGCTGTAGCACGGAAAGAGAGCCAGGATACCATCGCTATTTCTCGCAAACGTTTGCTCCCTCAAGAATGAATTGGACTACATTGGACTCCAGCAAACTACCCAGATACTGCTATGTTTAAGTCTTTGTGGAATCGTGGCTTAATGACAACATTCCAGATTCAGCTAGGAGGGTTAACCGTTCACAGCTCTGTCTGGGAAGACTCGTGGTGGGGGCATGTGTGTTTACATCAACACAGAATGGCGTAACAACACTGCTCTCCGCTGGTGGAGTTAATGAACATCAAATGTAGACCTTTTTTATTCGAGAACACTCCACTGTGCTGATAGCTGCTGTGTACATTCCACCTAGTGCTAGTGCTAATGCTGAGAAGGCACTATGCAAACTGTATGGGGCCATCAGCAAGCTGCAGAACAAACACCCGTATAGACTGTTCATTATCACCAGAGATTTCAACCATGCGAATCTCAAGTCGGTCCTCCCAAAATTCCTTCAGCATGTGGACTTTGCAAGCTTGATGGATCTTGTTTACACAAATATCCCTAGTGCGTACCAGGTGGAGCCCCGCTCCCCTTCAGAAGCAGGTGAAAACCTGGCCGGCAGGAGCCATCTCAGCCTTTCAGGACAGTTTGGAGTGCTTTGCATGGCACATGTTCAGAAAGGTTGCAACTGACGGTGACACAGTTAACCTGGAGGAGTATACAGCATCTCCAGCACCATCATCTCAGGCCCAAACCAGACACCGTGATGACTGCTGAGGTCCCACGACTCAGCTTTCAGAGCGGGTGACAAGGTGGCCCTGAGGAAAGCAAGAGCCAAATTGTCACGAGAGGAAAGCAAATCCGTTCTTAGAGAAGTCGGAATGCATTTTTGCGATTTTTAAGGGATGTTCTTGGATCAATAGAAACCACATGATAATAATGGTTTCTACTTTGCCAAATGATTCACATAACACCCAGGTTTCGTATTACACAGAAAAAATGAATTGAGCATTGTGTTCCCATGGGCTTTAACACACAATGATTTGGTTAAGTGCATAATCCTTGCTAGGTATAAAAATGTATTATTATTTACATTGTTATCAGTGGTAATCATTAAGTAATTTACCAGAATAAGGATAGTTTCTGAGATAGGTCTCATTAGTAGTTTAGCTCCTTGCTTCCAAGAGACTTTGATGTCCTTGCTAAGCAAAACTTTAGTCACAAGCCCCAAAGGACATTTGTTTCTCTTTAATTGGTCATGGTTTCACTGACTGTCTTGCCTCATTTTATGTAGTTGCAGTGAAGAGACATATTGCTTTTTATGTCTATCCTAAAAGGTTTGTGCTAGGTCCTGGACTTGAGATCTAAAGTCATCAGGAGGAGTCACTGTGTGACTACTTTGTACTTTTAAAGCAAAGGATTTGTAGTGATCCATTATGAACTTACTTTTTCTTAGAGGTCTGCTGTTTCTCTGCTACATTCTTTAATAGCTCAACCATATATGCAAATAGGGCCAAAGTCACAAGATCACAAGACCATGCTGCGCCTAAGAGATAAGACCTGATGACATAAACTGAAGGATTTTGATCTGTGGATACAAATTCCCGTTGCTCTAGTCAAAATGAATAGCCTTTATTATTTATGTGTATTTATGGTGTATTTATCAGTTATCTGTGCACAAAGTGTTTATTCTGAAATGTTAACTCTTTGTGAGCATAGAGGCAGAGCAGCACCTTTGGTTCCATAGAAAACAAGTATTGTCATGTTTTTAGAATTTTGGTATCGACTAGATACCAAAGTATTGGTTCTTATGACATCCCTAATACAAACATTTGATACTGCAACAAAGCAATGATGCTGTAGTTTGATTGCACACAGTCTCTCTGCTCAAATCAGAATCAGAATCAGAATCTGACTTTATTGGCCAAGTACAAACACACCCAACCTACACACACATGCACACACAGTAACATACACGCAGACACACCTGTAAACTTAACATGTGCAGAGTTGTATATTTAAAGTAAAGTGCTAAGTGCAGCAGTAAAGAACAGTGCAGACTGAATTAAATAGATATAAATATGGAGAACAGAGGAGTCAGTGGTTGAGACAGTAGTACATATTGTTCTGTATCGGATAAATAAAAGTGCAGTACAGAGAAAGGAGAGTGAGAGAACATCTGGATAGGATGTATGTATGTAGTAGACTGTATTCAGAAAGTAGTGTTGTAATGATCAGCTGATAATGAGTGTCATGGCGTGTGGGAAGAAGCTTCTCTGTAGCCTGGAGGTCTTGATCTTCAACTGGCTGAAACGCCGACCTGAGAGAAGATACTGGAACAGGTGATGTCCAGGGTGTGAAGGATCATGGACGATGTTCTCTACACGCTTACTGGTTCTGGCCGTGTGCAAGTCCGGTAGGGAGGGTAACTTCACACCGATGGTTCTCTCTGCAGACCTGATGATGCGCTGCAGTCTGTGGGTGTCGTGTTTGGTGGCTGAGCTGCCCCACACTGTGATGGATGTAGTGAGGACAGATTCTATGGTGGCAGTGTACAACTGCACCATCAGCTCCTTGGGCAGGTTGAACTTCCTCAGCTGATGCAGGAAGTACAGCCTCTGCTGAGCTCTCTTGATGATGGTGCTGATGTTGCAGATGTTGATTAGAATTCCAAATAGAGATTACAATTGCATGTAAAGGTAAAAGGTAAAGGTGCACGTATTTGTCACTGTACAGCGAAATGTGTCCTCCGCATTTAACCCATCTGTGGTAGTGAACACACACTCACACACACACACTAGTGAGCTAGGGGCAGTGAGTACACACACACACACCCAGGGCAGTGGGCAGCCAACTCCAGCACCCAGGGAGCAGAGAGGGTAAAGGGCCTTGCTCAAGGGCCCAACAGAGGCAGCTTGCCAAGCCCGGGAATCGAACCCACAATCCTGTTATCGATAACCCGGCGCTCTAACCGCTGAGCCACCACTGCCCCAGAGGACATGTTACTTACACATGCACAAAATTAACCACAGAACAAAATGAACTAGTGCAGAACAAAACTAGAACCATATACATTTTAACTTAATTTAAACTGATCACTACTCTACAAACAAAATAAATGCAGTACAAAACTCAAGTCTTGGGTTAGTGTTTTCAGGCTGAGGGGACAGTCCGTCCAGGTAAACACCTGCAGCAATGGCTTTTGTTGAGGCATTTGAAAAGATACAAAACTCTTAGCTCTGCATGGAGAAAGGTCTATGTAGGTCCTTGGGAGATGAAGGTTGCTCAGGTCCTTCAGTAAGTGTTGCAGAGAAATGTAGGATTCTATCTCTTGCAGCAATGGGGGATCACAGTGTGTCTCTGTTCTCTGAAAATTGACTTGCCTTGAATTGTGACTAGGGCCCAAAGATTCTAGAGGATCACAGACACTGTTAATTATAGACAAGACACCAATAACCAATACCAGTCAAATCCAATTAGATACTGTATTGGTGATGTACCTCGGTCCAAGTCAGATCCTGATGGTCCTGGAGACAGTAACATCATCAATGTACTTGCTGATGTAGCCAGTCACTGATACTGTATACTCCTCCAGGGTAACTGTGTCACCGTCAGTTGCAGGCTCCATTAACATGTCCTATGCAGCGCACTCAAAACAGTCCTGAAGGGCAGAGATGGCTCCTGTTGGCCAGGTTTTTTAGATGCTTCTGAATTGGTTTGGAGCATCTGATGAGAGTCACACAGACTCCAGCATACGCAGCCACACAGCCACACAGACATGTGATCCGAGAACGTAAGACAGGAGTGGGGCTACGCTCCGAACGCACTGGGGATGTTTGTGTAAACAAGATCCAGCACGCTCGCTCGTCTCATTGCAAAGTCCACATGCTAATAGAATTTGGGGAGGACTGATGAGATTTGCATTGTTAAAATCTCTGGCAATAATGAACAGTCCGTCCAGGTGTTTGTTCTGCAGCTCGCTGCTTCTTTAGCATTAGCACTAGTGCTAAGTGGAAGGTACATGGCAGCTATTAGCATGGTGGAGAGTTCTCAAACTAAATAAAAAGGTCTACATTTGACCATCATGAACTCCACCAGCAAATATCATGGTGACAATCCCAGTGTTGTTACACCATTCTGTGTTGATGTATATTCTGTGTTAATTCTGTCCTCCCGGACAGAGCTGCTGTCCTATCTGCTCTGAACACAGTTAACCCCTCTAGCTGAATGGTGCTGTCAATGTTGTCATTAAGCTACGATTCCACAAAGACTACAACACAGCAGTCTCTGAACTCACCGTGGGTGGTTCACTGGAGTCAAATGTGGTCCAGTTTATTTTCAAATAAACTGGACCCCACAAATGTTTGTGGGGATTAGCAATGGTATAGCCAGACAGCTAGGGCTAGCCTTTAAACTTGCATGGATCCCTGCTCTCTTTCCACACTTCAGCTTTCTCTCGCACCCTTGCAATGAGACTTCCAGCATCAGGCAATGCAGTGGACTGCAGGCTTGGATCTCGTGGCAGGCTGAGCTCTCATAGCATCTGCTATGGGTGGTTGGTGGCTGGGTGGTTGATTTGACCACTGTTGCAGGGTCTGACGGTGGTAACACCTTGGTGATGTGAACATCAAGAACCTTGACACTGCTGAGCCTCTTCACAGTGGTCCAATTGATGGAGATAGTGGTGTGAACTCTCTCCTGCTTCCTGAAGTCCACTATCAGCTCCTTGGTCTTGCTGACGTTTAGAGAGAGGTTATTTTCCTGGCACCAGCATGTTAGAAAGCTAACATTTTTCTGTAGGCTGCCTCATTGTCATTGGAGATCAGGCCCATGATTGTTGTGTCATCAGCAAATTTTCTAATGACATTACAGCGGTGTCTGGCTGTGCAGTTGTAGGTGCTTTTATGGTCCTACAGAAGGCATAGTTGGGCCACGGCTTCTGATTAGGATAAACACAAACTGTCTTTGTGGGCACAACATCCAAAACTGCAAATTGCAAAACATCTCTCAGTCCATGTAATCAAAACAGTCCTAGAGCATAGAGTCTAAATGGTTTGACCAGCGATTAATCTCCCTGATGGTGAGCAGTTTCCATTTGAGCTTCTGCCTATAGGTGGGCAGGAGCAGGATGGAGGAGTAATACCAAACTAAGGTCAGGGGAAGACTTTACATCTTTTGGAAAGGGAAGGTAGCAGTGGTCTAGAGGCCATTATCAGCAGATAAATGATTGTGGTTACTGTTCTAACATGAATGTATTCCATTTATTCAATAGCAGAAAAGTTTTGATGTGAATAGAGCAAATGGATTTACAGAAGGCAAAAGGATTTACAGAAGGCATTCTAGAAGTATGTATATCTACAGAGTAACATAACGTAAGCTAACTCCAAGATAAGCATGCATGTTTACAGATGTCCACATGTCAATTAAGTAAGATTCAGCCTTTTAGAGAAAACTATAGTTCTATATAGTTCTATAGTTCTCTTTCTTCGCTGTATATGTATATTTCATTTCTAGTAAATTACTATATAAACTGTATAAATACAGAGTATCTCTCTATCTAGTTCAGCACATGCAACCACAATCATGTGGAACAATCATCGACACCCTCCACAAGCAGGGTAAGTCTGAGAAGGGTAAGTAATTGCTGAAAATGCTGGCTGTTCAGATAATTATGTATAGTTGTGTATGTATGTGGTATTAAAATGGTGCATGAGCAATGCAAATGCATGAGCAACTATAGGCCTTCAGAGGATTCTGCTGACAAGCTTTATGGAAATGCTTATTTCCTGTTCCAGTAGAACTTAGAGTGCTTACAGTGCCACAACTACTACCAAATAGTTTACTGACCATGATATTACTGTGCTTGATTGGGCAGCCAACATTCCAGACCTGATGAGAAATGCACAACCCAGCAATATAAACAAGCTGAAGGCCACTATCAAACTAGCCTGGGCTTTAATAACATCTCAGCAGTGCCTAAAGCTGGCTTTAAAGAAGCCCTACTACTCCACTAATGCAGTAATTTGTGGTACAAAACAGATCTAATCAAGTATTCCTCTCTGTACATAAGCTGTGTACCATGTACTGTTCTCTTACCTGTCCTCAATCCTGCACTGTACACTTGTTTAGTGTGAAGCTGTTTACAACACCAGATGGATCTAACTTAGCATACACTCCTAAACTCCCTGTTTAACTCTTCGTTTACACACACATCAGTCAACAAAGTTATTCCAATTAACTATTATAGTAATTTAGTCTGGGCCTTAATCACACAGCCTTTATGCCCACATTTGCACATTTACATGCACCGATTTGTATATTTTTGTCTTTATTGTATTTACTGTCTTTATGCTTATTGTCGTGTTTTGTCTATTGTTTCTGCACTATTGTATGTCCTGCCTATTCTGCACAACTAGCCTAACAGTCTATACCCTGTATTTTATGGCAATAAAGTTTAATTGAATTAAGTGCATTAATAAACATATTTGTCAGAAATTGGACATTTCTTTATTGAACACCCTTTTCTGTTTTTATTTCTGATTATATTTTATTTTCAGCTTGGAGTGCTTGGGTCCGCAGCGAGATAAATGCATAAAGAACATAAATGCATTTCAGTGACATAACAAACCTTCACTTCCAGTTATCATGTGATCACTTCTATTTTATGCAAGATTCCGAACCACTATTTTGACGCAGTACTGCTTTGAAAACTCAGGACATGCTTTGACACAGAGTGTCGAGTTATGCCTCCCTAGCTGCAATAAATGCATTCTGCACATGTGGCCTGACGCTACCCATTTATTCCAGAAAATTGATTGCATCTGCTACTGGAATCTCCTTACCATCAACTGTACCCTGTTTTTTTATATAGAGACCTAAGGGACTGTTGGAGACTTAGGGGTGAGTACCTGAGCTATTTAGCTTTTTCTAGCGAGTTGTTCCAGTCTGAAGAACTACAAAGTGGCCTTTGTAGTTTTTTTCTTACAGTACTACCTTGGACTGGAAGGCTTGCATCTGCGAGGCTGATAATCAGGTAGCTCACTCCCTTGCCATATTCTGAAGCCTCCTTCAGTCTGCCTTTGGCCCTTATTTGGAAGAGTACTCTGCCCCTTTCCTTCCAGCCAAAGTCTATGTCTGGTGCTCTAGAGAGTGCTGGTTAGCTGAGGCCTGTTTCTAAAGTTCCACCCCATGCTATGGAGAGCAGTAAACGTCCTCTACCTGCCATGGCCTCTAGGACTGCCTTGCGGGTGGTGGCTACTTTGATTGAGGGTTGCCTGCCACAACCTGTTCCCAGGTTAGTTCTAGCTTTTGCTAGCACTGTACCAGTGTCTGTTGTCCAGACTAATGCTGAAGTAATAAGGACTTATTAAGTATCTTTGTTTGTGTCGCTGATTGTAAAATATTTGTGGTATTCCCTGTAAGTACTGAGTCTTATTGCTGTGTAATGGTTCTGTTTTGGACTTTGACCTGGCTACATGCCCATCTGCCTGCCTGCCTGTGAGCCTAAAGTGGGCCTGTTCCAGAAGCAACCATGCAAGCCAATGACTTGACACTACTTCTAGCTGATCACTGCTGATGAGTGGTTTGCATCTTGTAGTATGGCCTTTAGTTTAAAAAGATGGTTTTCTTCACAATAAAATGAGGAGAAAAACTAATGTAGGATGAATGCAGACCATATTTTGTTAAAACTGTAATAACTTGAAATCTATATAAATTGAGAAATTATATAGTTGTAATTTGTTGGGTTGAGTCAAATATTTATGTAATACAAAATTGCACATTCAATGACTTATCCCCCATTTTACCATTCCACATACTCAGTCAAATCCCAGAGAGTAACTCAGGTTGCTGAAGGAAGAAAGAGAGGTGGAAGGAAGAAGGGGTGAAAAGGGTGGCTTTTTTACATGCCCTCATGGACTCCCAGCCTTCTGCATCGCCAAAGTTAAGACAGACAGCACCTGGATGTTATTTGGCTAAATGGACTCCTGGCTTGCTAACCAATGGCCGACTTGGGGGGTTGAGGGGGGGAGGGGGGGGCATTGGTTAGCAAGTCTTTCTTTATCCATTGTTCAACTTTTTTTGGCTTTACTCCTGTTGTTTAACGCACAAAATTCAATTATGCTCAGAGTGCATCATTATAGATCCTTTTAGAAGCAAGCAAGTCTGTCAATATCTTTCATATGTCCTATTAATCATTACTCAGCTTTCTAGGAGAGAATTCATACCTCTCTATATATTGTAAGGTGATTTAGATTAGTCTGCTTTACAGGCGATTCCTTTCTTTTATGCTCTTGGACCCAGGTCAGATGCTGACAGTTCTGACTAACAAGGTATCTAATGGACAACATACAGTTTAATTAGTTGATTCTCTTGAAATCTGAAACACTGTGATTATTATATTTAAAATAAAAGGACCAAAAAGGGTCATTTGACTCCCTGAAGAATGGGTTACTCCCAAAAACGTTTTTAAAGTGTTGCCAGCTTTTGAACAAAGCTTTTGAGCATGCTAAATAAATCAGAAATATCCTTAGCCAGCACTTACAACATCTTCTTCTACACTGCAACTATCTTTCCATGCTTTTCTTGCCTCCTCCCTTTTTAACAGTTGGACCTTGAAATAAAGGATCAGTAAAACATTACATTTCATCATTTTTCCGTTCTTTCATTTTCACCACAAAACCTGACATGTTTTAAGAGGTGCAACCTAATATTGCCTGAACTCCAGGACCCACCACAAAGATCTCTGGGTAAATGGGGGGAGGAAGTGCACAGACAGTAAGACGGGTGTGTATGGAAAAACACACTGCACTTGGCTGCAGCATGCCCTTAAGTAGCAACACATGGCAATGAAAGAATTTGAAAATTCTAACGTCGCCTGCATTCGTTCCAGACAGAGAAGTAGGGATGGGCAGGCGTGACTTCCTTCTCCAGCCACTTGGCCAGTTTGTCCCATAATGGAGAGCTGATAAGCCTAGCTATACCTAACTCCTTTCCCTGTTTTCATCCCAAAGTAGGCATCACAATGGGCATGATTCATGGGGTAATTCCACCAGCTACTGACTTGGCTCCCACTTGTATTTGGGAAGAATGTGACCTCACAATAAGGCTCTTTCAAAAGGCCCATCCTGTCTTTTCCTCTTCAGAACTGAGCCTGAAAAATACCTTTGTTCTAAGAGAGATTGAAAGAAAGATTGAAACAAAGAAGAAAAAAGAAAGCGAGAGAAAGTGACATGGAATCTACTGTATGTATGTATGTATGCTACATTTTCTTTGCAAAATTTTCTTAATTTTAAGAGCTGGCTGTACCTTTCCAAAACAAGAGTCATTTGAGCCTTACGCTTTGGCAAAAGGCATACTAAATGGTTTTAGCTAAAAAGCATTTAAAATAGATTACAGAAAATATATGTTTCAATATTTAAATTGTTATTGATGTTGCCATAGGTTGATATGTAATGATAAAATCTATATTGCACCTGATCTGAACTGATGTGGAGAGCAAGTAACATAGCTAACCATTTAACTAAACATGCACACAATGTAGCTACATAGCTGCATGTCTACAAAAAATGTCTACAAATTTTACAAAAAAGGTCATAATTTGTTATTGCATATTTTGCCAATCATGCTGCTGTTTTAGACAGGTTTGCATTACTGAACACTAGATATACAAAAAAAAAAAAAGATCCTACAAATACCTGAGTAGATCTCTCTACTCAGATCTATATGCACTGCCACTTTATTCATGAACCTCATATTACTGCACTTTATAGATGCAAAATATACTGGCATGTTACACTATAACTGCTTTGTTATATTCTTATTATATCCTCCTTCGGTCATGTATTTGTACATATATAAGAGGCTACTTTATTTTTTACTTTGCTTTGCTCTTGTTTGCTTTTAAACTGTACTGTGCTTCTGTAATACATGACTTTCTCTCTGGGATTAATAAAGTTATCTATCTATTTATCTATCTAGACCACAGCAATCTGAGCCCTCCCTGAAACCCATACAATTAGCTCTATCTGTTCCTCACCCACGACTCTCACATGTCTGCACAGGAAAAGCCAAAACAACCATGTGGTTTCTGCCACCAATACTCTTTAACACCATTCTGACAGATATTAACTATTTATCATTGCAATATTATCTGTTTATCTTAATCAAACTAACCACTAACTAACCACTTAAACTTAAAAACTTAAATAAAATGTTCATTCCAGAGCAGCAGGATATGATAATTGTTCTCCTCAAGGCTAAAGATGTCTTCTTATTTTTATCAGCAAATTGTGTCACAGTTACCTCAGTAAAGTGTAAGCGATGCACCATTTAATATGGAATATTATATATTATAGTATTTCAGGGGGATCCTGTGCTGTGTTATTTTCTGGCTCTCTCCTTATTGTTAGGCTGTTATAATACAATCTGCCAAAGCTATACTGACCGCTGGGGCTCTCCTGCTACCGGCGTCAGAACAGCCCACCCACTAATTGTTATCTGTTTTGGATTACTTCCTCTTCACACTGTAGTGGGATGTCAGAACAAGATGGCTTGGGAAGAAGACAGGAATATATGGAATATAAACTTAAACAATGGAAATTAGTATTTTACTTTGTGTTAGCATTGTCAATTTAGTTGGTATTTTACTATTAAATACATTAAACTTTACATAATATAACCTGAGGGATACACTGAAACATAAAAAATAGAAATAATGCAGATGAAATTACATCAAAATATTAGCAAGATATTAGCCAAACATATTGGCCCCTGGATAAACACAGAAAAGATTTGTTAGTAGCCGTACAATGTGTTGTGAGTACGGTTTGAGAAAGAATCTTATCAAAAGTTCTTGGTGGTACTCCTGAACTGTTGTCATGGCACAAACCTTGGGAAACCTGCCTCAAAAGGGTTGTTATAGGGGACACTGTAGGGCACTATCTCATCTTTCGTAGGCTTTTATTTTATCCATTGTTTTGGTTTTGTTTTGTTATTTTGGAAGGGAACTTAGGAGGGCACTTTACTTCTGTTATTTCCCTTAGAAAGGCACCTATGGAAACATCCAGTTTATCCTATAGTGAGAGCACCTGCACTCTAAGCTGATCGTAAATGATTGTCTATTGAATGTAACCCTACACCTAACCCTAACCTCAACCTTACCCTTTTAGGTTTAGATCTAAGGTTTAGATTAAGTAGGGTTAGGGTTAGAAATAGGTTACATTTAATTGACAGTCAGCTTCAGATTAGAGTTCAGTTGCATTTAATACATATTTAGTAGAATGTTAGTTGAATGTCAGGTGTATGTAAGTTGTAAGTATGTAAGGTATGACGAATCTATAATGGCACTTCCAAATAAAGTGATATAGAACATAGAATCAATACTTCTACTTCATTCAATATTTTTAACGCCTTGATGTCATGGCATGCTAGGCCAGACACAGAGGGGCGAACACTCACAGAGATTGTAATGTGGTGCTCACTTACAGCGGGATTTGAACCCAGGCCGCCGTGTTGGCAGGCCGGCGCGCTACTGAGTGAGCTACTACGATCACGTGACCAACGGGCCCACGTGCAGAGTCTTTTAATCTTAGAGCACGTAAAACGGAAACGGGAAATAAAGCCACTCGGGACTTGAACTCAAGCCGCCGCGTCACGAGACTGACGCTTTTAAAGTTATGAAAGCGGCCAACAAATAAAACTTAAAAAGGGGTGGGCTTAATAAAGAAGGAGACGTCGCGTCTTACGCGAAACAAAAGGCGGGAAACAAACAAACAAAGGACACCAGGGGAGAGCTGGCTGCCTCTTTAACACTAGAGGGAACTACAACTAAGGGCAAAAAGGATCTCCCAAAAAACGAGAAAACTGAGAAGTTACAGGGAAAGCAGACACTCCTGCCTTCCTCTGTAAAACTAGTGTACGTGTGCAAACACACACACAGACACACACACCAGGGAAGACCGACACTCCTGCCTTCCTCTGCTACACGAGTGTATGTGTGCTACACGCACACACACACACAGACACACACACTGCACAGACACAGGGAGACAGACTCGGGAGAGACACATGAAGGGGAGTGACACACACTCAGCCTTCAACTCGAGTAACTGACTGACACACAGACACACACGACCAGAGTAAAAGATCCAGCAGTGGGGCAACTGGATCTGTGTGCCTATATAGCCTACTGCCCAGGTATAGGGAATTGGGCTCAATTACTGGATGGGGTGACTCGGGGCCTCCCCCTGGTGGCAGGAGGAGGCCTTGCCCTAGAGCCACTCCTTACAGGGATTGAGTCAAAACAAGCAGATTTATTAACACAAGGGGATAAACAAAAGGGGGCAAGTGAGGCAAAAAAACAGCAAAACATGAACGACAGTGATCAACAAAAACACGAAAGTGGCAAACAAGAGGGCGAACCAAAAACGAACCATGAAACATGAAACGAGACACTGAATCAAACACATGAACACAAATGAACATGAATCATAAACCGATACACATGAAAAGAACCAAACACATGAACCAAACAAGGCGGCAGTCATTATTTGGGCCTGTGGGTGGTGGCTCGGAATGGCCCCGGGGGAGGGCGCGATACTGAGGCCACATGACAATATACTTTTGCGTTAGATTTCATGGGTAAGGATGTGAACTGTTATGGTACTGTTTTCCATCATCTATTTTACACATATGCATTTAGAGTTGCATTGTAACTTATGTTAATATAATATATAAATAATATTAAATATTTAATATTTTAATAATATTTTAATATATTTGATAAGAATATTAAAAATTATCATGTTTATCATGCAATTACATGTTCATACAGCCATGAACATAAATCAGCTGCCTTTTTACTTTATAAGTATTGCTTTGTTTATGTATCACTAGAACAATGTTATATTCCCTCGCTGGGTTTAATATCAATAAATCCATTAACTATTTTGTATATATTGCTATATTTGTATATATAACAATATTTGTCTTTTAACAGACATTGTCACAAAGCAGCTTTACAGAGATCAGTGTCCACATCCCAAATGATCAAGTGGTGACAGTGGCAAGGAAACAGTCCCTCAGATCAGGAGGAAGAAACCTTTACAGCAACCAAGACCCATTTACATGCTAAACATTCAGATATAGGATGAATTTTAATAGCAAGCATAAGCAGGGTCTACATATTGAATGGTAAAGGTTGAAATGTATGTCAGATTAATGTGATTAAATTATTAAGAAAGATGACGCTCTGGCTCTACACAACAAACTGGGGAGAAAATTTAAATTTTCTTTTTTTGTGTTGAGACCTGTAGGCCAACTCTCTGCCAGTTAAGAGTTTCCTTATTTATATAATGGTGTTACAGTGCATTGCAGAAGTATTCATCCCCTTGGCTTTATACCTATTCTGTTACATTACAACATGTATTTAAATGATTTGTTACCTGAATTGTATTGAATTGCATCTGCATGAAATAGTCGGTGATTCTTAACACCTTTAAGCAAGACCATCATGAAGATCAAGTCAGGGACAAAGCTGTAGAGAAGTACAAGTCAGGGTTGATTATTAAAAAATATCCAAATCTCTGATAATCCACAGAGCACCATCAAATCCATTATCATCAAATGGAAAGAACATGGTACCACAACAAACCTGCCAAGAGAGGGTTGCCCCCCCAGGTCAGGCAAGGAGGCCATTAATCAAATGGGCAGCAGAGACTAGAGTATCTGTCCATATGACCACAATAAGCCATACACTTCATAGAGCTGGAGTGTTTTTCAGCAGGAGGGACTGGGAAATTGGTCAAGGGGAAGATGGTTGGTGATAAAAACAGGGATATTCTTAAGCAAATAACTCATTAGTTATTGGTATTTCAATAACTGTGATACCCTTAACTAATACAAAAACCTCAGTGTGTTTATCAAAATCTGTCTTTTAAATAATACTTTTAATTTCTTTCTCTCCTCAGCCAATCCTCAAACTCTGTGTGTTAAATTACTGATAACATAAATTATGTAAATAAATACTTGACATCAAAACAAAATGTAATTCAGGTGTTGGGCTTACTCCTCAGCTTAGGCCAAATTACACATAGAAGGATATAACCTCAGCGTAGACCAAGACTGAGATTCAAGCTTATTGCACTACAGTGCAATAAGCTTGAATCTTGTTTGCCACTTTACACTTTAAAGAGTCTTTAAAGACGTAGATTTAAACATGAGGTCGATCATGTGCCTAGACCAATGACAGTGCTCCTCATTCAGGTCACACTCTTCCAGTCTCCAGCTCAAATTACATATTGGGACCATATACTACAGACTACAGTAGGCCTGTTAGAGATGTTTGTGCAGAAGAGCAAGAGCAGAAAGAAAATATGGTCCCAATATGTAATTTGAGCTGGAGACTGGAAGAGTGTGACCTGAATGAGGAGCACTGTTATTGGTCTAGGCACATGATCGACCTCATGTTTAAATCTATGTCTTTAAAGACTCTGAAAAGATATACTGTCCATGCTCAAAAACATGTAAATGCACTGAACAGTGAGTATTAAGAATGCAAACATGTGCTATCAGAGGGAGCACCTTAATCACCAGCAACCAGCAAGGTGGGAAAGTCATCTACCATGGACACTAAGCATTTTTGCTAAAGCAAAAATGGACAGTAGGTCCTGAGTGGGACACGGATTGTTTTCAGCAGGCACAGATTGCCTCTGACAATCAGAACTGTGGCCCTGAATTTCATTCTGAATTTCAGTCAACCACACAATGGTGAGTTTGAGTGACAAAATTCATTCTTGTTTAAACGCATTAGGATAGTGCAAGCTGAAGGGTTGGACTGGAAATTAGATCTTATAAAGCATGTTACACAGAGGCATTGACCATTGCAGAACAGGCAAGTGCCCAGCTGAGCTTCAAAAAGGAGTCAACAAAAGTGATCAGCCAAGTTATCAGGCCGATGTTATCAGACGACCAATACTGAGCAATATTATTAATGAACCAGGTTGAGCAGAACCACGGCAAGGACTCTAAACTACACCACACCAACACCACAAGGGGAAGCTCCAATATCAGGAATGAGGCCATGCAGACTAATTGACTTGAGAGAGATTCAAATAAACAGATTTAAAGAAAGATGAAGAGAAAAAACAACAGGATCAACAGAAAAATGAAAGATTCCTGTTTGTTCAAAAAATATGTTTAGCGAATATGTTTAAAAGTCAATTTGTGTAAAAGCTGTATTGGCGAACATTTGCTACAAATGCATGTAAATGTAGAAATGTATTCCACCAGCTGTGGTAAGCTGGTGATCACAACAGACACTACTTTCACTTCTTCACCGCAGTGCTGTGCAATCAAACACCTGCAGGGCAAAGCCACGCCTTTGGACATTCTTAAAGTTTGGGGTCGGAATTAACCAGGACAAGACACATTACCAAGAAAACAAGAAAAGACAGGCATGAACAATATTTTTCACAGAACTTATAATATTACTTACCAGTTAGTGGAACAGAAAATTAAAAGCTGGAAAATAAGAAGCCAACTTCAGCCTTGTGAAAGGTGAATTGGAAAATGTTACTGTAAATAAGTTTAACTGGTTAATGATGTAGACGAAGGCAGCACTACCAGCGCCCATCCCAATGTAAAGAAATCCCAATGTAGTGAGAAACACAACTTATTTTTAACCCCTATTAGGTAGTGCTACATTTTAGTGTAGTCTTGTGAAGTGGATTTATATTGAAACATTCAGCATGAGGGCTGCAGCACACTAAACTGAACTGATGTAAATCACGCCCACAGAGAAAGCTGACAGGTTTATTTAGAACCCTCTCGCTACATTTGTTACTTGCCCTTTCTGTTTTGCTTGTCGCTTTCTTTCTCTCTTTTTCTCTCTATCGTTTACTTCAGAACAAGAAAAAAAGTTTCATAGTATGAAATTTGCAAACGCTAGGGAGTCGCAACCAATAAGCGAGCAAATGTAATTGTACATTGTATTGTGTCAGCATGTATTTCAGCATTTGGAGCACGATGAGCTGTGTTAGAATGTTAGAGTCCTCCAAAAATGTCCTTTTCTCAAGAAAGAGTGCTAGGGTTCTGTGGATCTATAGAATTGTATTTTTCAAATGTATTTTTGTGCTTTGTTTTTTGGGTTGGGTGAATTTTGTGTGACAATGTTTTGTCCAAACTAATATAAATATACACCAGATGGCATCCATGTGGCCAGTAGACCCAGCTGTTTTCCCTGCTTTCCTTGTTCTGTGATGTCCATGTTATTACAAAAAAAAATCACCACCTCTAGTTCAGTATGAAACACTTGCACAAAGAGAACACATATGAGTAAACATTACAAAAATAATTGTTTTTATATTTTTTTATAATAAAACTTATTTTATTGTATTTTAATAATAAAACTCCTCTGAATCTTTTAAATCCTGTTTTTATCTCGTTGACCTACTTAATGCGGTGCCCCCCATTGCCCCATACATCCAATCCACACAAATACAGCATGCTGTTTGTGTGTTAATCTGTTCTTTTTTTAATCAGCTTAAGATTGTTTTGCTTGTCCACTCTCTCAGTTATCAGTAAAGTAACATCATTTTGTCCTTCTTCTGTCTCCACATCTTTGTATGCACTCTGCCATCTGGAGGTACAGTTTATATGCACACACCAGGCCTATGGAGGATTTGTGACCTCATTCAGAATCTACATCAGTATGTCTGTTTCGGCTGGGTGGCACCGAATTTGTATGTCTACACATCGGTATGGTCCTGATGCTATAGTGCACTTAATTACATGTTTTTCCCCGCCCCATTCGCCATTACTAAATATATTTCTCTATTGCTTTACTCATCTGAAGAGAACAGAAAGGACAGAAAAGATTAACTTTCAGCTCTGCTTGTCCACATATATAAGATAAAAGGGATGTACATCATGTCTAAGGTAGGTGTTGATTTGGCTATGTATATTGTAATTTAAATCATGGTTACCTTTAAGGAAGCATACTTATATTAGGTTTTGTGGACTGCAGTGATGTACAAAAATTCACATAATTTTAATGACATACACTTCATTTAATAATTCAATTTAATGGCTCAAAAGGACATTTGAAATAATAATAGGACTCAAAAGTATATTAATTGTAAATGACACTTTCAGGTTTTAACATGTAAACTCCCATGCATGCCTTTGTTTTGTTTTATGTGCAGTAAGACTTTATAACTTTATTACTGGTGCTATACCCTTTTTCTAAGCTTTATTACATGTAATTATATCAAAACTATGTTAAATAGTTCTTAAATAATAAATGTAATATTTTTACATTTATTTTTACACTTCATAGCCTCTTACTGTTTATTTGAAACATTATTTGAGCGTCATATTAGAATTAAAAACATTTATGCATGTCATATTATGTGACTAGACCAAACCAAATGGTTTTATATTATTGAAAATATTTATTTTTCCCAATACTCTGTGGAATAATCTTATTCGCCAGTTTCTTCTTAAAATTTTCTGGTGGAACAGAAAATGAAAAGCTGGCAAATAAGAAGCCAATTTCAGACTTGTAAAAGGAGAATTATATTCTTTGCTTTTTAATGTATGCTTTTAATGTAATTTACAGATATTTGTATGCTCACAACAAGCAAGCAAATTTGTTTTGGAAATATTTGTATTTTTCATGTTAAAAGATGAAATAACATTACAATAAAACAAATATTTTTGAGATTTATTTAAAAACAAAATTAGTGTAGTTTTGTTTTTAAATAAACTCACTGAAGTAGAACAACAGATTTGGATGATTAATCAAAGGTGGTAATGCTATCCAAAACATGCCTAATATTTATGCCTAAACTCTGAATAGTATTATTTATAATTATTTTCAGATACTCCGTGCAGTATTTTGTTTTATTTAAGTAATTAAATAATTACTTAAATAATAAAGTAATTAAAGTAATTTCTCCAAAAATAATTTGATGTCTCTAAATTACACTTTTGCCGATCCAACGCCCCCAAGTGGTGCATCCCTCACTCCACAATAAGTGCTCCTCCACAATACAGACAGATAGACATGATGGATCAAAGACCCCCAGTGAGCAAGCCAACGGCAACAGTGGCAAGAAAAACTCCCTCAGAGCTGGAGGAAGAAACCTTGGGAGAAACCAAGACTCTCAAAGGGGACCCATCGTCCTCTGGTCAGAACTATTTAAACATTAATGATAAAAATGACTAAACCAGGTATAACAGATAGTTAATAATGGTGGTATTAATAATGGCAGACAGTTACGAGTCCAAGTAGCAGACAGTTAAATTTTTTTATTTTATTTTTTTTAAGGTTTTAACATGGTCACTAAACAGGTAGCAGTGGTTGGCGGATGAGCCGCTGGTCTGCTATGGGTGGTGGTGGGTTGGACCGGTAGGTGGCAGCTGGTTTGACGCAGGTAGAGGGGACCTCAGCGGGCAATCTTCCAGCAGGTCAGGCTGGGTGGCCATTTACTCGGAAAAGGTAAAAAGAGAGAGTTAGTTCTGAGAGGAATTTTATGGAGAGTAGAGAATGTTGAGCAGTATCAGAGTGTGTCTGATGACTCCGGCAGGTCTGACTATAACAGCCTAATTAAAAGGAGAGAGCCAGAAGGTAACACAGACACAGGAGCACCCTGAAAACGCCAGCATCTATCTGCTCCACCGTCAACAAACCTGAGTGATCGCGTGTAAGCAGCGAGACGACCGCTCCAGCATCTCAGTGTACTGCAATTCCCTGGGTCCGTGAACCTCTGGACCTGCAACCTTTATCTAAGAAACATTAATTACCAAAAGCTAAACTAAACAGATGAGTTTTCAGCTTGGATTTAAAGATTGAGACTGTGTCTGAGTCCCAAACATTATCTGGAAGGTTATTCCAGAGTTGGGGGGCTTTATAAGAAAAGGCTCTTCCCCCTGCTGAGGTTTTCTGAATTTTGGGAATGAGTAAGAGTCCAGCACCATGAGATCTAAGTAGTCTTAATGATTCGTAATATGTAATAAGATCCCACAGGTACTCAGTAGCGAGGCCATGTAGGGCATTATATTTTAATAAAAGAATTTTGTATTCAATACGGAATTTAACTGGGAGCCAATGAAGTGCTGATAGAACTGGACTGATATGGTCAAATTTTCCAGTTTTAGTAAGGACCCTGGCTGCAGCATTTTGAACCAGCTGAAGTTTATTGAGGTTCCTGCTGGAACAACCTGACAAAAGTGCATTACAGTAATCTAGCCTTGAGATAATAAAAGCGTGTACTAGCTTTTCTGCGTCCTGTAGAGATAAAGAGTTTCTTAGTTTTGCAATGTTCCTAAGCTGCATAAAGGCTGTCCTACTAATATTGGCTATATGTTGCTCAAATGATAAATCTGAGTCGAATATGATGCCAAGATTTTTAGCTGCTAAGCCAGGAATAATGGAAGCATCAGCCAAGTCTAACATTAAGTCAGATAGTTTATTTTTAGTGTCTTTTGGACTTAAAAGGAGAACCTTGGTTTTGTCACTGTTGAGTAGAAGGAAGTTATGTGACATCCAGAGTTTTATATCCTTTACACAGCCCTCTATTTTCTGTAATTTAAAGTTATCGTCAAGTTTGGCTGATATATAGAGCTGTGTGTCATCTGCATAAAAATGGAATTTAATGGAATTCAACGCACCAGGTTACTGATGACAGGGTTGTAGGTTTGATACCAGGTGCGTCAAGTTGCCACTGTTGTGCCCTTGAGCAAGCCCCTTAACACTCTCTGGTCCCAGGGCGCCGCAGCAATGGCTGCCCACTGCTCCAGACACATTTGTGCAAGAAGTGTAAAGAAGTCTCCTTAACCTTAACCTTTTCCTTAATAAACAGGCTAGAACAAACTAGAGCAAATCTGCTAGGAGGAATAGTGAAGCACTCCCAAACAATGTGCAAAGTTGGCAGAAACTTACACAAACCTAATGCTGTCCTAATGATGTTACGACAGCAAATCGCTATTCCAACCATATACCAAATGCCCTAATCCAAAAACAACATGGGATAAACCTGACATTTAAAGGAAGTTGAATATTTCTGTACTTTACATAAGTACATTTATACATGTTATAAATGTTGTATTCCTTAATAACTGTAATTGTAACCTATAAAGTGACATTATTTGTTTTATCCATATACTTTTAATTTATATTCAGAAACATGCTAAAATCAGTCTTGTGTATTTTGGAAGTCTGAGAGTTGTACTGCAGCGCTTTCATTGGGTCACATGCTCAATGCAGGCAAGCGTCAGGAGGGGAGAAAAATTTGTATAAAGCTCCCCAGCTTTGAGGTGTGGAGCAGTGGAACTGTGCTCTCTTGAATGATGGTGTTCAATCAAATACTTTTAAACTATTAGTTAGTGGAAGCATTAGTAAAGAACTGCAGAGCAAAATATTTTATTGAATAGATTCAGTATTGACATTTTGTTATTGTAATGTTACCTTGCAGCTTAAATAGTGATTTTAATGCAATGCAAACAACTTTCTTGACCTCATAAGATGCATTATAGACACATAAAACTGGAAAAGCTACAAAAGTTAAATAGTTAAATGCTTCACAATGCTTCTGTTAATCTATGGGGTAATCTTGGAGACAAAAGTGAAACTTTACATTACAAATGCACAGTGCTATGTTTGAAGGAAAACTAGATGATGATCAGACCACACTTATTATTTATTTATTATTACCTGTCAATGCAACTACACTAAAACAGATCATTGACAGTTAGTATGTTGTTAAAGTGTAAAATATATCTAAATCATAAAGGGTTAATGCAGTAATTTTGTTATATTTGAATTATAAATCATATACTTTTTACTCATTACATTTTCAAAACATGCTTATTGCTGTAAACTTGACCTTTTGAGTTTTTAATTAGGACAGTTCTATTCAGGCAAACTTGTAATCCTGTAAAATTTTTAGTTCCTGTGAAAGGAATGTGGAGCATTGGTACCAAATTATGTGTATATATATATATATATATATATATATATATATATATATATATATATATATACACACATAGCTACAATCATTCAGGTATTGGCACCCCAGCACTTTAAGAAAAGGTATCACTACTCCCAGGACATTAGGGTTTCTCCATGATTTTGAATTTATAGTCTAATCGCTAAGCTAGCCTTTGCATAACTTGCTCTGCTCCAGCTCCACTGAGTATCAGACAGCTTAGTTGTTGCTGACTGACTGCTGAGCTACAGTAGGGTTGGGTGATATGGTAAAAATACTATATCAAGATATTTAAAGACATTTTTCATGATACACAATATTTATCACAATACATGTAATCACAGACTAAATACATCAGTAGAAAAAGATTCTAAAAGATTCATTGTCTTGAGGTCATGGGCTGCTGCCCTTACATTCTCTTGTTATAATTGAAATTACACAATTAAATTAATTGTTTCCTTATTAATTGGGCAGTCAGTTCCTGCAGCAGCAAAGCAGCTTTAAACCTTGACGCTCCATCCCTTGTGTATCTGAGCTTTAATGTTCTCCATTTGTCTCCATTTGTAGAACATATTCTCAGAAGCATTCTGGAAATTCCAGAATTTATGCTGCTGACTTAAGCACTTAAGGATGATTGTGCTTTAAGCGCTTGTGTACAGCTACTGCTGTGATTAGCCACATTGTTGAGTTGTTCCAGCCCTAGCATTAAGGAGTGTTATTCTGCAGTAGAAGCCATTCTCCTTTCATCTTTAACTGTTTTGCAGATGGTGTGATGTTTGCTTCCAGAATATCCTTGAAATTTAATTAAATCCATTCTTCCCTCCACCAGTTGAATGTTTCCCATGCCTTTAACTTTTGAAGAAGTGGGTTCCAAGAAATTCTGCACCCTTTTTTCATCAAATATATCTTCTCTTTGTGGCTCAGAACTTGTTTTCAATTCACGGTAACCTTTTTGTAAGGGAAAGGTGGTGTTTCATTCATGTTATACTCAATAGGGTAACAGGTCATTTAAACACAAAACTTTTTTTTTTTTTACCATTGAGGAAGTAAGATAAATTCTTGAATATTCTAAATAATTTTGTTATTTGTTTCAAATAATATATTATATTTCTTATGCTAATAATTATTTTTATGCATGTCTCTATGCTCCCTTGTGAGGGCAAAGAGATCCGAACTGCTTTTCATATGAAAAGCCTCTAATTAAACCAAGTATTTATCTCAAGTGTTCACCTGACTCAGAGCACGTTTGATCCAATTCTCTTTCACCCCACTGCTAAGCAACACACTCAAAAGAGAACATTAGCATGGCTTTAAGTGTTTCTTTTTGCACTAAAAAGGGCTTATATTAATGTTCTATGGAAAAACCACAGCACCTCCTTTTTTGGTGAAGTCAATGAAAGCAGGATATTGCTGGTTAATTGCATGTCAGTGAAGATGCGTCATATGTTGGAAAGAAGAGGAAATGAAAGAAAAATAAAGGTGCTTGCCAAATGTAAGTTCGGGGAGGAGAACACATCATAGATATGAGTTTTTTGTGTTGCTCTTGCCACTGGACAGGTGAGAAAGACTCTTGTTTTAACTTTGAGCGCAAGGAAAATGTGTCCTCAACAGGTAGAGATGGAAGTGAAGAAAGTGTTCACATTGTTGTTGAAGATCTTGGGGTGGACAATCCTAGTTTCACCCTCCGAGAAGTGGAAGACTATGTACCTTCTCAGAAAACCATGATGAGTCGCTCTGCAAGTTTGGTATCCTCATGCCAGAGAGAGGTCCAGAAGAGGAAGCTGGCATCCATGTCCTCAATGCCTCTCCAGTCCAGAACCCCTCGGGATAGCCTGAACAGTGAAGAATACTCTGCTGTGGATTTTCTGCTTTTTAGGACAAGTAGTGCCAATGATGGTGGTCTACTTACACCGCCTGTGATAAATCTGATTCCGCCTACACCCTCAGATGTCATTGATGATGACCAGTTTTTTGACATTAACTCAGAGGAGAGTGTGGCTCATACATCCGGAAGTGAAGGGGTGGACAGCATGGGCAGCATGACCACAGCAGATAATGAAATTGAAGAAGAAGAAGAAGAGAGACCAGATCAGAGCGCTGTTCCTGAACACTTAAAACATCTCAAGACCAAGGGCAAAGGTTTAGAGTTTGATCTTAATGTCGGCAAGGAGTTGGGACAGAATCAGATAAAGTTCTTGCGCTGCTCCTTTCAAATGCCACATTGTCCTGAATATCCACAAAAGAGTAAGAGTCTATACAAAGTCATGTATGAATTTAAAAGATCTAATTTTCTCATTTTATTTGCTCATTGAGCATCAGAAATGTCTTTGTTTATATTGGCAGGAGGCTTTATTGCTGGAATCAATTTGCTGCAATTTACTGAACACAATTTGGGTGAGTCTGTATGCAGCAATGGCTGTTGGTTGTATTTTTGATATATGACAGGTAGAAAATAATGAATACTTTATTATAACACGTTTAAAAAGACAATGACAAAAGAGTTCTTTAAAGTGACACCATAGAAGAACCACAATTGGTGCTTTACAGTTGGTAACAGTTTGAATACTCCAGCATTTTTCAACACAATATCTAGGTGCTGATTTTGTAGTAGTGTTGCTTATCATGTATGTTTGCATGTTATGTGGTGTTTCCCACAACAAACATTTCTTGATAGTGAAGTCATAAGCTTCTAAACAGAATTCGGCTCATTTTCTCACATTTCTCATTTCCGAAGTGAGAATGGTTGAGTGTATTCACTGTCCTAAGTCTTTGTGTTGAGCACCCATGAGTTTCTCAGTCACTATTTGTTATCATCATCATTAATCATCGTTAGCTGCAGCTGACCAGTATTATGTATTGTAACTTTCACACAAAAAACTTGGTGACTTTGTAGGAGAAGGAAAAAACTTTCATTGCAGACAATGTGAAAGATATCAGAGTGTGGCTAACAACTCATATAGGCAATTCTGACAATAACAGCCTAAACTAAAAGGAGAGAGTCTGAATTTGGGAAACTAGAAAGAAGCTGGCACCCTGTGATTATGGTTCATAATAGGAAATAAGATTTAGCAGGTACTCCGGAGACAGCCCATGCTTTATACACTATATTAGATTAGATTAGAAATTTTTAATTCATACATAATTTATTTTGAATTGAAGCTCATTGGGGTTCGTGCTGGAACATCCTGACAAGTGATTAAACTGAGTAGCTTTTCACAAGTTAGTATCATTTCCATTTTATACCTGCTGTTTGGGGTAGATGTGAGCAAGTGATGTGGTGGGCACAATGTCTGCTTACTGTGGGAAAGTAACTAACACTAAAGCTAAACTAAAGCTATGCCATTTGCCAGCCAGATTGTATTTGTCTTTGTTTAGCAGGAAATTGCAAACATACTATCTGACAAAATCACAGAAATTTCTATGAATGTTCTGTAATCAACTGTGCATTTATCTTTAATTAGAAAGTGTACCCAGTTTCATCAGCCATTGATAATTAATTACTAGAGTAACACATTATTACTTAGGCACCAAATTAATAAACAAATACCCAATTATTGAAAACCATCAGACCAAATACTTTTAGAAGAATGACAGTAGTAGACGACATAGGTTTATAGCTAATAAATCATTCAGAAACTGTTTTTTCCTTATTTAGATGATCTGAGTAACAAGGACACCACTAACCGTGATTTAATTATGGCAAAACTGAGATTGCTGACTTTCAGCGATAACATAGATTGTCTTTTTCTACAAAAGGTAAGAAAGATCTTACTTCTTACAAGTAGCTGTGTACAAGTGTTCCATCAATCCAAGTCCAATGTTCAGTAACACTCATCTATACTGACATACTGTTGAACATGTTTTCTCTTAGAATCACATGTCCAGGTCAAGAAAACCATAACATTTCCACCCTAATTCCTCACAGATGGTAAGAGGCTCAAAATGTCTTCTGTCCAAAGCACATTAATTTAGAAATCGTCTCCGTAAGTCTAGATGTCTGGGTGCTCTCTAGCAAAGTTGAGTCTTGCCCTGATTTTAGAACAGCTCTAAGAACAGGGACCCTATTGTATTTTTCTTGTTCTTATTTTTTTTGACTAAACACAATGTGGAGCAAAGACGTTAAGTCCCAGAAATACCAAATTTGGCACCAAGGTACAGCAGGTGTGAAATGACAGGCCAAGAAAAATTACATAAGGGTGGAGCTATAGTTCAGCAGTAAGTAAATTGATAATTTGAGATTTGATCATTAGATTTCTTTACTAGTTTGCATAACTATTCCTAAGATTTTTGTCATGCTGGCTAGGCGAGACAAGGGAACACTCGCAGGGACAGAGCAATGCAAGAATATGGTCTTTAATAATGAAACCAAACAAACAAATACAACAAAAACGAGGCGGCAAAGTACAGGGTCCAATAAACAGAAACAGAAAACAAACAGGTGACAACTGAAATGGGGCTTAACCTGGAAGACCACCTGAGGCTGGAAAGTAGTCCGGGAGCTAAGCGAGAGGGGACAAATCAAACGGGGGGAGGAAGGCTAGAACGCAAAGGAACCAATGAAACTAGCAAACAAAAGCCTCACCCCAAAACCGCGCTCGTCAGGCGCTGATGAACTTACTCGACTAGGGAGCAAGAGAACCAGACACTAAACCTCCCTGACGACCAACCGGTGAACCAGACAGTGAACTCCTGAACGTGAAACCGCTCCGATAGAGCATATACTACTTGAACTCGTAGACCTCCCTAGAAGTCTCCTGAACGTGAAGCCAACCTCACAGCTTGGCATCGCAAGAGTAATTCTCGGCGACGAGGCATCCGCGTTTGCTCCCTTTGTACTCCAGCTCTCAGGTGAAACAAATCAGAGATAAACAGAAAACATGGCGTCTTACTTCGACCGCTGTCAACATAAAAGTCCTTAGTGAGAAAACCAACGGCAGGAACGGAAAGTACATGAACATTGAAATCAACCCAACATCGACTGAAAAGTCCCAAGGAGCCTGTGGACCGCGGCCCGAAGCCGCCCCTGGGTCCTTTTGCTAACTAGTCCTAAGATTTTTTAACAAAACATGTTTGGCATAACATAATATTATTTGTAATATATTACATAATATTATTTATATAATAATTATCCAAAAAATGTTGACATTTGAATACATGTTTTATATTGTTTGTTGTTTGTGCATTGATCTTGGACTGAACTTGCTAGGATGTCCTAATTTGGCCATGTTGGCAGTTGTTGTTCTACACTACATTTTTCAAACAGTGGAATAGCTGATTCCAAAAAGTCTCCTCTTGCATCATGATATGATGCACCTGATTCTAATTTTAGGCATTTTAAGTAGTAAAAAATGTGGGGGTATTTTGACTTGCATTGCATTCATTATTCACATTTTACAAAATATTTTAAAAGATTTTTCTTCCGTTTTTGTTTTTGGGTGTCCTTATTTTTCATGAAATAGTTCATTAATTTTGTAAATACTCACATAAAACTCCTAGCAGTCTTTTTGCCAGTTTTAATTATAATGGTGCATGGTCCTCAGAAAACATTCACAAGATCTTGCAGTTTGGGAGAAGGAGTGCCAAAAAGTCATACCTTTCGCTCCATACATCCTGGTACTGATGACATTTCTGAAAATGAAGGATCTCTGAGGCAGAGAAGAATTACAGTTGGTAATGATTTTTTTTTTATATATATGTGTTTATCATTTGCAATATCCACAGTGGAATAACTATTTCTAACCTTTAATCTTTTCATATCCAACAAAAGTAGATTTATTTGTTCATATGTTTATTTTTTATTTCAGCATCCTACATCCCTCAGTCAAAAGACCAGAAGGAAAACTTTGCAGCTCAGAAAAGCCAGGTGAAGAAATGGCAATATTTGGTAACACTTTATTTTTGTGGTCATTGTTTGACCTGCTTCGACATCATATGACCTTCCTCCAAATATATTTTAGTGTTTGTTTTTTTATGGAATAGAATAAAATGGTCCAGTCTTTTAATTTAAACTTTAAAAATAAAAATGTCTGTCGAATTTGAGTTTTCTTTTATTTAATGGCAAAACTGATACAAATTTACTATTGTTCTATTTTTTATTTGTATATAATGAAAAACATAACAAAAAATATAAATTAGGTATTTTAATTATAGTTGTCAAGCCTAAAATCAGAGAACCCCTAAAAATGTGGAGAAAAAAACACTTATTTACCTTTCTGCACATATACAAAATGTTTACTGGAAGAATGTTATAAAAGTGATCTCAGTGCAATGAACTGTGAAATACCTGAGCAGCCCTTCCCTGCACTTAGTTAATTGTTAATCGTGCCCTAAAAGAAAAAAAAGCATTGAGTACATCCTTATCATATTGTTCAATGTAATACTTTGTAATGTGATTTTGTCAAATCTGTAATACAATTATTACACTAATATTATATGATAATGCATTATATATTATATTGTATTGTATTGTATTCTATTATTTATTTTTCATGGAAGCTGTTTTTTTTTTTACTTTAAGTAAGTCTAGGGGGAGATTGTCTAGGGGCATCTAGCCAGCTAGTTAGCAATACTAATAAATACGAATAAATGACATCCATGGGAAATAGGGCAGGGTAGTTTACTAAGGTAAACTTGGGCCGCCACTAATGACTATTTTTCTATAGACTGTATAGATCGATTAATCTACCACACATTTTTTTATGAATGGGGCCAACAGGAATGACTTTTTTAGGGATCTAAGAAACTAAAGTAATTTAATTATATTAAAATAATGTTAAAACTATGTGTCGCCTTAAAACATTGATGTTGAAGCATTACTATGTGTTTAACACAGCATAGCAAAGCAACAGGGAATAAGATATTTAAAGCCTTGGATGAATACATGTTAGTTAACTCAACTGGGTTTTCAGTATTGGTTTGTGCATTGACAGTGCTATAGTCATGACTAAACTGTGAGCCCACCTACTGTCATTCATGTTGATATGCTGTCAAGCATAAGATAATCACTTGAGTTCAACATTGTACTAAGTAACATGTTTCAGGTGGTCACTTTTGTACAAGCATGTGCACTTAGCATTTGATTGTTTTAAAAGCTGTGTGAAGACATGGACACAACTCACAGGCATCTCCTACAACACAAAGGAGTTGCTTGGATGAATGGCCTGAGTGTGCGAGAAGGTGTTCACACTGGCTGGATGCCTCGCAGATTAATACTGGAAAACAAAAATAGCTTACTTGAGTAATATTTTTTTTATCTTAACGAGCTCATTGTTTTATGACAGGACATATCGATAGTGGAAACTGTTTTCAGTGCATACTTGAAAGAGTATGGCATGTTTGTCATATACTAATTACATCCAATGTTAACAGTTTCTGTGGAGTTTCTTTTCTTTCCAAAAGAAAGAAAAAGCCAACACCTGCCAACCCTTATTCATGAAGACCAGCATGCACACTTGTTTAAGAACCCTTTCCTATCTAGGAGTCCAAGGATAGGGAAACATTGATGCATAGACCTGTAAGTGATAAAAAATCACCAAAAAGTTGAAATTACATTCTAATACCAGAGAGATTAGGCAGACCAGGGCTAGGTAAAATGCTGGATTATTTTAAAATGGTTTGGCCAAGTAATGTATTGCTGGGTTGTTACAACGACAGATGTTGCATTGTCAACATAATCGGAATAGTGAACATAACCATTCTAGATCCTTTTTTTTGTAATATCAATTTATCATTTATGAAGGGTATCCAAATTTATTAGTCAGCACACCAAAACATAAAAATAGTCTTCTGTACTAAAGCTTGCACCTTTGTAACTACACCAAGAGTAACGATTTCTGTTTTTCTAGACACAAAATGGCTCTGTTTTTCTTGCTCTAGGATATATTATACCACAGATCAAGCTGTGTCTGTATGTTATGAGTCTTCTGAAACATCACTTCTTTTGTTTATTTTTTCCAGCAGGACTCAAATGGGCACAAAACACTGGCAGACCTGAACACAGAGGAGGTATGCCAGTGGTTCCGCAACATTGGCTTTGAGAAGTGCCTGCCCTTCATTAGAGGTAAATTCGGGCATGTATGTTAATGTCACGCATACCTTGATATCTTGCCTATTCAAAAAAGAAAATTGTTCTGTTTGAACAATATTAAGTGAGATCACTGTAGTGATATGGACAGTTATATATTGCAGAGGCAGAACTAAGAGGTTCCCATATTGCCTGCATTGACCATGGCATTCTAGATGTTCTTCAAGTATCTGGTGTGGAGGAGCGAGAGAGGCTGCTGTCTGCCATTTACAAGGAACTTCACCCACCTAACACCACCACTCAGAAACTTGACAGCCTTCTAGGTAACAAACTATTATAATAACCATTACAGCACCTATTCTGGCCACCGTTCTCTGTGATGACAGACTTTGTTTAAGTGACATGTCCCTACCACATTTACTCAAGTTAAACCCACCACTACTTTGACTATTTCACCAATCTATTTTACTATTATTTCCATGTTCCCACTGGGTGAAAAAAAGTGTTTCTATTGGTGTTTATTGGCTTTGTTCCTGCCTATGTATGCATTGATTTGATTGCTGGAGTCGAATGTATTTACAATGAATACAACACATTGTTTAGTCAGAAGAGAGGTCTCAAAGGAGCACAATCCAATGTCTGTGGCGGTCAAAGTTCTTAATGCAAAAAAACAAAAACAAAGACCACCAATTTGCAATCTTGAGATCTTTGACACTATAACACAAACCTATAAACTACTCTACTACACTAATATATTTTTAGAAATATCAGGTTTGGAAATTCTTCAGAAAATCAAACATAATTCCCTTTTCTAACAGGCATTGATCCAAAGAACTCTGCGTATGATTGTTTTAGTTGTAATAAATAATTTGTAAACTGGATTAGACTGAGAACATGCACAACACATTTCATCAGATGTTTTTATTACTTTCTCCACCCACAGAAACATGTGGTCCAAACCATATTGAAAAATTTACTTCTGCTTTGGTGTCCATGACCAAGTCAAAGTCGTCACCACATATAAACTGTGTGACAATGAACCAAAGTTCACATAAATTCAGGTACAAGTGAACTAAACTAGCAAAATATTTCAAAAATTTTCCTGGTTTGCTCATACATATTACTAAAATATTTATATCCTCTTATACATATACTTTTGTTTTACAGACACAAAGGACAACAATTTGGGGGTCACAGAAATGCTCATTTTGTGGAGATCACAATTAATGGTAAAATTAAATAACGTTGATTATGGTTGTATTTATTATGGTGTCTGCATATATTCTTTCATAGTGTACTGTTGCACCCAATGTGACCCCGTGTCCTATACTGGGATTCACAGCCAGCTAAACTCCCTTTTGCATCACTTCCTCCAAGGAACAGGCGCGTGATGTATTTGGACAGAATTTAATGCAAAAAAGGTGTGAAACTGAAACAATACAAAATACAGAAAGATACTCAGTATACAAATCATAATATGTCCACTTAAATCAAATAAACATTTCCTTTTATGTACAGGATGCATTAAAGGGCCAATTTTAACTTCAAATTGGACTTCACTATACTGACATATACAGCACGTTAGAACTTCCCAAATTTACTTCAATAATGACATGTATATTATCTGACAATCAAACAAAACTTCAAACTTACTCATATTGCCACTCAAAGGAACAGAAAGGAGTGGATGGCTTGAGTAGATACATACCATGCTTCGCCTGCCTCATGAGAAAATTAAAACCTTTCCTGTTCATTTTTCCTATTTGCTCAGCATAGCGAACTGTGCAAACCTGCGCCCCCTATAGGCCTGGAGAAACAACATAAATCCGCTCCAGTACACATAGTATAATGCTACAATTACAAATATACTATATCAATGCTATAAAACCCCTATGCTGAACTAGTATATATGCAATGTGCAAATGTAAGGCATTCACATTTTGCTGTACTAAAGCTTGCACCTTTGCAACTACACCAAGAGTACTGGAGTTAATGAGGTAGTGCCCGTTTTAGCATCTTTCGGTTGTAGTTTATTTAACCTGTCGTCCTCGGACAAATGCATCTGCCCCTGAGAACACAATGACACCCTCGTGCTCTGTCTTTCTTGCTCTATACTTGCTCTCACTCTTTATCTCACTGTAATAGTGAACAGAATGTGTTTATTTTAGTAGTTAATGTCAATATCAATATAAATGCTATAAAACCCCAATGCTGAACTAGTATACAGTGGGGAAAAAGTATTTAGTCAGTCACCAATTGTGCAAGTTCATCCTACTTAAAAAAATGAGAGAGGCCTGTAATTGGTAGACCAATCATAGGTAGACCTCAACTATGAGAGACAAAATGAGAAAAAAAAATTCAGAAAATCACATTGTCTGATTTTTAAAGAATGTATTTGCAAATATATTGGTGGAAAATAAGTATTTGGTCACCTACAAACAAGCAGGATTTCTGTCTGTCACAGACCTGTACTTTCTTCTTTAAGAGGCTTCTCTGTCCTCCACTCATTACCTGTATTAATGGCACCTGTTTGAACTCGTTAACAGTATAAAAGACATCTGCCCACAACCTCAAACAGTCACACTCCAAACTCCACTATGGTGAAGACCAAAGAGCTGTCGAAGGACACCAGAAACAAAATTGTAGACCTGCACCAGGCTGGGAAGACTGAATCTGCAATAGGCAAGCAGCAGAAGAAATCTACTGTGGGAGCAATAATCAGAAAATGGGAGACCTACAAGACCACTGCTAATCTCCCTCAATCAGGGGCTCCACGCAAAAATCCCAGAACCACACGGGGGGACCTAGTGAATGACCTGCAGAAAGCTAGGACCAATGTTACAAAGGCTACCGTCAGTAACACACTACGCCACCAGGGACTCAGTGTTCCCCTGCTTAAAACCAGAACATATCCGGATGCGTCTGAAGTTTGCTAGAGAGCATTTGGATGTTCCGGAAGAGTATTGGGAGAATGTCTTATGGTCAGATGAAACCAAAATAGAACTGTTTGGTACAAACACAACTCGTTGTGTTTGGAGGAGAGTGAATGCTGAGTTGCATCCAAAGAACACCATACCAACTGTGAAGCATGGGGGTGGCAACATCATGCTTTGGGGCTGTTTCTCTGCAAAGGGACTAGGACAACTGGTCCGTGTACATGAAAGAATGAATGGGGCCATGTATTGTGAGATTTTGAGTGCAAACCTCCTTCCATCAGCAAGGGCATTGAAGATGAAATGTGGCTGGGTCGTTCAGCATGACAATGATCCCAAGCACACTGCCAGGGCAACAAAGGAGTGGTCCTGGAGTGGCCTAGCCAGTCTCCAGATCTCAACCCCATAGAAAACCTTTGGAGGGAGCTGAAAGTCTGTGTTGCCTGCCGACAGCCCCAAAACATCACTGCTCTAGAGGAGATCTGCATGAAGGAATGGGCCAACATACCAGCAACAGTGTGTGCCAAGCTTGTGAAGACTTACAGAAAATGTTTGACCTCTGTCATTGCCAACAAAGGATATATAACAAAGTATTGAGATGAGCTTTTGTTATTGACCAAATACTTATTTTCCACCATTATTTGCAAATAAATTCTTTAAAAATCAGACAATGTGATTTTCAGATTTTTTTTTTCTCATTTTGTCTACATATGATGTCAGTCAGGCCTCTGTCATCTTTTTAAGTGGGAGAACTTGCACAGTTGGTGACTGACTAAATACTTTTTTTCCCCACTGTATATGTAATGTGCAAATGTAAGGCATTCACAGGCTGTGTTGCACTAAAATCAGTGACATGAACTGAATATTTCTTTTCAGTATAAAAACAATTGTGGCAGTATTTTGTTGTGTGAATTATTGAATGGCCACAAGGCCAGAACAAATCAGCTGTCCTAGTGTTATGTCTGCAAGGTTTTGAGGCAGTGAGTAGGAACTGAACAAAAGACAAATAACTGAAATTAACTACAAATCCACCTGACTAAAACACTGGAAAAGGAGGGTCATAAATACAAAGAGACTAAAGTAGAGAACTCATAGCAGGGTTCATAATCTACAGCATTGTGTAAATACAAATTCCAGGCATGACTAGGAAGGAGACATGGGAGGAGATTAATTCGATTTTTTTTAAATATGCTTTAACCCCTACTGTGGTATTAGTTTGTTTTATTTAAAAATATCTCTTTTAACTACATGATCTGTTTTAAATCATATGCTTGATGTTGATTGTGGCTGAAGAATATCTTGTGTTATTTTAGCATTAGAAAGGATAGTACACTTAAGAACACCAAGAGATACAAGTGTTGGGAAAGTCATGGAATCCTGCCTGAGGATGCTGGGAATAAATGAAGATAAAGATCATTTCATCTTGAAAAGCAAGGAAGGTATGGAAAATATCTATGTCCAAAAAACGGTTATGTCTTCTTCTTCGTCTTCTTATAATTATGAAAAACATACGAGAATAGCATTTGTCTATTCAGGAGTTTGTTTGATTCAGATTTTCAGTTTTGAGTACTTCCTATTATTATTCATTTTCTTATTTTTAAAGGATCAATAACTTAAGAACCACATAAGGTTGAACCTTTGTTTAAACTGTGTAGGTCTTGTAAATGGCACTGTGTTCTCACTTCATATTTTTTTTACACTTCACTCTTTTTGTGATGATGTTAAGCGTCCCCCTCTCTGTCCCTCTTAATATAACTGTATTACTAGAGACTCCAGAACCCCACATTTTAGCCAAAAGCTTGTGGACACAACTCTATTAGCTGAACATTATAAACAAATTGAAAGAGCTTTTGCCCTAAATATTTTTAGGCAAAATTTAAGGCACCCGAAAGTTTGGTCAAAACTTTATGGACACAGCTCCCTTAGCCAACCACATTGGACTGAGCTTAGCCCCAAATAGATTTTGACACGTTTGGCAACACTTTATCTTGAGTGGTCCTTTGTAGACCAGCAGTGAAGCATCTAAATACATTGAGATGTCTATTGATGCATTACTTACAGTATGTAGACATGTTAAAGTAGAACTGTTAAACTGGCTAATTAGTCTAACCTTTATGTAGTAAAAACATGTACAAATAGTTCTGCATCATGCATGGATAAGGCATTTATTAGCTTGGCAATGTTCCAAAGATGTAGAAAAGCTGTCATAGCAATATAAGTTAATATTAAAGTTGGTCAAGATAGATATAAATAAATTTTTGATGCCAAGATTTCTAGCTGCTGAACTAGGAATAGTAGATATATTTAACATTAAATGTAATAGTTTATTTCATGTGGCTTTTGGCTCCAAAAGTACCTAACCCTAACCTCTGTTTTATCACTGTTTAGAAGGAGGAAGTTATGTGACATCTAGCATTTCACATCTTTTACACAGTCCTCAATTTTCTTTAATCGAAATTTATCATTAAGCTTGGCTGATATATACAGCTGTGTTTGCTCATGGCTGATAAATACAACTGCGTTTGCTTATAACAGTGCCATGGGTCAAAATGTATAATGTAAATAAAGCAGTCCTAACACAGAGCCTTATCTCATTTTTGTATTATTTAAAGATAAATCCTTTACCTTTGTGAACTAATAATGTTCAGTATCACAAATAATTTAAACCATTATAGGGCTGTTTCTGTTATTCCAAAACATCCCTACATCCCTTACTTAATGCAATGTGGCCAAAACTGGCACATGGCGCTTTATTTCAAATGCATTGGTTGCCCAGTGACGTTGCATCAGCGGCAGTTCGGGAAAAAAGACTGACTGCACATAGTTTTGGCTCTTTGGTGTCTTTGGCTGCGTCTTTCTTAGTGCATTGCACTGATTGTTACAGGGCTACGGTGACACTAATGCTGCAATTGCAAAAGTATTGCCAAAAGTATTCTCTCACCCATTAAAATCATTGCATTCAGGTGTTCCAATTAATTTCATGGCCACATGTGTATAAAACCAAGCAAAGTGGATGCAATTGGCAACGACAGCAACTAAGCCATGAGGTGATATCCCACATAAAATGACAGAGTGGGGTCAGCGGATGCTGAGATGCATTGTGCGCAGAGGTCGCCAACTTTCTGCAAGAGTCAATTGCTTCAGACCTCCAAACTTCTGACTGTGCATCAGTGCACAAAGCAAGCAAGACATGGATGAGCAAGTTTGGTGTAGAAGAAATTGACTGGCCTGCACAGAGTCCTGCCCTCAACCCGATAGAACACCTTTGGGATGAATTAGAGTGGAAACTGCGAGTCAAGGTCAGGTCAAGTCAGATTTATTTGTATAGCGCTTTTTACAACTGTTGTCGTCACAAAGCAGCTTTACATAAATAGTGATTAATAAAAGACAGAGACAAAGAAGAAAAAAGAAAATAACGTAAGACATAAAGGATCAAAGACCCTCAGTGAGCAAGCCAACGGCAACAGTGGCAAGGAAAAACTCCCTCAGAGCTGGAGGAAGAAACCTTGGGAGGAACCAAGACTCACAAGGGGGACCCATCCTCCTCTGGTCAGAACTATTTAAACATTAATGATAAAAATTACCAAACCAGGTACAACAGATAGTTAATAATGGTGGGATTAATAGTGGCAGATAGTTAAATAATTTTTTTTTTTAGGTTTTAACATAGTCATTAAACAGGTAGCAGTGGTAGGCGGGTGAGCCGCTGGTCTGCTATGGGTGGTGGTGGGTGGGGGGGCCTGCTGGTTGGACCGGTAGGTGGCAGCTGGTTTGACGCAGGTAGAGGGGACCTCAGCGGGCAATCTTCCAGCAGGTCGGGCTGGGTAGCCATTTACTCAGAGAAGGTAAAAAGAGAGAGTTAGTTCTGAGAGGAATTTTATGGAGAGGAGAGAATGTTGGGCAGTATCAGAATGTGTCTGATGACTCCGGCAGGTCTGACTATAACAGCCTAATTAAAAGGAGAGAGCCAGAAGGTAACACAGACACGGGAGCACCCTGAAAACGTCAGCATCTATCTGCTCCACCGTCAACAAACCTGAGTAATCGTGTGTAAGCAGCGAGACAACAGCTCCAGAATCTCAGTGTACTACAATTCCCTGGGTCTGCGAACCCCTGGACCTGCAACCTTTATCTAAGAAATATTAATTACCAAAAGCTAAACTTAACATATGAGTTTTCAGCTTAGATTTAAAGATTAAGACTGTGTCTGAGTCCCGAACATTATCTGGAAGGTTATTCCAGAGTTGGGGGGCTTTATAAGAAAAGGCTCTTCCCCCTGCTGAGGTTCTTCCCATGACCTCAGCATTCAGGTCTAACCTCAGCAGGGGGAAGTCAGACCTTCTCACTCAACATGTGTCTGACCTCACAAATGTGCTTCTGGAAGAATAGTCAAAAATTCCCATAAACACACTTCTAAACCTTGTGGAAAGCCTTCCAAGAAGAGTTGAAGCTGTTATAGCTGCAAAGGGTGGTCTGACATCATATTAAACCCTATGTATTAAGAATTGGATGTCATAAGTTCATATGTGCGCGAAGGCCGGTAAGCAAATACTTTTATAGTTGCAATATAGGCAATATAGTGTATGTGTTTCTGTTTGTCTGTTTGTCTGTAATACCATACCACCATTTGTAAACTATATTTAGTGTGACAGTTTAAGCAGTCACTCTCCAATGGCCCCTATTAAACAACACTTAGCAACCACTTGGCAACCCCCTAACAATTCCCATACACCAAGGTAACCAACCCTTACACTATAGCAACCGCCTAGCAACCATTCAGTTTACCTGCGCAATCACAGAGAAACATCTTAGCAACCACATAGCAACACCTTAACCCAGTTAAGCATGGTAACCACTTAGTAATAATCTATTTATTAAATATCTATTAAATCTACTTCTCATTTTTAACTTATTTATTTCACTTTATTATTTTTTGATTTGCAAGATAAACACTATTTTTAAAAATTAGAATATTGTTTGCTGAAAGTGAATTGCAGAACTCAACACAGAACAGAATAAAATATGCAGCATGGATTATCTTTAATAACAAAATGACCATGGTGTGTGTATATACAGTGTGGCCAAAAAGTATTTAGTCAGCCACTGATTGTGCAAGTTCTCCTACTTAGAAAGATGAGAGAGGTCTGTAATTTTCATCATAGGTACACTTCAACAATGAGAGACAAAATGAGAAAAAAATCCAGGAAATCACATTGTAGGAAGAATTTATTTTGTTTGATTTAATTTATTTAGAAGAAGAATTTATTTGTAAATTATGGTGGAAAATAAGTATTTGGTCAATAACAAAAGTTCAACTCAATACTTTGTAACAAAACCTTGCAAGTCTATCACCAGGTTTGCACACTGTAGCTGGTTTTTTGGCCCATTCCTCCCTGGAGATCTCCTCTAGAGCAGTGATGTTTTGGGACTGTAGCTGGGCAACACAGACTTTCTATTCCCTCCACAAATTTTCTATGGGGTTGAGGTCTGGAGACTGGCTAAGCCACTCCAGGACCTTGAAATGCTTTTTACAGAGCCACTCCTTCATTGCCCAAGTGGTGTGTTTGGGATCATTGTCATGCTGGAAGACCCAGCCACATTCCATCTTCAATGTTTTCACTGATGGAAGAAGGTTTTAGCTTATAATCTCACGATACATGGCCTCATTCATTCTTCCCTTAACACAGATCAGTCGTCCTGTCCCCTTTCAGAAAAACAGCCCCAAAGCATGATGTTTCCACCCCCATGCTTCACAGTAGGTATGGTGTTCTTGGGATGCAACTCAGCATTCTTCTTCCTCCAAACATGACAAGTTTTTACCAAAAAGTTCTATTTTGGTTCCATCTGACCACATGATATTCTCCCAATCCTCTTCTGGATCATCCATATGCTCTCTGGCAAACTTCAGATGGGCCTGGACATGTACTGGCATAAGCAGGGGGACATGCCTGGCACTGCAGGATTGGAGTCCCTCTCGGCATAGTGTGTTACTGATGGTAGCCTTTGTTACTTTGGTCCCAGCTCTCTGCAGGTCATTCATCAGGTTCCTCTGTGTAGGGATTTTTGTTCACAGTTTTCTTTATCATATTGACCCCACAGGATGAGAACGTGCGCGGGGCCCCAGATCGAGGGAGATTATCAATGGTCTTGTATGTCGATGCCTATTGTAGATTCACTCTTCTCAGCCTGGTGCATGTCTTTGGTCTTGGTCATGGTCAAGTTTGGAGTGTGACTGTTTGAGGCTGTGGACAGGTGTCTTTTACACAGATAACAAGGTCAAACAGGTGTCATTAATACAGGTAACAAGTGGAGGACAGAAGAGCTAATTAAAGAAGTTACAGGTCTGTGAGAGCCAGAAATTGTTTGTTTGTGGGTGACTAAATACTTATTTTCCACCACAATTTACAAATAAATTCTTTAAAAATCCTACAATGTAATTTCCTGAAGTTTTTTTCCCATTTTGTCTTTCATAGTTAAAGTGTACCTATGATGAAAATTACAGACCTCTCATCTTTCTAAGTAGGACAACTTGTACAGCGTTTTGGCCCCACTGTAAAACAATGATAAACAGCTGGAAAAAGTAGTGTTTTATGAAGTATTACAAAAAACAACCAAAACAGATTTACTTGCAGAAACAAAGACTGAAGGCTTTTGAAAGGGTGTGGAAGTGTATGATTTAGTATGCATAATTTCATTATGGGGAACATGAGTGCATTATAGTATTTAAATTGCATCTTCATTTAAAGGTTCTTCAGAAGAGTTTTCCATCGACCAGCAGGTGGGGAACTTGCCAGGTTCAGAGACCAGGTTACTGGAGCTTGAATTGTGTAAAAAGGTATGCTTACTTGGTAGTAATCATAAACCTGAATCTGTATAAATACATAGTTCACGCCTTTTATATCATGTGATTTGATCACACAATGCCTAGTTGTCAGTGAGGAGCTGTGATGAAGATATTGATAATAATCATGAGAATATTTACAATTAACCCACATTCTGTGTTTAAATCCATCCATTCTTGGAGAAGACTTGTGCTATTTGTTCCTAATTTCTTTGAGCATAACTGCTTGATTGCTACACCTTTCTTCTACAGGAGAAACCACTCTATACTCCAGAATCCTCTGAATGCAACACAATAAATGGAGTTGAAAATAGCATTCAAAATGTCAGTGAGCAAAGCAAAGGGGAAGATGGGAAGATTCAAGAGCTAAATCAACAGGTAGACTTTCTCCAAAATGTCATCCTACAGGTATGCCATTTCCATTTGTTCCATGTATGTTTTCCATCCTTTAGGAAAAAAAAGAATTTTTTGTGCATAAAACATCTTTAACACTATTAGACATTGCTCCAGTCCAGTTCAGATTCAAGAGCCCACTAATGGTAGAAACACTGATATCTGAACTATTGCATTATTTAAATTTATAAAAAATTATATCCCATATTTTACATAGTAAACTATACGTACTATGTAAATAATAATATAAATGATCTAGGTTGTACTATGTTTTCTGCCACTTTACCAAGGATGCTGCTGTTTTGACCATGGGGTGTTGTCTGCTCCAGTTACAGAAGGCACTGAAAATGCAACTGAAACATGACTTTTTTGTCATAAGATGATGAATTATGGCATTTAAATAAAGGAAGAAGTAGTAATGTTTGACTTACAATTTTATAAATGTTTGTAACTCAGGTCCAGGAGCTTCATCATGGACTTGTAAGATTTTGCACTGAGCTGAAGAGCATCGATGGACAGCTAGACAATGAAATGCTGGACAGTCTGGAGCTACAAAGACATCTCAGTCAGGCTCAAAACGAAGTGCAGGAAAAGAAACATTGTCTTCAAACACTGAGGAACAAACTTGGTACTGCACCAGTGCAGAAAAGCAAGTAGGAACCAATTTATTTAGATTGTTGTTGTTTAGAACATGCTAGAGATTTAAATATTTGATTAGGGAATAGTGTTACAGTTGCAATTAAAATGATTTAACCCCCATTGCAAATTACTTTCAGGGGTTTGCAATCAGTGAATGATTGAATGGTTTCTCCACATTCAACACAAAATGACTTTTTAATGACTACTGCAGGTTTAGAATGATTTAATCCCCTAAAGAGAATCTCTCCTAATGGCACACATTTTGTGCTATTGGTGGCAAACCAGAGTTAAAGAGCTTAACTGATTTTATCGGATGTGTTTGAGATGAAACGCATCAAATCAACGCATCTGTGGTGGTTCTGCGATGCTCTGGGGTTCCTTTGCTTCTTCTGGCACTGGAAACCTGCAGCAGGTACAGGGCAAGATGTATTCAATCAATTATCAAGAAATCCAATGAGACCTTCATTGGACCTTCCAACAGGACAATGATCGCAAGCATATTTCAACCACAGTTGCCTGACTGGGAGTCCTAAGGAGCACTGCCAGAAGCTGGTGATAGGCTATGTATCACATTTTCAGCAGGTCATAACAGCATGCCAAAATGGTGCTCTACAAAGTACTAAAGACGCTTTTCATGAAGATGTTGAATGATTCAGTATGATGCACGAAGTAAGCGTCTCAAAGTAGTTACGTTTATTTAAATTATTCTTGTTTAATTGGTATATTGCAAACAGCTGAAACTTTGTAAATGTTGCTAATAAACAGAATTTGCTAGGGTAAATTAAATGTCCCCACTGTATAATAAGTGTCTAATAGCTCTGTACTCACACATTAATAGTACATTTAACAACAATAAACACAGCTTATGTCTTTCTAATTCTTAAACTACTCTTGTTTACAAAGTAAAATTGAAAAAAAGTGACATCTTTGCTTTAAAGAATGGTTATGTCCACTGTTGGCCACTGGAATGACCACAGTCAGCCAACACTAGCAATGTGTAGCCATACTGAGTCATGCACATTGAAATTGAATAGTTCATAGCTGACAGTTGATCAATTGTTGAATGATCTCTAACCTTTTCACTATGCTGTTATATGTCTTTATCTACATGTTAAAACGCAATCTTTGAAATAGGAAGGTAAGGAATGTTATCCTCAAAATGAAAAAAAAAACTAGGATGATAAGCAGTGTATGGTGTCACACAAAGTACCAGAGCAGTACTGCATGCTGACTATCTTCTTTCAGTAGAAACGGGTTTCCTGGTCTCTCCCGTAGAACCTCTATGAACAGTAATAAAGCAGACATTTGGCCAGGAATGAAGAACTTTTACATATCACTTACTATAAATATTTTATACTATATTTTAAAGTACCCTTTACCATTATACCACCAATTTATAATTTATTTATAAAAACATATTTCTTTAGTGACCACTGTTTTATTCACTGAAAATGTTCTTAACATTTTAACATTTACAATAATTTGTATAAATTATATTAAGAGACTACTTTAGAGAACAAATGAAAAATATGCATTTTAGGAGTTAGTTTCCTTTAATCAATGAAAATGAACATTTTCAGTGTTGAAGTCAGGGGTTAGATTTTACTTAAATTTTTATACACCCCTTGTTTGACCACTGAAAATAAGTTATATTTTAAAATTAAGTTATTTTTTCTTAATTTTCAGACATTAGATAAATGTTTCTATTTTAGAAAACTACAATGCAATGTGCAGTGCATAATTCAGGGTCAAAACCAATTCTAATTCCCCTTAAACATAAAAATAAACTCTTTAATAAGCCCTTCATAAAAGCTTTTCATTTTGAAGATATTAAGGAGGCAAAACAATATTATTTTCTTTATCAGTTTATAACTAAATTCAAAAATAAAAAAACAATCAAATAATCTATTTAGGATATTCGGATCCACAAAATCACAAGTTAAAAATTGTATCAATTAAAACTGTTAATAACCATGAAGAAATACATATTTAAAATTAATATTTCAGTTTGGACATCTACCTTTATAGCTGTGTATGTGGACTTATTTATATATTAAGCTACTGTAGCTTTTAATGAACCGCCTAGCAAGCTAACAATACAGTCAGTCAGGTCCGTTTTTTACTGCCTTCTGTTTCTGTAATTCTTAGTTAATTCAATATTTTATATTTCAAATAACTAATGATCACTGTCCAAATATTTGACTGGATTTACCAACATAGATTTTGAGAGAAAATTAATCATTGAACATTTCTTTAAACCCCCACAGAAAGTAAGACTTTTAAGCTGTCTATGGTGAAATTCTGTAGTAAAGAATCAGAATCATTTACGATTTTAAAAACACAGAGGACATTTGAATACATTACATTTCAGTTCTCTCATAATGGATAACAAGCTGACATATTTTTTGGCTGTCAAAGCTTTTCTCAAAGCCTTCTAACACAAAGATCATGAAGAGTAACAATCACCTTCCACATTTGTCCATTTATCTTTTGGGAAATTGGCACAGAGCAGCATAAACATGGTGCAAGTCAAAATGATCCAATAAAATATATAGAGACAACATATGAGTATAGTATTTAGCTGTTTGAATGAGGGCTTATGAGCTAATTAGCCCTATCATTAGTCTATGTAGCCTACACAGCAATCAACACTGTAAGCAAGTATAACACATCAATCAAAACATATTTTTGCTCAGTAAATTATACCCAGTTCACAGTGACATGTATTTGGTAGTATATTTCCATAATATGAGGAGTGAAGACACAGGAGATAAGAAGAAGGCCTAACCTAAAGAACAGCAAGATGCTTGTGAATAAGTATGCAGTGGCTCAGTAGAGAGCCGGGTGTATGGAGTATGGATGTGTATACAAATGTGTGCTTAGGCTAGCATTGGGAAAACATCTGGATGTGTGTACCATTTGTATTTGTATTCCAGGCGAGCAGAGGTTTGGTTGCTTGAGAAGATGAGACTGAATTGTCAGGTGTTCAAAGAAGAGATTGCACTGGTGCACCTTAATCGGTACATTGGTCATCTGCAAACAGCACTGAAGGAGACCCAGACAAAGGTGTGGCAAAACTGACTAAACAGAGTGTGTTGTCATAAAGCATTCACAAGGTATACATCATCTGTGCAAAGTACATAAATATACATATTCATGAATCATTACAATCAATTCATGCAACATTACAATAACTTATATTACTCCAGAACTGTGTTTTACTGAAGACTTCATGACTTATGGAGGTTTCTGAATGTTAGTCCTGCTCTGTGGAAATGTTGATCTGTCAAAATAAAAGTGACTGTTGATATATTCGTCCACCAAAAAATGGATCTATAAATCAGTTTTATGCATCAAGTCATCTAACAATACACTGATAAAAAACACCAATCAAAAGTCACAATGCTAACAGCCGGGCTCTGCAGAGTGGAGCAGGTTAGCCACGATGCGAACAGGTACAGCAGCCAGGGCTGGGAGGGAGGCATAAGTGAGCAAAAGGCAGTGGCATAAGACAGCATTTGCTTTGTTCTGAGTTGCTGAGGCCTTCATGCAAACATCTAATTAAACCTCCCACTGGATGTTCATCACTTGCCTTAAAATGTATGCAATGGGTGACAATTGTGTTCTAAACTGTACAATGCCCATGACTTTTTATTTTACACATCAGAATTGCTTTGACAATCAATATATATTTAAGAACAAGTAGGTGCATTTTGTCCATTTTAGCAATATTATACAAAACAGAAATTAGTAAATGTAATGTTTTTCATCAGCATAGCCTACTCAAATTGTGAGAAACAAAGTATGTTGGAAGTACTCCAGAGGGTCACAATGATCTCTTTTAAAACCATCATGAAATTTAGACATGATACAAAATTACACTTTCTTTTCCACCAATACCAATCAACCATATTTTCCTTACAGGCTACTTTAAGGCTAAAGATAGTTTTATATAAATTCATTAATTATGAATTTATATAAAAGTGACAATTTTTTATTGTCACTACACTTATGACATGTATGTAGGTACATTAAGTAAACATTTCATGTTTGAAAATTTCATGCAAATCGAAAATTGTAATAATTAGTAAGAAATAATTTGGATTGTGTAATTTAATGTTTAGGGATAGCCACTGATTTGGAGGGTGAAGTGACAAGGGGCCAACCGGAAATAAAATTTGTGCATTTTTGTATATTTGATTTGTTTAGTGTAAGAATACCCCATTGTCCAGTTCCTGCAGAATCTCCCCAAGGAGATGGAAGTTTATGGTCCTCCATTAAACTGGCTTTAGTAAGCCACAGTTAGTCTAGAATAATCTGTTTATATTCATTGCACCATGCATATAGATGTTACACAGTGTGCAATAACTACTCCTTAAAAAAAAGAGGTCACAAAATATAGTGTCCAGACCCTCCATCTGCACCCTAAACTCTTTTTACAGCAACTCTTTTCCCACTTTCATCTTTTTGGCAGAGGCCTAACTGCATGCCATGAAAGGATACAACTGAGTGGGTTTTAAAGGGAAAAAAATCACATTGTTGCCCTCAGGCCATGGCAGTAACATGCTGAGCTGGTGGGAAAAGTAGTCTAATGTTTATCATATGACCTATTTAAAGTCAAAGGCATGGGTCAAGGCACAAAGCACTCTGGGAACCAAACAGACCTGGTCCTAATAAGTAGCAGACAGCTGTTTATTTGCTTGAGATAATATATCAGTGAGGAAATATTTCATCATTGGCAGCAATCTTGGAATCTGGGCTAAAACAAAGGAGGCTGTGGTATTGGTTCAGGAAAGCATCAATATGCAAAATTCTACCTGTCTTGTCCTATACATTTTGTTGAAGCAAAAATATGTTTTTCTGCAAAATTAACGGTAATTCTTTTTATTTGCTGAATTTAACATAGAAAAATATGGATGATTGATATGCTCCATGTTATTTGAATTTTCCCTTGTGTTTTCTTTATCTTTGTGTAAGGTATTTCAAAATGTTACTAAAATACAAGTATTGATATAAAATTATTATAATAATATTAGTATGAACAAGTACAAGTATTAATAATAGGTTTTATTGTTTATTATTATTATTATTATTGTTGTTGTTGTTGTTGTTGTTGTTTGGATGCAGCTGCATTGGCCAAACATTTTATCCAAACAGCACATTCCACACTGCACCTTGCACATTCAACACCACACCACACCCACACACACCACATTCCACATAACACATCCATAACAAACACCGCACATGACACACACCACTTGGGATACCATAGCAATAACACAGCAACACCTTAGCAACCACCTTGGATACATACCAACAACGTATCAACAAACAAGCAACCACCTAAAAGTCACCTGGGATGGTATAGCATCCATATACATACAGGCCACATAAACTTTGACAAGCCAACTTTGTTCACAAGCATTCTTTTTCTAGTTACTGTTATTTGTTCTTATTAGTAGTATTATTAAATATATTAAGTATTGTCCCCACACACACTATATACACCACCTCACATTCTACACCACACACACTGCACACTTCACCCCATACAGAGCACACTCCCCACCACACACAGTGCATACTCCCCACCACACGCAGTGCATACTCCCCACCATACACAGCACACTCCACACCACACAGTGCACACTCCCCACCATACAGAGCACACTCCTCACCATATACGGCACACTCCACCCTACAAATCAAATTTATGTATATAGCACTTTTTACTGGTTTTGTTACAAAGCAGCTTTACAGAATCAGTAATCAGTAAAAAAAAAAAAAAACATAAAAAGACATGAAAACCTAAGACCCCACATGAACAAGCCAATGGCGACAGTGGCAAGGAAAAACTCCCTCAGAGGAGATACAACACATTCCACACACTGTGCCCACCCCACACCATGCACAGCACACTCTACGCCACACACTTCATACTACACACCACCTAGGACACTATAGCAACTGCCTAGCAACACCATAGCAACAATTTAGAATACCATAGCAATTGTATAGCAAACACATTGGATACCACAACAACCACCTAGCAACAACTAAGCAACTTGAATATCATTGTAACCATTTAGGGACACCTTAGTAACCACCTAGCAACAGGTAACCAACCACATTGGATACTAAAGCAACAGCCTCACAGCACCTAGCAACCACACAGCTCAACACAACACAAACACTTGGATACATGCTCATACACACCACACACACTTTGACATCCAACATTACATTATTTAGTATAATTATAGTAATTACTATTAAATGACTAGAAAAACTGGTTTGCAATGAGTTTGTTGAAGGCATGACATATATGTAAAAAGTTGTCATACTGCAATTGTGGTTGGCCAAAGGGCTCCCAGCTGTCATACCCACTTTGATTTTTCTCTCTTACCAGATTCCTGGTTGTCACTGCCTATTTAATGCAGTTTCAATGGCTAACAGACATCAGACCTCAACAGTACCTTACAGATAAAAGCTTTTGGCTCACACATGACATTTTAGTGGAGTAGCCTTTATAAACACATAATTATAACTGACAGCACACTTGATTTTCAAATTAAGTCAAGTTTGTCACATCACATTAACACATTTGTAAAGGTGAGTAAAAAACTGTGTAGTACATAGTCCCTTATGGTAGTGAAATCATATAAAAATGCAGAATATATAGACTAATTTGCACAATACTTTACTATACATCAAATCAAAATGAAGATATGCCTTATTACAAAGGTTAAACATTTCACTGTTCAACTCATGTATGTTCAAAAGGTGAGATTTTCTATCAAATGTAGTTGCTGTTTTAACAGAGGTTCTTCACAAACCCCTAATTAAATGCATGTCTCATTTGCAGGAAAGAGCAGCAAAAAAGAAGTCTACTTTGGCTCAACTTGTCTCTCCACATTGTCCTGCTATGCTGGTGGCTGCTGAGGAGCAAGCAGGCCCAGATGGCCACTACAGCTTTACTGTTCGCTTGGTTGAGAGCCATGGACTGCAAGTGGTACACACTGGAAACAGTAGCCTCTGCCTTAATGACATGTAATTTTCAACATAAATTACAATGAACAATACATGCAATTCAACTGGTTAGGCTAAGTCTCCGGTGCAGAATAGGTAGGACATAGTACAAAGTCTATAGATGATATTCATATATGCATAGACAATAAATACAAAAATATACAAATATGTGCATGTACATGTGCAAATGTGTGCATAATGGCTGGGTAATTACCATACTAATAGTAAATTACTATACTAATAGTAAATAGTATAGTAATATATCATAAAAAGTAAAATAGTATAGTAATATAGTATAGTAACTAATAGTAAATTGGAATAAATATGTAGACTAACCATGTTTTGTATGTGTACATGAAGAGTGAAACATGTTCAAGTGAGTTCAGGTGTCTAAGCCGAAGCAGCATAAACAGCATCACATTTAAAAACAGCATCCAATGTTTAGGTAAAGAATACAGCACACAGCTTACAGAGAGGAAGTTCTAGTTATGAACATGCCCTATGTCTACCTGTTTGGCTTCTGAAGATCTGATTGTGGTAAAAAAAAAATACTGACTTTTAGTGTAACAGAAACAAAGTCTTATTCAGTAGTTAACTCATTTTTAGGTAATAGTTGGTTAACAGATTAAAGGTGCAAATATTTATCACTGTACTATGTGTCCTAGGCATTTGACCCATTCGTGGTGGTGAAGACAGACAGACACACACACACACACACACACACACACACTAGTGAACTAGGAGCAGTGAGAACACCCAGGGAGCAGAAAGGGTAAAGGGCCTTGTTTAAGGGCCCAACAGTTGCAGTTTGCCGAGCCCTGATATCGAACCCACAACCCTGTCATCAATAGCCCGGAGCTCTAACTGCTAAGCCATCACTGCTACCAAGTTACAGAGATGTACAGAGTTATCCGGATAGAATACAGAGATTACCGGAAAAATAGCTTTATAAATACTGACTCAATCAGTATCAAATCAACAGGAATGGATCCACCATGCTTTGGGCTTGTGTTGCAGCCAGTTGCACAGGGTAGATGGTAGATGGAAAATAAGATTAAATTTAATACCAGGAAATACTGGAAAAAAAAACATCACACCGTCTGTGAATATCTGATGATGAGAAGATGATTGCTTCTACAGCACAAAGAACCTCGATCATCGATATTCTGTGAATAGAACTGAATAGAATAAGCCAAACAAGAATCGAAAAACCATTATGTGGCTACCGAAAGTGTTTACAAGCTGTGGTACTTGTAAGTAAGTGGCTGTTACTGGCTGTACTGACTATGCAGGGTGTTCAAACAAACAAAACTTAACTTTATGCCTGAGGTGTGTACTGCCCTTGGGCATTGCCCAGAAAATAACTTTTCATAAACAATTTATTTTCATGTTTCTCATGTAACTATTAAAGTAACTTTTGAACCTACATTGACAAATCATCTGCTCATCTGCTCTGAATACTCCCCATTGTTAGTAGAAGCTGGTTAACAAAAAAAATATAGCCAAGATTCCAGAGGTTCCAGAGGTTTGGAATGTTTCATGTTTTTTTTGTTTTTGTTTTTGTTTTTGTTTTGTTTTTTTGAGAAATTCACAGTCAAACTGGCCCTTCATCCCAAAGTTTTCTAACTCTTTGGATCACAAAGGTTTCTCCTGTTTCTATGATAATTGGTGACATGTACAACTTGGCGATTTGAATGGAGGGACACAGATAAAATAAAATAAAAACTTCACCCTCACCCTTAGGGCTTGGCAATAAATCATATGTGCAATTTTGAAAATCTAAATCTATGAGACACAATGACGGAGAGAGCATACACAGGTTAATTGACATACTTTAGGGGCGCCTAACTACGAAGGTATAATAGACAACAACAGAGGTTTAAATTAAACATATGTGAGATGAATGTTAATATACAGAATAATTTCTCTTGTCTGTACTGTGTGTCTCTTCTTCAGACTAGTGGAGGTGAACGGAGTCAGTGTGGTGGGGAGCAGTGAAGGGGAACTAGCTGCTTTTCTTCAAAGGCCAGTTTCCCAGTTGGTCATTCTACGGCAGCTAGCCCTGCAACGTTCTCTGGATCACCCTTAGTGCCTTCAGCCCTATCAGAACTCAGACATAAGTGGATGCCAAGATGGATCAGCACCACGTAAACATGGTTTCTAAACTCACTACAAACTGAGACAGAAAATGTGACTATTTGAAAAACATTTTAGATTTCCAAACCATTCTCTGTTTATATTTGTTGTCCTGACCCTTTTTGAAGCCAATGTTTTTTTAGCTTCTTTAATGGTCTAGTCATAACCCCTCATTAATGGTTAGAGCTGCCTGGCAAAGATTGTTGTGATGCTCTTTTAGTTAACTTTAGTTTAGTTTAGTTTAGTTAATTTTACTCATACCAATATAAAAAAAATCTATATCCTTTTTCTAAACACTTCTGATGATATTACTTAATATTAAAGTACACTATATGGACAAAAGTATTAAGACACCTATTAATCTTTGAGTTTAGTTGTTTCGTTCACAGATGTGTTATACAGGTGTTATACAGATGTATAAAATCAAGCACCTAGCCATGCACTTTGCTTTCATGAACATTAGCAAAAGAATTGGTTGTTCAAAAGAGCTCACTGAATTCCAGCGTGGTATTGTAATAGGATGCTGCTGTTGCAGTATGCTTTTCAATTTCCCCCCAATAGTCCCTCTATAATCACCAGTGAGTTGTATTAGTGAAAAGAGGAAGCGTTTAGCAACCAAAGCAACTTAGCCATGAAGCGTCAGATCATGCAAAGTTACAAAGTGGGGCCGCAGAGTGTGGAGGCGCATAGTGAAAGTTGCAAACACTCTACTGGCATTAACATCAACACAAAAACGACTAAGGCAAAAGCTTCAAGGCATGGGTTTTCATGACCGAGCAGCTGCATACATCACCAAGCACAATGCCAAGCATTGGATGAAGTAAAGGTGCACGTATTTGTCACTGTGAAGTGACAAATGGGTCCTCTGCATTTAACCCATCTGTGGTAGTGAACACACACTCACACACACACTAGTGAGCTAGGGGCAGTGAGTACACAAACACACACACACACACACACACACACACAGAGCGGTGGGCAGCCAACTCCAGCGCCCGGGGAGCAGAGAGGGTAAAGGGCCTTGCTCAAGGGCCCAACAGTGGCAGCTTGCCAAGCTCGGGAATCGAACCCACAACCCTGTTATCGATAACCCGGTGCTCTAACCGCTGAGCCACCACTGCCCCCTCATGATATAAAGCACATACTACATAGTATTAATGAAAAATTTCAGACATACATATAGATACAGTATGGGTAGATACAGTGTAGACATGATGTGCCATTATTAATTTGTTAATTCCATCCTTATTAGACATAATAAGGTGGCTCACATTGTGCGCATCACAAGATCATAATTAGGCTCAATTGACCTACATACAGTCAAGCCGAAAAGTCTGCAGACCCCTTTCACCTTCTCCATGTTTTATTTCACAGACTCATTCTATAATAAATAGGTTGCTTAGGGGTTACATTTCTGTACACACCCATAGCTAATACTTTGTTGATGCACCTTTGGCAGCAATTACAGCTTCAATGCTTCTTGGGGGGAGGTGCTACGAGCTTTGCACACTTGTTTCTGGACATTTTTTTACCCATTCCTTTTGGCATCATTGCTATCTACATCAGGTTGAATGGATAGCATGATTACACAGTTATTTTTCAGATTCAGGTCTGGGCTCTGGCTGGGCCACACAAGGAGATTCACAGACTTTATCGGAAGCCACTCCTTTGTTCTTTTGGCTGTGTACTTTGGGTCATTATGTAAAATGAAAAGTCTGAGGTCCAAAGCGCTTTAAGGATCTCAGTGTATTTAAGAATCCCCACATCATGATGCCGCCAAGCTTCACTGTAGAGATTGCATGAGCCAGGTGATGAGCGGTGCCTGGTTTCCTCAAGGCGTGACACTTGGTATTCAGGCCAAAAAGCATGATTTGTGAAGTGCTGGCTGAATGGTTGAAATAGTTCTGAAAGGTTTTTAAATCTCAGCAAGAATACTCTGTCAGAGTGGCCCATCTTCCCTGATTACTTTAGAAAATTCTTGGTGGTTCCAAGTTTATTATATTTACAAATTATGGTGGCTACTGTGCTCTTTGGGTCACATAAAGCCGCAGCAATTTTTCTGTACCCTTCTCTAGGGTTATGTCTTGGTTTTAAGGTCTGTAGATAATTCTTGTAAATTATGTCTTGGAGTTTGTTTTGTTTCTTGTCCATTTCTGATGGTCTACTACTACAATCCCTTATGTGAAATGTTTGTCCCCATTCTGCATATGCAAAATTCTTCTGTGCGTCATTGATTTAATATTTTCTTAATTTTGCCACCTCTATTCCAGAACCCTGGTTTAATTAATCAATTAGTTTGGGGATCAATTGATTTTATAAATATGAATTAGTACTTCTTGCATGTATTTGTCTACAACAATTCTATGTTGTTGTTTTTTTATATTATGAATAATTCAGTGTACTTTCATCAGTCCGGCATTTTTATTTATTGTGTATAGTGCCATTTTTGTTAATGTGATTTATTATTATTATTATTATCTTAAATATGTGTACTGTCAAAGACCAATTTTGGCTGCATTGCAATTTAGTCGAGTAAACATTAGTTACATATGTTTTTTTTTTATTAAATCTAGACATTTTTTATAGTTTGTCCTCAACCTAGCTTGAAATAAAAAAAAAAAAACAGAAACAGCAGACATCAAGACTGTTGTAAGTACTTGATGGATATATTTAATATATATTCTTTAAATGAGAATATATTCAAAGAATGAACATACATGTGGCCAGACATTCGAGCCCCCTTTAGCCAACTCAGTTAACAGATTTGCCCAATGGCTGCTAATGGGCTAATACGGTTAAGCAACAGCATTTTTTTTACTTTACCTGCCTCATCTTGCTTATCTAGAGGGACCTGCATGATTGCAGTACTGCAGGTACAGCTGGCAGATTACATTGGCTGCTTGCGGACTGAAATTATATGTGCTGCATTCAGTTGTATACCTAAACAAACAAAATTATCTGATTATTAACACTTACCTAAAATAAGGTACATAAGTCAAGTCATTAGCAAGATTTTTCCTGGCTCAAAATGAGGCAGAGGTGCCAGATGTGCACCCACATGCATGTCTCATGCCTTCAACTGGCTCTAGCAACACTTTTCACAATTCCAGTAATTACATAATTGCTCTTGAACCTGCTGCTCTCTCGCAGCACTATAACCTGGGGTCAAACAAGACTCAAGTTCTCAGGCAGTAGGAATAGGATTCAAATTCAGGAAAACCAAGTGTTGTATTGAATTAATGCCTTCTGTTTAACTTGAAAGAAGAAAGGGTATTGGCCTGTGACTGACAGGGGCCCTAGTAACTATTAATTTAGTATATTGGCAAAATTGTTACAGTTGTGGGGCCCAGTGTAATATATTTTATGGGGCCCAAAATCCCTGGGAGTTCCCCTGCCAGAAAAGCATGTGTAAAGTGTGTAACTAAATTATTATAATTCATATAATTGTGTAACAAAATCTCCTAAGATCAGCATATGTACATATTTAAGGCCTTTTATCTAAAAAATTGCAACTTTACAACAGAAGGAAAAAACATTCTAACCTTGACACACAATCATGTAACCTTAAAAGGTTTGATTTTTAAAACACTTTATAAACACTGAATCTACACATGTGGACAAAATTGCTGGTACCCCTCAGTTAATGAAAGAAAAAACCACAATGGTCACAGAAATAACTTGAATCTGACAAAAGTAATAATAAATACACATTCTATGAAAATCAACAAATGAAAATCCGACACTGATTGTGAACCATGCCTCAACAGAATTATTTTAAAAAGTAAACTCATGAAACAGGCCTGGACAAAAATGATGGTACCCCTGAAAATAATGTGACCAAAGGGACATGTTAAATTAAGGTGTGTCCACTAATTAGCATCACAGGTGTCTACAATCTTGTAATCAGTCAGTGGGCCTATATATAAGGCTGCAGGTAGTCACTGTGCTGTTTGGTGACATGGTGTGTACCACACTCAACATGGACCAGAGAAAGCGAAGGAAAGAGTTGTCTCAGGAGATTAGAAAGAAAATTATAAACAAGCATGTTAAAGGTAAAGGTTATAAGACCATCTCCAAGCAGCTTGATGTTCTGTGACTACAGTTGCACATATTATTCACAAATGTAAGATCCATGGGACTATAGCCAACCTCCCAGGATGTGGCCACAGGAGGAAAATTGATGACAGAAAAACTTCTAAAGAGATTAAAGGTGAACTTGTGTAAAGGTGAAGCTCAAGTAACATCAGTGTCAGATCGCACCATCCGTCATTGTTTGAGCCAAGGTGGACTTCATGGGAGATGACCAAGGAGGACACCATTGTTGAAAACAAACCATAAAAAAGCCAGACTGGAATTTGCCAAACTACATGTTAACAAGCCCCAATGCTTCTGGGAGAATGTCCTGTGGAAAGATGAGACAAAAATGGACCTTTTTGCCAAGGCACATCAGCTCTATGTTTATAGACGGAAAAATGAAGCATATCAAGAAAACACTATCCCTACTGTGAAACATGGAGGAGGCTCTGTTATGTTCTGGGGCTGCTTTGCTGCATCTGGCACAGGTTGTCTTGAATCTGTGCAGGGTACAATGAAATCTCAAGACTATCAAGGGATTTTAGGGAGAAATGTGCTGCTCAGTGTCAGAAAGCTTGGTCTCAGTTGCAGGTCATGGGTCTTGCAACAGGATAATGACCCAAAACACGCAGCTAAAACACCCAAGAATGGCTAACATTGGACTATTCTGAAGTGGCCTTCTATGAGTCCTGACCTAAATCCTCTTGAGCATCTTTGGAAGAATGTGAAAAAGGCACCCTTCAAACCTGAGACAACTGGAGTAGTTTGCTCATGAGGAGTGGGCCAAAATACTTGCTGAGAGGTGCACAAGTCTCGTTGACAGTTACAGGAATCATTTAATTGCAGTGATTGCCTTAAAAGGTTGTGCAACAAAATGTTAAGTTAAGGGTACCATCATTTCTGTCCAGGCCTGTTTCATGAGATTTTTTTAAATAATTCTGTTGAAGCGTGGTTGAAAAGCAATGTCTGACATTCACTGGTTAATTTTCATAGTATTTTTATTTATTATTACTTTTGTCAGATTCAAGTTATTTCTGTGACCATTGTGGGTTTTTCTTTCATTAACCGAAGGGTACCAACAATTTTGTCCACGTGTGTATTTTATAGTGTTATAGTATTACATTGTACATATGTAAAAAAAAAAGATACAAGGTTTTTACAGTCAGTGTTACAAGCCTTCAATCACAAAATTGCTCTGCTTGTGCCAGTGTTCCATTTGTATTTAAACCAAACAGCCACTGTTTCTGCTTTCTATTGTGAGTAATCCTATCTATTTTAATGTGACATAGTATTGACATCTATTCAAAGAATAACAAACTTTTTTTTAAATGTCCTAAGAATATAAAACATTCAGAATGTTCTCACAGATAACACTAGACACAAAATATCAATGTTTTCAACGTTTTAGTACAAGCATTCATTGACAACAGTTAACAGAAATGTAGTGTTTCAGTGAATAAAAAAAAAGGAATAGGTTCTTTAGTTGTGTCTGTTTTTCTGGCAGTTATTACCAAAAATCATTACCTATTCCTAGGGAATAGACTCCAAGCATTAAGGTGTTGACACTTGTACTTCCTAGTACCGTAGACCTGTTAAAGTTTTGTACAACCAGCTTGGTCCTGTGATGGAAAGATGATGCCTTCAGCTTTGGGCAAAAAACTGCCTGCAAATCCATAAAAGATCATAATCTTACCATTTGTGATGAGTCAGACTTTTATTTAATAAAATATTTTGCTTATGGCATTAATGTATCCATTTTTATACATAGCATTAAATCACAGTGTGAGAAAACACAAGCAAATTTACTAAACCTGATTCAGTTTGAAACAAGTGTGTGGCACATTACGCTAAACATTGGCAGCTCTTATTACTTGATAGCTTTAGATATGTAGTGCAAAACAAATACACAGAAGAGAAACCTTGATCACTTTATTATCACTTTAATTATATTAACACAGACATTTATAATTGTACAATTTGTAATCAACAAAAAACAAACATAATTAAACGTCTGGCACAGCCCAAATTAAATTTGCCCTTAGCCCTTGGAATATAGTATACATTTTAAACTACAATAACTCTAAGCTGTATTTTAACTATAAGCTCTAGTTGTTTTTATAACATGTAGTAGTCTGATGTGTTTGCAGTCTAGACAGATTACTAACTACCTGACTGATTTATCTGCACAGGGAAAACATTTTTGCTCAGAAGTGGAATCAATAAATATTTCAAATTATAGAAGAATAATTGTAATAACAGTCAGTTATCTTGTGATAACACTAAATCAATATAGAATGGTATGACAACTGTTTCTTTTTATAAAAAAAAACAAAAACATTCAAAGCAAAGTACTTTGTGCTAAAATCTGAAAACAGTCTAAAAATATTGTATCTAACAAATTTAGTGCTCTATTTAGTGATTTGGATATGGCATTACCACACAAATGAAAAGAAGCAAATTCACTCTTATCCACAGACCCATTAAAAAAAAAAGCACTGCACTTTAAAATTTACTATTAAATAGTCCAAACAGATTCTGTTTTAAATAATGTGTTTAATTCTATTTAGAAAAAAAGAATATAAAAAAAGACAATGAATCACCAAATATGTGAAATCTAAGTTTGAACCTATTAATTTGTTGCTTGCACGGGATAATTTCTCACATTGAAAGGAATTTATTGTGTAGTTGTATGACTAAAAAATATGGTTTCTTCCTTCTTGGTTCATCCTATAATTGTGTAAGATTTTAATGTAATACATAGCTTTAAGCTTAGTTCAAACCAATTAAAGAGGTTCCTTCCTCAGACTGTGCATATTGCTGATGAAAAACAAATCTGCATTGACTCATTCATTCATTCATTCGTGACCCCCAGCCGACATACACCACCTTCAATCGCCAGTGATTGTCCAGCTACAGCACCAGGAGGCAGTCTGGATATATGGGTCTGGGGGGAGAGACAGAGCAAGAGAAAGTGTTTTTTTAATAGAAGGGTAACTGTTTAGAACTACCAAAGAAAGACAATACTGCTCATTAAAGTATGGGAAAATTAAGTGTGGTTTTGATGGTGTTGCTGGGATTTTTAACACAAGAACACCTGCACTGCTTTGTCTTTAATATATATAAACCAATGAACATTTTATCTTCACAAACAATACTGGGAGATGGAAGTAATTTACATAAACACAGAAAAGTGAAGAAATGTCTTTAAAAATTATTCGTAAAATACTAATTAACATACTATTTACCTGTTGGGAAAGGTTAGGAAACCCCCACATTTATTAGAGCGGATTTTGGAGGAGCCTGTCTTATTTAAATATCAAACATTTAGCCTGGATTACTGTTGATTGGAAACAGAGAAGTTATATATTTAAAAATATACAAGCGCAACAACTGGCAACATGGCCAGGTAAGGCCATCCAAGCAAGTTCAGTCCAACAGCAGACCACAAAATGCGCAAAGATGTATCCAACAAAACAATTCATCAAGGGATCTACAAGTAGTTCTTGCCACAGTTGAAGTTAAAGTATAGCATCTACCATCAGAGAGAATGTTTGATTTTCATTGGAGGGGTGCAAGGAGGAACGTTTGCCATTAAAAAACAAAACAAAACAAAAAAAAAATCATCAGAGCAAGGTTTTGGTGGTGGTTGGTGTGGCGCAACAGATAACACCACTATCTGTCACTGAGCTACCACACCATGTGGGAGACTGGGGTTCGATTCCCGGTCTGGGTGACTATGCTGTGCTACACCAATAAGAGTCCTTGGGCAAGACTCTTAACACTACCCTGATCCACCTCTGTAATACGGGTAAGTCGCTCTGGATAAGAGCGTCAGCTAAATGCCATAAATGTAAATGTAAATGTGAGAACACTCACACAAAGACCAGGACCATCTGGAACCATGTCCTTTAAAAAAATCTAAAGAATTATCTGTACACAATAACAGAGGACATGTTTGGCATTTGGAATTGCATTTCTATTATTTACATTTGACAAATGATTTAAAAAAGACATTTCAGCATTTGCAGGGCTGGGTTGTTACAAAATACATGTAATGGTGCCCTGTGAAAGTCCAGTTTAGACCACTTTGGATGTACATAAAATGTTCTAAGCTGTTTGTGTCAGCCGGCTGTTTAAACTTTTTATGAGGAAGCATCCAATTTACTTGGATTAAAATACCCCCCCCTCCCCCGTGAAATTTGCATTTTGGAGATAAGGTTTTGCTCATGAACTTTTTTTTACTGAATATTACTGGTTTAAAAAAGTTCTAGTCACACAGATAGTTTCAAATTAGTCAATTTGTCAACTGACAGATCTTTCAACTAAAACTAGTACTGCTGAACATTGCCTCAACAAATAACGCACTGCTAACGTGCAGGTCTGAAAGTTAATATATCTATATATTACTGGTACTAGAGATGCCACAAAATTTAGGAGAATTCTACGACTCTTAATACCAATGTTGATACCACAACAAAAATAAACCAATTAAACAAACATTCCAACAGGAACAAGTATTTGAAAAAAAATCACTGATATATCCAAATACAAGAGTGGGATGGATCCTTTGGTTAATAAAGTGTTATCTTTAAGACAAAAAAAATAATACTACAAAAACAGTGAAATGTAGCTTTCAAGAATTTAAAACAAACAATACTATTTAAAAAAAAATGTATTCAACCCGTTATGGCACAGCCATAAAACAAGTAAAGTTAAAAACAAACAAGTAAAGGTACTGATTAGAACGTGAAGACCAACAACCTGGTTCCTAGTTTTAAGTCCAGCATTGACACAATGCAATACTTATTTCACCCGCTGTATCACCTTCTAGCAAACCTTATGTGTCACTGACAGTGTCCTTGTAAGTAGGTAAAAAGGAACATGGTACTTATAATAGGTAGTCACTGTGGTCAGCTAGTGTTTGTCTTTCTGAGTGCAATAAGAACGGTAACATTGCAGGTTATGAAAAGCTTAATGAAACTCGCTGACCTTGAATTCTGTGTATAGAACTGGATGCTTGGATTATGAGTCATTGTGGACCTGTTGCTTCTCCTGCTCTTACAGACTCGCATGTTGTTAGTGTTCCCTGTGCATCTGATGTCAACTACACTTGCAGGCTTAGTATGTTGCTCTCAAAGTCAAAAGAAATCACAATCTTGCATATCTAGCTGTGACAGTATAGGTGCTTTCAGTACTTTCAGTAATTTTCTTACCTTGGCTTTACTGTCATGTGCAGACATGTACCCAACACACATACTCTCTGTAGTATGGCTCCAAAGGAACTCTACTGAAGATGGAAGAGAGATGAATTGTAAATTAGTAACATTTTCAGAAATTCAACTCAAATTAATATTTTAAACATAAAATATTAAGTGTATTATTTTATATTTTTTATTAGATCACTGTATCCCAAATTCCTTCAGCATCCATTTTGTTTGTTCTGCTGGCATAACAACTGAATGAATTGGTTATGTCAGACATCTGTACAGAGTGCAAACTTGCAGTTAGTAGCAGATCGAACTTGCCAAAATAAGAATGCCATACTGTAATAGAAATAATTAATCAGCTTGCAACCAATGTGAAATGTACACAATAGTTTAATAGGCAAATTTATGCCTGTCAAGACTGATATTTGAAAATTGCCCCAGAACATCCCACCACCCCTAACATATATATCCCTAAGATTTAGATAAGGGTATACCAAGGTAATCCTAAAACACCCCCTAGGCACCCACTTGAAATACTAGTTAATAAAAAGGACTGGGTTGAGAAGTTTCTACATTAAATAACTGACTACTTAATTATGTGAATTGCTGTGAACATCCCTGTGTTATGTAAATGAAACAGAGGAATATAAATTCATCTCATTTATGTATTACACCAAAATCTAAGTGGCATATTTTACTATGCTTGATATTGCTTTTAATTAAGTTTGAGCCTCTAATTTGATGAGATACATACACAAACTTTAGCTTTTTAGGCTGGTACCTCTTTCACATCCATTCATCAAAATATGACCATACCTTCTTTGATTCGCTGTTAACAGAGCTCAATTTTGTTTAATTTAAATTATCAGTTGCAAAATATATAGTATAATTTATGGATAACTAATACAGTGCATCACAAAAGTGAGTACATCCCTCACATTTCTGCAGATATTTAAGCATATCTTTTCATGGAACAACACTGATAAAATGATACTTTGACACAATGAAAAGTAGTCTGTAGTAGTAGTCTGCAGCTTATATAACAGTATAAATTTATTCTTCTCTCACAATAACTCAATATACAGCCATTAATGTCTAAACCACCGGCAACGAAAGTGAGTACACCACACAGTGAGTATTTTGTGTGGCCATCATTATTTTCCATTACTGCCTTAACTCTCCTGGGCATGGAGTTTACCAGAGCTTCACAGGTTGCCACTGGAATGCTTTTCCACTCCTGCATGACAACATCACGGAGCTGGCGGATATTCGAGACTTTAGGTCTGGAGACATGCTTGGCCAGTCCATCACCTTTACCCTCAGCCTCTTCAATAAAGCAGTGGTCGTCTTAGAGGTGTGTTTGGGGTCATTATCATGTTGGAACACTACCCTGCGACCCAGTTTCCGGAGGGAGGAGATCATGCTCTGCTTCAGTATTTCACAGTACATATTGGGAGTTCCTGTGTCCCTCGATGAAATGAAACTCCCCAACACCTGCTACACTCATGCAGCCCTAGACCATGGCATTCCCACCACCATGCTTGACTGTAGGCATGACACACTTATCTTTGTACTCCTCACCTAATTGCCACCACACATGCTTGAGACCATCTGAACTAAACAAACTAATCTTGGTCTCATCGGACCATAGGACATGGTTTCAGTAATCCATGTCCTTTGTTGACATGTCTTCAGCAAACTGTTTGCGAGCTTTCTTGTGTAGACTTCAGAAGAGGCTTCCTTCTGGGGTGACAGCCATGCAGACCAATTTGATGTACTGTGCGGCGTATGGTCTGAGGACTGACAGGCTGATCCCCCACCTCTTCAATCTCTGCAGCAATGCTGACAGTACTTCTGCGCCTATCTTTCAAAGACAGCATTTTGATGTGACACTGAGCACGTGCACTCAGCTTCTTTGGACGACCAACGCGAGGACTGTTCTGAGTGGACCCTGCTCTTTTAAAACGCTGGATGATCTTGGCCACTGTGCTGCAGCTCAGTTTCAGGGTGTTGGCAATCTTCTTGTTGCCTTGGCCATCTTCATGTAGCGCAACAAGCTGTCTTTTAAGATCCTCAGAGAGTTCTTTGCCATGAGGTGCCATGTTGGAACTTTCAGTGACTTTCAGAGAGAGTGTGAGAGCTGTACTACAAAATTGAACACACCTGCTCCCTTTGCACACCTGAGACCTAGTAACACTAATGAGTCAGATGACATTTTGGAGGGAAAATGACAAGCAGTGCTCAATTTGGACATTTAGGGGTATAGTCTCTTAGGGGTGTACTCACTTTCGCTGCTGGTGGTTTAGACATTAATGGCTGTATATTAAGTTATTTTGAGGGAAGCATAAATTTACACTGTTATATAAGCTGCACACAGACTACTTTTCATTGTGTCAAAGTGTCATTTTGTCAGTGTTGTCCCATGAAAAGATATACTTAAATATCTGCAGAAATGTGAGGGTGTACTCACTTTTGTGATACACTGTATTTCTATGTAAACAAAGTGCTAATAAGTGATGTAATGCTAACAAGCCAGACCCAGCATGGTAAACTATGTGTAAAGACACAGAGCCACTGTTTTATTATTTTTTTATATTTAATATTTTTAAAATATTAAGAACATATTAATGTTTTTAATATTTTGCCTTGTTTTTTCTGATACATAGGCTAATTGCATTATTTGTTCATATTTCAGGCAGCTGGGCACTGCAATATAAATGCTATGCCACCATACGTTTAATTTGTTTTGGTTTAACACAATATTGTTAAATATTATTGTGTATAATGTTTTGTTAAACATTTGATATCTGGCCTATGTATATAACATGACTTAAATAAACCTTAAAATGAACTTGAACCATTGGAAGGTCAGTATGATGCCTAAATTCCTTTCACAACCTTTTCTATTGAAAAGGCAATGGAGTCAAGGCAAAACTGTTACATAAAATGACATAATATTTTGCCAGTGAATTGCATTGTAGACTCAATGCAAAATGCTTTTTGCATTTTATTTTGACATTAGTTTTGTTGTTTACATGTTACTTTACAGTTATTGTATTGTGTTGAGAAGGATATACCCAGTAGATCCTGAAAACCGCCAGAGTTCTGTTCATCTCCACGTTTGCATTTCAGAACAATTACTCCACCTAGAACACCATCCTCACTGGCCAGAAAAGGTGACCCTGTAACACAGAGAGAGAGAGAGAGAGAGAAATTATGTGGTGAGACAACTGTGTAAAAACAGACCAGCCCAAGTAAAGCAATGTTGTGATGAACTACAGCGTGGAGAGGACACAGTGGAGATATATATATATACAGTCATGCCCGAAAGTATTCATACCCCTGGCAAAGTTTGACTTAAATTTACTTTTATTTAACCAGAAGTTATATTTTTGCCTTGAAACGACACGGGCATCTCCCAGGAGATAACACGATGATGTACAAGAGGCATCATTGTCGGAAAAAGTATTTCTCAGCTTTTATACACATTTGAACAAAAAGTGGCATGTCCAAAATTATTCATACCCTTTGAAAACTGTCACAGTATATGGGAAAATCCAAAGTTCTATACCATTCCAAATAGTCCAAGCTGTTTTAAAGCATCCTAATTACCCTGATTCATTGGGAACAGCTGTTTTAATCAACTCAACAGGAGAAAAACAGCAGCTCTCTGCAGTTGGTTTGTGGACAGTCATGGCTAAGACAAAGGAGCTCATTAAGGACCTGCGGCTGTGCATTGTGGCCGCTCACAAGTCAGGAAAGGGCTATAAAGCCATATCAAAATGTTTTCAAGTTCCAGTGGCTACAGTGCAAAGTATTATTAAAAAATACAAGAAGTTCCGCACTATGGAAAATCTCAGAAGATGTGGTCGGAAGCCAAAAGTGACACCTGTGCTGGCCAGGAGAATAGTGAGAGAGGTGAAGAAAAATCCAAGGATCACCACCAAGGCCATCCTGGTGAATCTGGACTCTGCTGGTGGCGACATCTCAAGGCAGACAGTTCAACGGACACTGCACACTGCTGGGTTCCACGGACGCAGGCCAAGGAGGGCACCACTTCTCCAGAAAAGGCACACAAAAGCCCGCTTGACCTTTGCAAATGCTCATCTGGACAAAGAAGAAGACTTCTGGTGTTCTGTTTTATGGTCAGATGAAACAAAAATTTAATTGTTTGGCCACAATGATGTGTGCACCATTTGGCGTGAAAAAGGAGAAGCCTTCAACCCTAAGAACACCATCCCCACTGTCAAACATGGTGGTGGGAACCTAATGTTTTGGGGGTGTTTTTCAGCCAATGGACCAGGGAACTTGATCGCAGTAAATGGCACCATGAAAAAAGAGCAATACATCAAGATTCTCAACAACAACATCAGGCAGTCTGCAGAGAAACTTGGCCTTGGGAACCGGTGGACATTTCAGCACGACAACGACCCAAAACACACAGCCAAAGTGGTGAAGAAATGGTTAGCAGACAAAAACATTAATGTTTTGCAGTGGCCCAGCCAGAGTCCTGACTTGAATCCAATTGAGAATCTGTGGAGGGAGCTAAAGATCAGGGTGATGGCAAGGAGACCCTCGAACCTCAAAGAGTTGGAGCTCATCACTAAAGATGAATGGGCAAAAATACCAGTGGAGACATGCAAAAAGCTGGTCAGCAATTACAGGAAGCGTTTGATTGCTGTAATAGCCAATAAAGGCTTTTCTATTAATTATTGAGAAGGGTATGAATAATTTTGGACATGCCACTTTTTGTTCAAATGTGTATAAAAGCTGAGAAATATTTTTTCCCACAATGATGCCTCTTGTACATCATCGTGTTATCTCCTGGGAGATGCCTGTGTCATTTCCAGGCAAAAATATAATTTCTGGTTAAATAAAAGTAAATTTAAGTCAAACTTTGACAGGGGTATGAATACTTTCGGGCATGACTGTATATATATATATATATATATATATATATATATATATATATATATATACACACACGCACACACACACACACACAAAACAAACAGAAACCTTTACAGCGGAAGAATATAAAATAAAAACTTTGAAAAAGTTTTTGATAAAAACTAAAAACCTGTTGCAGCACCTTTGGCTTTTATTACAGCACTCAGTCTTTTTGGGTAGGAGCCTATCAGCGTGGCACATCTTGATGTGGCAATATTGGCCCACTCTTCTTTGCAAAACCGCTCCAAATCTGACAGATTGCGAAGGCATCTCCTGTGCACAGCCCTCTTCAGATCACCCCACAGATGTTCGATGGGATTCAGGTCTGGACTCTGGCTGGGCCATTCCAAAGCTTTAATCTTATTCCGGTGAAGCCATTCTTTTGTTGATTTAGATGCTTTGGGTCATTGTCGTGCTGAAGTTTCTCTTCATGTTCAGCTTTCTAACAGAAGGCCGTAGGTTTTGTGCCAAAACTTACTGGTATTTGGAACTGTTCATAATTCCGTCCACCATGACTAAGGCCCCAGTTCCAGCTAAAGAAAAACAGTTCCAAAGAATGATGCTGCCAACACCATGCTTCACTGTAGGTATGGTGTTCTTTTGGTGATGAGCAGTGTGGTTTTTGCGCCAAATATACCTTTTGGAATTATGTCCAAAAAGTTCAACCTTTCATCAGACCATAACACGTTTTCCGACGTGCGTTTGGGAGATTTCAGATGTCTTTTCTTAAGGTTTCCGTCTTGACACCCTACCCCATAGCCCAGACATATGAAGAATACGGGAGATTGTTGTCACATGTACTGCACAGCCAGTACTTGCCAGAAATTATTGCAGCTCCTTCAGTATTGCTGTTGGCCTCTTGGCAGCCTCCCTGACCAGTTTTCTTCTTGTCTTATCAAATTTGGACGGACGTCCTGTTCTTGGTAATGTCACTGTTGTGCCATGTTTTTTCCACTTGATGATGACAGTCTTCACGGTGTTCCATGGTATATTTAATGACTTGGAAATTCTTTTGTAGCCTTCACCTGACTGATATCTTTGAATAATGGGATCCCTCTGATGTGCTGGCAGCTCTTTGCGAACCTTTTCTTGTGCTGGAAGATGTGGCAACAAAAATGTCAGGACAAGCCTACTAGAACAGCTGAACTTTATTTGGGGTGGATCATAGGCACTTTAATTGGTGACAGCTGTGTGCTGACTCCAATTGAACATGAGTTTGAATGTAATTGGTTAAATCTGAACACAGCCACATCCCCAGTTATAAAAGGGTGTGCACACTTATGCAACCACATTATCTCAGTTGTTTATTTTTACTTCACTTCGCTACCTCTGCCTTTGTGCAAGGAGGAACAGGAGGAGCACTGCCAGAGCCCTGCAAAATGACCTCCAGCAGGCCACAAATGTGCATGTGTCTACACAAACGGTTAGAAACCGACTCCATGAGGATGGTATGAGGGTCTGACGTCCACAGATGGGGGTTGTGCTCACAGCCCAACACCGTGCAGGATGCTTGCCATTTCCCAGAGAACACCAGGATTGGCAAATTCAACACTGGCGCCCTGTGCTCTTCACAGATGAAAGCAGGTTCACACTGAGCACATGTGACAGACATGGTTGAGTCTGGAGATGCCATGGAGAGCGATCTGCTGCCTGCAACATCCTTCAGCATGACCGGTTTGGCAGTGGGCACAGCCCTCCATGTGCTCGCCAGAGGTAGCCTGACTGCCATTAGGTACCGAGATGAGATCCTCAGACCCCTTGTGAGACCATATGCTGGTGCGGTTGGCCCTGGGTTCCTCCTAATGCAGGACAATGCTATACCTCATGTGGCTGGAGTGTGTCAGCAGTTCCTGCAAGATGAAGGCATTGAAGCTATGGACTGGCCCACCCGTTCCCCAGACCTGAATCCGAATGAGCACATCTGGGACATCATGTCTCGCTCCATCCACCAATGTCAAAACGTCAACGTGTGTTTTTTCACTTTAATTTTGTGTGACTCCAAATCCAGGCCTCCATTGGTTAATAAATTTGATTTCCATTGATGATTTTTGTGTGATTTTGTTGTCAGCACATTCAACTTTGTACAGAACAAAGTATTCAATGAGAATATCTAATTCATTCAGATCTAGGATGTGTTATTTGAGTGTTCCCTTTATTTTTTTGAACAGTGTATATGAGTCAAACTCAAGTTTCTGGAAAATATTAAAATTGGAAGAATAAATATATGAAAGTTTGAAATTAAAAAGGGATAATACATCAAATGTCCAACAAAAGAAATAAACATCAGTTAAACAAAAAACAAAAATAAAAGAAAGATCAAAGTTCATAAATAATACTTAATAAATAAAACACCAAAGAAAACTAATCAAGCGAAACTAATCTGGCAACCCTACGGGAACTCCTGGAAGGCGCATGCAAGAGACGAAAGGAGAGAAAGAGAAAAACAAAGGAGGCAAGTGAGTGCTACACTAGTTCTCGCCACGAGGAGAAGTTACTGCTCAGAGCCCAGCAAAGTTGGAGTTCACAAAGACACTGTTCAGAACTGATGCATCTACTAAATCCGGAAAGGCACCCGGTAAGAGTAGCCAAATCATTTAAACCACCAAGAATCGCTTCTCTAGTGGAAATGGCAGCTGCTGCCTGAACCAGTGTGGACTGTACTAGCTCTGTGCTAAGAGTTGTTAAGCTGCGTTTGCTTAGCTAAATGTTTAGTTTGTTATGGGTCATTTAAGCCATATATGTTGTGTATTAATATTACTATTTAACCAATATTTCTTTCTCCTCCGAGTATTTTCTATTTTCAAGTTTTTTTCACCTGACTCTAGCTGATTTTAGCTAACCCTAGCTGATTCTGCTCTAATGATTAAACTAACCAAGTAATCTACAAAGAAACTGGAACTGATACCAGCAAACTGAAACCATGTAATCTGCAAAATTAAGGACAAAGAGAACTGAATTGAAAATGAATTAAGATATTAAAAAGAGAAAAGAAGAAATCTGCTTGGTCACTGAGTGAATTCCAGTGGATACTCTATGTAGATGGGTCAATTCCTTTCAAGTGGAGAAGCTGCATAGGATTAAAAAGAACTTGACAGTTAAAAACCAACAGACCAGAGAACGTGCATCACATGCAAGGGCTAGCTTTACTAGCCCTTGCACGTGATGCTTATGCTTCCTGGTTAGCACTTGGTTCTACAGCAGCAACTTGCTCACAATCAACAGCGCAGTGCACAGTTCAGTGACTCCAAAGTTAGACCAGAGAGCCACCTTAAAATAGGTGTACAGACAAAGGAAAAGATGGAACCCACCAGAAAAACAAAAAAGAATTCAAAACCATGTAATGGACCTAGAACTACACATCACAAAATTAGTCTCAAGAAAGGCCAGCTTCATACAGATTCAAAGACCATCATCCATGGCAAGTACCCCCAATTATCTCACACCAATTATTAAATTGAAGCCCACTGCCCTCCCCAAGTTCACTGGCAACAAATGAGACTTCCATAGGTAGAAGAAAGACTGGGAAGTGCTCAAAGTCCAAGGTGAATCAACTGGTTCAAAGGAGGTGAAGAAAATCCAGTTACTAGACAGTTTTGATGACAAACATCACAAGAGACCTCCATCTAACTACCTATAACACTGCAGATGACCTCTTCCATTGCTATTGAAACACTGGAGGACTTTTTGCAACAAAACTTGCAACAGTCAAGAGTTATCAATCACGAAAAATTGACAGATTAATTCAAACTTGATCTTGGCAACACAGGTGCTATTAAAAATCCACTAGTGACAATGTCAACAGAGAGTAAACTTCCAGAAAAAAAAGAGTGGCTAGTCTATGCTGCTGATGCCAGAAACACGGTAGTGCCAGACAATTGGTTTGGCTTTGTCTTTCCTTAAAAATCAAGAAAGCATACATAAGCAGTTTGAGCGACGAGGAACAAAGGAGAAGAGACACCAGGTCTGAGCCAAAATATGCCAGAACCAAGTCCACCAAGTCAGATCAGGAGCAAAGGACAGTAGTCTGTGGCAATGAAAAAATTGTACTACTGCAGACAGTTCAGATCGCTCAAACTGGCAGAAAAAAAGCCTGCAGTAAGAAAGTTTGGGGCATGTAAAAGATCAAAGTGAGTACTCCCAAGGGTACCCTCAAGTCACATCAACCGGTGTGTTATAGGCTGGACAGCATTGCAGACGTCCATAACAGTGCGGACCCCAAAGCAACTGCAAAAATTATTTTTAGACATCCCACTCAATGAACTTACAAGACCCAAACAAATAAAACTACTCATAAGCCACAGGAAAGGCCAGATAGCACCTCAAAGAATCAGAGTAATTGGAGACCTTGTGCTGTGGGACGGACCACTGGGAAAGAGAGTTAGAGGAACTCATCCAGAGCTCTTCAAAGATCTTTGCCAGGTCAATGAGAGCAGCTGCTGTAAAGTATGAGGATCTTCCTAACAAGACCTCAGAGCAACGTCTACCACGAACACATTAGGTTCAAGTTCCGAGAGTCAAGTTCTGCAACCACTAACCAAAACTTTCTAGAGTGGTGGAAGTGGCATTGGCGCAGCATGCAAGCCAATATGTGGAGACTGTCGCTGTGGAAGCTGCCAGCCAGGTGGCAAGGAAATCACACCCCACAATGATCTTGGCCAGCTAGAAACTATAACAGCAAATGTGCAGAGGATTCTGAATGTAGGAGGATTTGAGCTCAAGCCTTGGATCTTTTCTGGGCAAAGACCAAACCCCTTAACACAATGAGAACTGCTCAGCCAGATATCAGGGATATTTGATCCAACTGGCTGGGTAACTCCAGCTAAGCAGAAGGGAGTCATTCTGATATGTAGAGCATTCCAAGAGACAAAGGGCAAATTGTCCAGTCACATGGGAGATGGCACTCAAACAGCATCAGGGAAGATGCAATTAACTTTTTAAAAAAACAGCTGACTCCCCAATGCTTCACGGAAGAACCCTAAACAATCGCGTTCTCTGATGGAAGTAAACATGCCTATGGAGCAGTGATGTACTTGAGGTGGAACTCAACTCATGGCCCAATCATTAGACTAGTAGAGTCCAAAGCCAAGTTAACTCCCTTGGATCACAAAGGTGATACTGTCATAGCAGAAATGTGTTGAGCAGTATTTGCCTCACGGCTAAAGAAGTACTTTGAACTGCACAGCTGAATCCAGGTAAAAGGACCATTTAGTTGACAGCCAAACACTCCTGTGCAATTCAGCAAGAAAGCTATGGCTATCAAACGTTCTCTGCAAATAGAATCGGAGAGATCCAAAGCAGTACAAGGATCCAAGATTGTTACTGGACACTTGGTTCACAAAACATAGCTGATCTTGTCACCAGAGGAGCCAGCCAACAAGAGATGGACGAAAACTCAGAATAGCAAAAAGGTCCAAAGTTTCTAAGATTACCAGTAGGTGAGTGGCCAATCAAATCAGCTAAAGAATTAGCAACCACTGCTAGAGAAAATATCAACATACTGCCAAAAACGCATTTGTGGCTGTGTTAACAAGGGCTAAAGCGACAAAGAGACAAAGACAACCATATACACCATTTGGGACACAGATGGAATTTGGCTTCCGCTTTTATCCCATCCGTGCAGTGAACACACATACACACCAGTGAAACACACACAGTGAACAGTGAGCACACGTGCCCGGAGCGGTGGGCAGCCATTGCTGTGGCGCCCGGGGAGCAGAGAGGGTGAAGAGCCTTGCAAGGGCCCCAATGGTGGCCGCTTGCCGAGCCCTGGTATCGAACCCACAACCCTGTCATCAATAGCCCAGAGCTCTAACCGCTAAGCCACCAATGCCCCTAAACCAAGACAGCTCCAGAACCAGGAACAGGTAGAGCCTGCAGGGTCAGCTGTCAAGGATCTTGTGAATGTCAAGCGGTTCACTGATCTAACCAGACTAGTCAAAACAGTTGCATGGATCTGGAGAACAGCAAAGAGGTTCATGGGGAAAAGTCAAACCCTAAACAGTCCAAAGTAGGAGGCAGTCTCTTCAGCAGCAGTCATCTCAGTAAGGGAGCGTGAAGATGCTCTAATAGACATTTTCCTTTCAGAACAAGAGGGCACCATCTTCCCAAGCACTACTACAGACAGACTGGTAGTTTACAGAGATAAGGGATCTGGATTACTGCAATGAGGAAGAAGGAGAAAGAAAGTTTGGGTCAATAGTTGCATTACAACAGCAGACCTTTTTGGACTCTACCAAGTAATAGATGATGACAAGAAAAGAGTAAAACTCAAGGTTTGGGGGTGTTTTGCTGTATGATCAGCAGAGCTATCCACATCGAAGTAACAAACTCACCTTCATTAGAAAGTTTCCTGATGGCCTATCTAAGGTTCACTACGATCAGAGGGCATCCAAAGAAAGTTTGTTCAGACTCAGATGTGTAGATGGGTCAATCCCTTTCAAGTGGGAAAGCTGCACAGGATTAAAAAGAACTTGACAATCCTCAAACAGCGTTACTATGGTAAATAGGAGGGATAAGGGGCTTCTTATTAGAGCTTGGGATGCTATATTTTATTACGAACATCCTACAGAGACGGTAAGTCAGCAGGGAAGTAAGTCAGAGGGGAACTTAATATTAACATTCACAATTTTTTAGCTGCCTGATCACTCAGAGCCATAATCTACTCTGGTCTACTGGTCACTTCTCTTTAGGATGTTCATAAAATTTAACATCTCTACATCTAAGTAACAGTGAAGCAGCTTTTTGGTACTTTATTTTGTTCCTACAACAGCACAATCTTGAGTTTTAAATTTTAGATGAGCAAAATACAGTGCTCTGTAAAAATAAATGAGACCACATAGTCATATTACTTAGGGAGATCACTATGCTGATTACATTACCGCTTTGAGATGTTAAGTGTGCCCAGATTTAAGTGTGCCCAGAAGTTTAATTATACATTATGGATATTTTCTCTTTAAATGTGGATGAGGATGATAGTATTGCATTACTTACCTATGAACTTATTTTGCATTGCCTCCAGGAGGGCTTGATGTGCATCCTCAGTCTGTACAGCTGTGGAGCACTCTCTGGCTAACATGGTGCGAATCAGGTGCTCCCCACAGCCTGTAATCCACCAGAATAACAAGAATCAGCAAAGGCTAAAACATTTTGGGGAGTGGGGTGCTGCCACAATGCACATGGCTACTCCATGTTTTGTTATTGAGGTTTTGTCTATAAACGACAACATAACTGGATGGTTTCTAAAACTCCCTGTCTAGTTTCACCCCAGATGCTACACATCGAAGTTGCAATGAATCAGTTTGATGATTGAATTCCAGCAATCCAGTTTGATTTGTTTAAAAGTTTGATTGCTTTATTATTAAAAAAAAACAACTACCGTTTACAGTGACACATTGTAACCTGATGGCAGAGATGGAAAGTAGCGAATTAGGATTTTTTTGTTTGTTTGTTTGTTTGTTTTTTACTTTTGTACTTGTATTTTTTACAGTACAAGTAGTAGTACCTTTAGTTTTACTTAAGTATTGTTTGAAGCATTGCACTTTGCTACATAGTGTACAAATCTGTGTACAAATGTCAATATGGTTGTCTTTTCTTGTCTACATTTTAAATCTCATCCACAAATGCAGTAAAATGGCATGTCCATGTGACTTTTTTTTGGCCTTGCTCAACACCACTGCAAAAAGATAAAAAAACAAACATTTTGATTTAAGCAAGACACAAACAAAGAAAAGCAAAAAAGGCCAGAAGTTAGCTCTTTTCTGACACTTTTTAATTTTTTTGTATGTGACACTTGGGGATAAACATACAACAATGTTATACTTAAATCATGCAGAAAGGAAAAAAAAAATCTAAAATAATAAGTGTGACTAAAATCTTAAGCATATAATCTTAAGTATACAAGCTGTGCTTGTTCCTAGCAATTGCAGGTTATCAACCCTGTTTATGATTGGTTGTAAAAGTTAAAAACCATAAATGTTTTACATGGAAAAAACTAGAATAACTTAAAAGGAAAATTTAATTTGATGACTGCTTCGATTAATGCCACATAACAATGACACCAACAATCACCAAACACAAACAATGTCAACCCTGTTCAAAGACAGTCAACCTAGCTATTTACACATATTTTAGAAAATAATTATTTTTGAACTTAGTATGTACTTGGGGACCAATGAAGTGACCCAATTTTTTTGCTACCAATTAACTGCAATCTTCCTTTCTCAGATTACTCAGGTGCTGGAAACACTGGAAACAGCACAGCAACGGCATAGATAACCTATTAGCAAAATGCAAAAATGGCGGTCGACCAAAAAACTAATTTCACAAGCAATTTTTAATATAAAAAAAGAAAATAAATCGAATTTAATTAGTGTGTTATTCATTACACATAAAATATATTTAATTAATAAATACATTAAATACTACATAGCGTACAATTATTAATTAATCTTGTAGAAGTAAAAAAGGGTGATTAGGATGATTCTGTGTCCCATCTTTAATATTTAATCAGAAGTCACCACACTGAACATTAACCAACAACATCCATTTAATCAATTTTTATTGTCACGCTTCTGTGTCATCCTTCTGCCTCAAGATCAGGTTCACTCAGGCCAACTAAAAGGTTCTTTGATGAGAACAAAATTTATTTTTTTTGGCCATCAGACAAGACGCTATGTTTACCAGAGACCAAACACTGCACATCACCACAAACACACCATCCCCACCATTAGGCAAGGCGGTGGCAACATCATGCTGTGTTCTGGTGAGGCAGAGTCAAAGTTCATTTTTTTTTGTTTATTCCATGATTACATAAAAAAAAGCTAAAAAGAGGGGTAAACCCGTTGGATATGCCCTGATTTATATATACATACATACATTGCTGAAGCAAAATGACAAAATGTGCAAATGCACACACACACAGCTTGTCTGTGTTCTCTAGTGAATGATAGTGCTACATTCAAATACTTTTGGGGGAGTTATGGAGTTGGGGATGAGGTGATCATCCATCATTCTGACCTCACAAATGCTGTTATCAGGGAAATGCAATTAAATATCAGGGTCACCAAATGCTGAGGCGCATAGTGCATCTCTTTTGTCATGAACCTGCCTGACTGCACTGTGCCCACAATGTTGCACACTGTTGCTCGTGCACTTTTTCCTACAGCATTTTTTGTGCATTAAAACAACTTTTCATTAATATGCTTCAATACAGCACTCTGCAAATAACCAGTCTTTTCAACAATGACCTTCAGTGGCTTAGTCTCTTTGTATGTGGAGGCCGCCAATGATCAGAATGACGTTCTAATTTTGTGAGATACAGTAGTGTGTCTGCATACCCCTTCACTTTCTCCATGTTTTATTACATTACTGACTTATTCTACAATAAATTGAGGTCATTTTTGTCACAAAATGTAAAAATAAATGTTATAATATTATTTTACTGACAAAAATAGATTATTTAGGGGTTATATATCCATACACACCTTGGGGCTAATACTTTGATGCACCTTTGGTAGCAATTACAGCTTAAAGGCATCTTGGGAAAAATCTTGCCTGGCACAATTGTTTCTTGCATAATTCTCTTGGCATATCCTTGCAAGCTCAGTCAGGTTGAATAGGGAGCGTTGGTACACAACCATTGTTAGCTCCTTCCCCAGATGTTCAATTGGATTCAGGTCTGGGGCTCTGGCTGGGCCACTCAAAGGCATTTACAGAGTCTCTAAAGCCATATCTTTGTTGCTTTGGGTCGTTGTCATGTTCATCCAAGTCTGGGGTCCAGAGTGGCATCAGTGGAAACAAAATGCATCTCAGCTCACTTTTGAGTGTCACATCAGTGTACACACTTGTACATGATTACATGATATTTTACATTTTGATTTTTAATAAATTAGCTTTGTCTGAGCCTAATAAAGTTACATTCTGAAAATAAATAGGATGTGTGTCCAAAATCTGAGGAAAATGTTAATATTTAAGCTTGTTTTCTGTAAGAGTTTTTGGTGGTGGCTTAGCGGTTAGAGGGTTGTGGGTTCGATATGGGCTCAGCAAGCTGCCACTGATGCCCTCTCTTCTACCTGTGTGCCGCAGCAATGGCTGCCCACCACCACCACTCTAGGCATGTGTGCTCACTGTCACTGTGTGCGTTTGATCGCTGGTGTGTGTTTACTGCATTGATGGGTTAAATGCAGAGGCCGAATTCCCTCTGTGGCTGACACAAATGATGAATATAGTTGTCTTGTCTTGTCAACTTAGTACTATTTGTCTACCATTTATTTTTTGATTGAGTGTGATATCTGAAGTTTGTCTTTTGGTTTGAATAGGGCTTACCTAAGGATTTCAGAGTGGTACTGTGTGGATTTAATTTATTGGCTTCATACTGCAATATGCCATATTAGAAATGATAGAAATTATATTATAGGTTATTATATTATATATATATATATATATATATATATATATATATATATATATATATATATATATATATATGGTTATTATATTATTTATATATATATATATATATATATATATATATACACACACACACACACACACACACACACACATACATATACTACTGCTCAAAAGTTTAGGATCACTTGCAAATTTCCCTCTTTTTTAAAGAAAAACACATTTTCATGCAATTCACAAACAATATTGTCCATTTCACAATATTAGATGATTTTTAAAGAATAAAACGTTTGTATTAAAGCCTATTTTTGTATAGAGGCTTATTTTGCATAGAACCCTATTATCAGCAATTTTCACAAACTGGCTCTAACAAGGACAGAAAAAAGAGGTGTGCAAGAAGATAAATATCTTAGAGTGTGCAGTTTGAGAGAAAGACGCCTCACAGGCTGTCAACTGACAGATGCACTAAATGGAACCCGTCAAACACCAGTGTCAGCATCAATGGTCAAGAGGCGACTTCAGGATGTTGGACTTCATGGCAGAATTGCCAAAAAAAAGCCACACATCACACTGGCCAATAAAAAGAAAAGACTGCGATGGGCCAAAGAGAAAAGACATTGGACAGATGAGTCCAAGTTTGAGGTCTTTGGATCAAACAGAAAAACATTTGTGAGGTGCAGGACCAATGAAAAGATGCATGACCAATGCTTAATGCCATCTGTCAAGCATGGTGGAGGCAGCGTGATGGTCTGGGGATGCCTTGGAGGTGGAATAGAATATTTATACAGAGTGGAAGGGATCTTAAAGAAAGAAGGCTACCAAAAGATTTTGCAACGCCATGTCATACCCTGTGGACAACGCTTGATGGGGGCTAATTTTATCCTACAACAGGATAATGACCCCAAACACACCAAATTGTGTCGCCAATATTTAAGAAATAAGGATAGAGTGGCCAGAACAGTCCCCGGATCTGAACCCTATTGAGCTGTTGTGGGAGCAGCTTGACCGTATGGTGCGGAGGAAGACTGCATCAAGCCAATCCATGTTGTGGGAGATGCTACAGGAAGCATGGGGCGAAATCACATCAGATTACCTCGAATAGTTGACAGCTAGAATGCCGTAGCGTCTGCCAGGCTGTAATTGCTGCAAAAGGTGGCTTCTTTGATGAAGGCAAAATTTGAAGTACACAGTCATCATTTTCATTAAAATCAATATTTCTTACTCTGTCCTGTTTATTGGCTTTTTTCATAATCTTAAGTGTGTTTCCATTGAAAACAAGAAAATTTCACTGTGATCCCAAACATTTGAGCGGTAGTGTATGTATATACTGTATGTAACACTCACGTAACACCACATTTTACCACATAATTTTCTATGACAACCCTAATAATATGTGTTAATATTCAATTTAATAAAACAAATACAAAAAATTAACCCACAGCTAGTAACAGTGTAACTGATATTGATTAGTGCTGAATGCTGCTTCACTGAGAAAGTCGTGTAAACTCTATGTACAGCAGAAAGCACAGATTTTTCATACCTGAGGTACTCACAGCTGTACCGCAAGGTTTGGCATCATGCGCATTTTCAGCCCAGCAGCCGCAGCCATAATGAGCAGCCTTAGACAGAGAGGAAGATATATGCAAAAGACATGCTTATCTACTGAGAATATAATTCTACTGTATAATTGTGGAAGAGCTACGGACTGTGGCAAATTGCAGACAGTGGCTCTAATGACGCATCAGTGCTTCTTACCTGGCCCACTCGCCCGGGATGTTTCATGGCCAAACCACCACTAGAGACCGCAGCTGCCACATTCCCATCCTGATCCACAACAACTGCTCCCACTGTGTCCAAGGAGGAAGAAATAGGCGGCATGAATTCCCTCACCTGTTTAAAGTGAATCATTCAGTTAGTTTTTGATAAATCAATTTTTTTATTAAAAATAAATTCATTAAAATTTGGTGAAAATTTTGTATGAAACACCCAAGAAAGCTGGGTATCAGAAAAACTGCATATTATTAGAATTTATTGCAATGCATCAGTGCTACAAAAGTGAAGATTTGTTGGTACCCCATCAATATTTCCGTTAGTGTAAATAGCTAAACACCTAAATGATAACCTTATATTAAAAGGCATCAAGTTAAAGACAAATATGTTAAGAAAACGGTTTTTGAATTTTTCTTTTTGTATCTTATTACAAAATAAGAAACAAAAGTGAAGCACAGGTTTGGGCACCCTGCATGGCCAGTAGCATACGTACACACCCCTTGTTAAAGCTTTTTGTAGTAGCTTAGATTGTTTACATTTTTGTTTTCCACAAATTCTTACTTGCAAAACTGCTTTAATCTAGTAGGTGAGAACGTAACATGGATCAAATTTATTTGTGTAGAGCTTTTTACAAATGGTGTTGTATCAAAGTAGTTTTACAGGAATCAGTTAGAGGACAAGAGATCAGCAAAACATAAAAACCCCAAGTGAGCAAGCCAAAGGCGACAGCGGCAAGGAAAAACTCCCTCAGCTGTAGGAAGAAATCTTGGGAGGAATAAAGACTCACAGGAGGGGCCCTCTGGTTAGAATGCTATTTATATTAGTGGCAGATAAGGTCCATGTAGTCCATATTTTAACAAAAATTCCTTAGGCAGTAAGCAAATGGCAGGTGGGTGGGGAGTTAATCTGACACGGGAGGCAGGGGAGTCAATCTGGTGGGGGGCAGCTGGTCTGACAGATCCCGGGGACCCCAGTGGGCAGCTTTCCAATAGGTCAGGTCCGATAAATGGGCAGTCATTAACTTGGAGAAGATAAAGAGATACAATTTGTTCTGATTTGTTCTGATTAACAGTCTCAGGAGAGCGCCTGAGCCAGCACAGTCCTCAAAGAACTGGACTGATAGTCAAATTGTCTTGTTTTAGTAAGGACCCTGGCTGCAGCATTTTGAACTAGTTGATGTCTACTTTCCTAGGTTCCTGCTGGAAGATCTTAAATAGTGGGTTGCAATAGTCATGTGGTAATGAAAGGATGTACTATTTTGTCTGCATCATGCATTGATAAGAAATTTTCCGAAGATGCAGAAAAGCTGTCCTAGTAATATTAGCTATATGTTGGTCAAATGATCGATCTGAATCAATTATGATGCTGAGATTTTTAGCTGATGAACTAGGAATAACAGAAATCACCACATTGCTTTTTTGTCACTGTTTAGAAGAGGAAGTTAAGTGACATTCAGCCTTTCACATCTTTTACATAGTCCGCAATTTTCTTTAATCTAGATTTGACATCAGGTTTGACTTATACATCCTCTTAACATTCCAGCCTTTTTTCCATTTTCTGCCTGAAATTACACACCCAATTCTTGAGGCTTTCTACTCAAGCCTTATGTAAACTAGAAGCTTTTGTTAAGTAATATTACTGAAAAGCATTCAGATCTGTCATAGAAAACACTTAGCCTGCAATGGTCAAAATATGATGAAAACAACAAAAAATGTAAGCGTTTTCTTACATATTTAATTTTATAATTTAGATTTATAGAGACTATTAACTGAAGCCTTCATGTCCCTCAACACTTTTTGCTTTTGAACCTACTGTCACCATGTGTCTACTGTCAACATGCAAAACTTGTGAGTTGATTCCTACTACTGATTTCCAGTTATTCAAGCTGGGGTAGACAGCGAACATGCTGCTTCTCAAAGTGTCCTTTTAAAGTAAAAGGTAAGGTAAAGGTTGCACATATTTGTCACTATACAGCGAAAGTCTCCAAAGTCCCCAACCTCTTCAAAATAAAGACAGCAAATCTTTCTGCATTTCAGTATAATGGCTTACATCATCATAATCCTGAGAGCCTGTCTGTTTGATTGGTCTTATGTCCACATTGGCTAATTAAAAATGGCTTTATAAAATATATGAATAGGCATACTGTAATTTTTAATTTCAATATTTTCTTTTCATAGACATATGATAGGGTCTTAATCCAGATAGACATTTCTTACGCAGGTATGAGTTGTTGGACCACAGCCTTTTCTAAGATCTTAGATATAAATATTAGGTTAGAAATAGGTCTTTAATTAGACTTCTCATACACTTGCTTTCTTGGTTTTATGACTGCTAATTTAAGATGTAATATGTAATTTAAGATGAGTAAATGCCCTAAGCTAAAAGACAAATTTACTATTGTTAAAAATCTATGCTTTTTCCGTTCTGTACAACTACCATGAATATTACTGTACCTGTAAACAAACAGAACACAAATGTATAAATTAATAAGATATGAATAAAAAAGGGTTATATGTCCTGCACTATGGACTATGTTTGTTCATTTGACTTTCTCTGTGGACTGCCACCTTTTCTGTGACTAAGACATGGATTCCTGTATCTCCTCTGAAGCACCATAAGCTATCAATTCATGACACCAAGAAACAGTTATTTAATGCCAATGTACTTCCTGTTGACGTAATGGTTGTTTGAAATCACCTGATGGGAGTTTTGCTGCTTTGGCACACTAGTATTTACTAGTATCTAGCTGGCTCGCTCTGTTCAACTTGTTCTTATTTTTTTTTTCAGCATATATAAAGCACCACAGGTGACGTAAGCGGATATGACAAGGCGAGTAACACATAAATTGAGCAACACAACGAATCAATAATGAAATTCATAATCAATTATTATCAATTTTATTGATTTGTTGTTTCAGCCCTACCACATGTCCCCACCACATTTTCTCCTTCCGGTCAACTTTCCATTAATAAACACTTGTTTTGGCCAACTGGCTTCAAAATGGCTCATCCTTAATGTCATCTTATCAGACAAGTTTTCACAAAGGTAAAACATTTTAAATAAAGCTTGAAAAAAAAAACATTCAGTCAAAACAGTAGTGTCAAACTGTCACACATACAGTCGAAACAGTAGTGTGCACTATGCACTATGTGCAAAATAGCTATTATATAAGTCTTTAAAACTATACATGCTTTTATAAATTTACTCACAGTTCCACTTGACGATCGTGGTCTCTTCAAAAATGTAAGTTCCGTCTTCTCTGCCAGCTCCATCTTCCGTTTGTTCCTTTTGTAAGCAGCTAGACTCGATTCTGAGAAATACCAAAAAGAAAATCCCAGCATTTCTTTAGAAATTTAAAACCGTTTTCAATCCAAAAAAGTTTTGCCATTCGATTCTGAGACAGGTTCCTAGTCATGTTCAATTAACTTCAAATGAACTTCAACTAAGTCTTAAGTAAGTCATAATTTGACTGATCTGACTTCCATGATGTGCTACAACCCTTTCAAAAATCATGCACAATGCCTTTGCTTTTCTGGTCCTCACTAAAGTTTGGTCATTTGACTCCACCACTGAGGTCTGGCTATTATCAACAATTTCTAGAGTACTAACTCACATTTACTGTAACTAAGCAACACTTTACTGTAGGGAACTATTTAAAAAGCTACCTGACATTATCACTCTGACAACTGACACAAGCATACATACACAAGAGCTTATTCCAAAAGGAGTCAACTGTCAAAGGTTGCTTTTGTAAACTTTGGTGTCAAGTTACATTTGTAATACAAATACATTTGTATTCTATTGTGTGATATGTTGTAGCCTAGTATCTGTAACCCTGAAAAGAAGGGTCCTGAAAAGAAAAAAAGAAGGGTGAAGGATGCAAATTTCAGCATTTTCTGCAACTCCTCTGCAGAAATCTTTAAATATCAAGTACTTTGATGCAACACTACTTGTTCTGTTTGACTCACTTGTTACAAACTTTTTCTCCTTTACATTTTTGCCTTTCACTCTTTGTCTTTCGCTCCTATTTAAAAAAGTCAGTTAGTTCTGTAAAGGTTTAAAATGACTAAATTAATTAATTTAAGGTTTAAAAAATTCATCAATTCCAAAAGGGTTTCAAAGATTAAACTCATTCAGTAATGACAGATATTGACAAAATCATCTAATTTGTTTGTTGTTTATAATATAATTTAATCCTATTTAGCAAAATGTAATTTTTGTTAACTAAAACACTATTGTTCATTTCAACAGTAATTCATTCAAGCAGGGATCATTAGTTTGAAAGCTAAATCTCATTTATATGTTCAGTATACAATGATTATGGTTACCTGAACAGCCAGCAGCACACATGTTTTCTCCACGTTCTTCTCACTTTCTACTCATGTATACTCTTCCCTTTACAGGTATTACACTGTACTATTCATGCCATTAAAATGTACACTTAGAGCACATAGAGATATTGTAACGTCCTTATGCTAATAGTAGTGTATTATTTTTGATAGTACACATATTTAAGGGCTTTTGTAGCTAGCTAGTTAACCACTCTGAAGGCTAGGTATGTATGTATAGTGTGTGATGTGCAAGATGTGGTACAGTCATTTCATATAAGCATATGTAAAAACGTATCAAATGTCATTAGTGTCATGGTATTTGAATCAGGAATCAAAAAATGTTACTAAAATGGAGCGCACTGTATGTGCGTAGGGCCAGTAAAAATATACATACAGGAATTAATGCAATGGTATTTGGATTTTTTGAAAAATGGAACTATGTGCAGAACAAATGCAATAAATGTAATGTATGTGTGTGTGTGTGTGTGTGTGTGTAAAGTTGTAAAGAGCTTAGAACTCACTTAGCTCTTCAGGCAGTGTGATGTGACTTCTTGTGAACGTTCTGCTTCTCTGTTGGTAACCTGTGATGTGTTGTAGGCCTTGCCACATGCATCTGGTGTAGTATATTTCTAATTTCAGTCTCTAGAAACGATCAAGGTCATACTGGCCCTTTTTTAGTCTTCAGCGTTGCTTAAGACAAATGCAGTGAAGCTATTGTCCAGCATAGACTAAACTTCACAGTTTATCCAGGGATTTTGATTGGGGTATATCCTGCAGCATTTTTCTGGGTACAACCATCTTTGTGCAGGTGCAAGCAGATGTAGCCAGTTACCAAAATCTTCTGGTTACCAGATTCTACATTCCACTATAACGGACTACACTAACCATGAATCAGAAAATGGATTTCCATTCTATAGTCTATACAGCCAGTAAACATCAGGACTGATTAGATAAGAATTGACAGCATCCTGCATCCGCTGGAAATTAAGTGTAGATTTTACAAAACTACTGTTAACTGTCCAGCATCTGCCATTCTCTGGCAGCAGTGGCAAAGAAGGTTCAGCAAGGTACATGTACTTGTAACATGGTAGAGCAAGGTACAAACAACCTTCAGCAATGAGGCAGCATACAGACAAAAGGTGCAGCAACTAATAGACTGGTGCAGAACCAAAAACAGGTCTGCTGAGGAAATCGTCAAGAGCACCAAGTTCCTCAGTGTTCACAGTGCAGAGAACCTCACTCAACACCTTTTGTGCCAAGAAAGCCTCTACTTCCTGAGAAGAATGAGAAAAGTTCATCTGCCCCATTCCATCTTTACCATGGTCTACAGATGGATTGTGGAGAGCAACCTGAGCAGCTGAATCACTGTCTGTTTTGGGAATAGCAATGAATCTGACCGTAAGACTTTACAGGAAATAGTGAGGGCAGCTAAAAAGGACCACAATTGTTTTCTTCTCTTAGGCTCTTAAGACTACTCCAGTGCTGGCTCAACCTAGATATTTCACTTTGCAAGTACAGACAATAAAATACTTTGCTTAATCACTTGTTTGCCATACCTCCTAATCAGGACCTTTTAATGGCATTTGATGCTCTTTCCTTCTTTTTTTTTTTCTTTCTTTTTAAAGCATATTACACAGTGAATTGAGAGCTCCAAAGAACTCCAAAGTAAAGACTTCCAAAAACAAGCATATCCATCTGCACCCTAAAGTTGCCTTCTACAAATCTGTTTACTGATTTTTTTAAAAAAGTGTATTGAATTGAAATTGAAGTCGATTGGTCATTGCTATGTAAAATGGAAACAAAGAAAGTGGCTTTGGGTTAGCCACTCAACACTATTTCAGCCAACCAGTAACTGCAAGCCCAGTGTCATTACTTTGGCAATACTTGGCCATTCTGAAGCAGCTCTGAATGGAAGGGTGTATTTGTTTTACTGAGTTCAAGTAGTTTTTTTAATGGGGGAAGAATGTTAACATTAGATATGATGTACTACCATAAGCTAGCAGGGCACAGGAGCAAGCAAGCGTCGCATTTTACGTGTCGGCCAGAGCTTTGATTATGACTAGGCTAAGGCTACTCCAAGCATATAAGTTGATTCCTGAGGCCTATAGACAATTCTGGTCTCACCCGAAAGTCCTTTCAGACCGTCCAGGTCAGATTTGCAGACTGTGCCGTCTGGAACAGACAGAAGGACAAGTCTAAACGTGTAGCTTGTGCCAAGCGTACAGTAAATTCACAGTTGCAATCAAAATGATCTAAAACCCACTGCAAATTAGGTTTATTAGCAAAATTAGCTTTCAGCTGTTTGCAATAAACCGATCAAATAGAACAATTTTAGTAGCGCAACACACCTAAATAATAAGGTGCCTTCTAATTACTAATTACTAATTACTGCAGTTTCAGAATTATTCAACATCTTCATGACAAGCATCTTAATGACATGACTCCTTAATGACAACCTGATACTGAATCAAGTATAAGGAAATCCTATTAGAACAATGCCACAACTTCTGTGAGGAAGCTAAAGCGTCATTGATCCTTCCAACAGAATTATTCCAAGCATACCTCAAAGTTTACTAGAGCTTTCAGAAATATATAATTTATTAAATCTCCAAATAAATATATCTTCATATTATTAGTAGATTTATGAAAACCTTGTAAATACTTAAAACCACAAGGTGGTACCAAAAATCCATAATATCAATCATCTCTGGAGTCCAGAGCCCAGAGACCGGAAGATGAATGAGTTACAACAGGAATTGAATGGGATTTTGCCTGTGTCACTACCCAAAGTGTAAAAAGATGTAATTGACTTAACTAATAACTTAATTCGATGCTTCTGTTGGCAAAAGCAAACAACACTCTGCTGTATATCCTGCAAACAGCTGCATTAGTTATGCTTAAACATGTTTAATCCTGTGAAATCACAAACTTTTTGGGTGTAGGGTGTCCCATTTATCTCCCTAACACAAGAGCTCACAAGTCTCTCCCAGGAGCAAGTGGTGTGCCTCTCTCTGAAGTCCGCATCAGACTACACTGAAGACAGTTACCCATGTTCCACTGTGATGTTCCTTGCATAAACTTAGAGCTAGTGAACCATAAGATAACATTTCCTGAAGTTTACAAAAAGTACATTAAATTGAAGTTGTATACAGCACCTGGAGGGAGCTGGAAGAACTCCATAGCAATGGAAAAAGAGGAAAATCTTTCATTTCTTTAAAATGATTCTTTGCCGTGGACCACTTATTCATTTTAACTGTTAAACTCAGCACGTTTTTTCAAGTTTAAGCAGTGTCGTACATAGGTGAAGTAACGTAAGTTAAAGTGTGTCTTAATTCTGCTCCGTCTCTGACGTCTTAAGCACTCGCACTCGCACCCACCAATCGACATAATCATGCCTTCATTTTTTGTTCTTTGATGATGCACTTGCACTGAGAGTTTCTGATGGTGCTAGAGAGTTTCTAGTGGCTGGCAGTGTATCTACAACTAGTCAACAATTAAATCCACCCACAAGTGCTGTGGGCAGAGGTCGAAGAATAATGATGACAAAAACTCAACTGTATGCTGTGAAGACACTGCACTAAAATAGCCTAGTAAGCCAGACAGGGTAGATTTTGATAACAGTTTCACTGGACAGGCCCCAATCACAGACCACTGTGTATAACAACAAACTAACTTACTTCAGGCTAAATTGAAGAATAACAATATAGAAAACAAGCTAGTTTGAATGTTTCTCTGTCCAGGGACCGTGTCTCACTCTGAACCCCACTGGTGTGCAGAGATCACAGCCGCTTACTTGTACCATTTAGGGTGATAATTATTTGTTTGCTGTCATCCATCAGTGGTGCGCAAAATCTGAAATAACCAAAAAGAAGATTCTAAGAGAAGTGCAGTGATTTTAACACAGTTTACATCAGACAGTTCTGATGACAAGTACTTCAGGTAAAGTGCAGATTGAGTTCCTTTAAAGATTAAACGTACTAAAATAAACTAAAAACTCTCTGGATCTTTCTGGAGTTGACTCTGACTCTGCTCATGCTGACTCCACTTATAGTGGGATTGAAAGACCAGCATTTTTTTCCTGCCTCTCCTGTCACGACTGATGTGCTATTAAGCAAGACACCCAACTCCCAGTTGTTTCCCTGCCACTGAAGTGGTTTCCCAATGCTCAAGGTGTGTGTGCTCACTGTCCCTACACACTAGTAAGTAGTAATTACTAGCAATGGCTATGAAGTGTGTTCAAATTTTTAAAGATTTTGATCATCGAATCATGCATCATGATGCATGTTGTATTTAGGAATTGTCAGCTTAAATCAAATTTCCAAATGTATACATTCTCTAGTTTATATGGTGCAAACTATTAAGAAATTGCAGTTCAGGGGAATTGTGCAGGTCAACATGAGATGAGGAAGATCAAGAAACATGAGGGTGAACTTCTCATATGACGGTAAGACAGAAAAATCTAAACTCCTATAGGACTGTCACATTGTGGTTTCATTCCCTTCAATTCTATATAGGCAAAATCAAAGCTGTCCATCATTTTGTCAAATTTGCAAAAACAGTGCAATAGAGACCACAGGCAGAGCAAGACTCATATACTTATTTAGTAGACCCGCCTCCTTTTCCCAGACAAAGTGTGTGTCAGAGCACTTTCATTGAGCTCACAGTGCAAGATAGTATATAAGCATATTTTTCCTCTGAAAATTCAGTTTGTCCGATGAGCGTAATGTTTTAAAAAGTAAAAATGCAGAGTTGACTACACAGTTACTCCATGTAATGAACAGAAAGGGCACGAAGTCAAGCTGTCAATCTTTGAATTTCGAACTGTAACCCCACCTTCTTTCCTCTTACGATATGGTAGAATAATGTTTAAAACACTGATTTTCTGGGGGAAATAAAACATTTACCTATATTACTACAGGGAAAATTAACTGTTGGAATTAGACATTGGAAATGGGTAGACGGTTTGTAGGAGAGAAATGAGGGTGAGGGCATGGGCATGGGCAGAGCTATGATGCTGTGACCAGCCAGAAGAAGCACTATACCTTTTGAGAGACTTTTGAGGCTACATTAACTAACTAAATTCACATTTTCACGCATGTCAAAACACACTGCTGTTTCGCTCCCCTCAAAGAGATAGAAGCATGGTCTTGTAGAAAAGAAAAAACCTGCCCAGATGGCAGATGAGTAAATACAACTTCATATTAGGACTTGGATAAGTACAACATAGTTGCCTGAAGTTTACAGACACTCATCATGGAACCGACTGTCAGAGCAAAATTAGGTTTTCAACTAAAGTTCAGTAGGAGTTCACAGAATTGTTTTTTTTTCAGAATTAATGTACAAAATACATGTACAACATACATACTTCACTGAAAGAATTTGACCTATAGACAGTGACACATGTTCCAGCAGCTTCCGGTTCATGACAGGCCTGGGCCTTGGTGCTTCTTGGAATGTTCCTTACCATCAGACCTAATTTCCTCTCAGCTGAGGGTGACAGTTTGGGTCTTCTTCCGGATGTTGGAAAAGTGGTTACACCACCCAAAAACATATACTTACAAAAAGGGCATTTTAACTGGTTATCTTCCAAGTTGCCTCATAATGCATCCAAAAGACATTCCTAACTTGTGTAATCCTTCTCTGACCTGAGCTCCCTGGACTTTCTCATTGAAATGTGTTTGTCAATCTGACGAGTGCTGTCAAACAAACCATTTGAGGGCTAAGAGAAGCTTAACACAGAAATACAGATGTATAATGTCGTAATAGGCAGCTCACATAACACCTCGTATCAAAGCTTAACACTAGATCAAACTTCAGTTTCAATTATGAAAAGAAGACGAGTTGCAAGTTTGACAGTTAGAGTGGCAATAAGAAAGCAATTAGAAGGATGGCAAAACAACCAGTGGACTACTAAAACAATTGTTCTAAAGTGTTTTAACCATGTAGTGGAATATTTTTAACTCTGTGAACATATACACATAAAACCAGTTTAGTAAAATCACTAAAACTTCAACACTGCAATAAGTTGTTCATGATGAGTATGTAAAATTCCCACCACAACTTCCTGCTGAATTAAACCCTGTTGTTGCCATTCTAAAATGAATTTCATGAATGCACCACTTCCACTTTTACAGAGAGCACCGATGGTTTAGCCTAAACCTAGTGGCTACACACAAGACACAGGGCCATCCTCCCATAAACATACATACAGCATTTCAAGCACTTTAAATTGGATTGCTAAAATATTTCAGTAATATTTAATGTTTAGGTTTAGAGAACAGAAAAACAGCAGTGTATGTGTAAAATACTCACTGGTGGCCATCTTCTCTGAGGAACATGGAGGTATTCCATGACCGAGAGCCCATTGCTGTGCTCCTATTCCCACTAAAAAGCTGACATAGACAAACAACATAAATCTACCTGGAACAGCAAAAATAAGCAGTTATTTTGCAACACAAGAAAAATGCCAAATGGCTAAGATAAATAATTTATTTTTAATAATTTGGTTCATGCTTTCATTCAGTCTTGACAAAGAAAAAATCACTTATGGTTCATAAACGTTTTGGCTATTGAATTTCCATTTCAAAATGAAATTTTTTTTAAACTGATGTTATCTGATTTTTGCTTCCAAATTGCAACATTGAAAAACGAGAAAACAGCCTGTTATCCGACTCCCCTTGCATGCATGCGCGTCACGCAATAGTATGGGCACAAGAGACCAAAGGTGTGAGTAAGTCACATGTTCAAGCAAGTCTCAAGCTAGTCCCAAATTACAGTGGTAACATTCAAGAAAGTAAAGTATCTGCTAGTCTCAATTCAAGTCGCACAAAATGATTGTGCTGTAACTCCAGTTTCCACTTTAAAAATCAGTTAAAAGACTGATCTGCTATAAAGGCTAACCAAGTTCAGATCGGATAGGAGCGCAGCTCTGTCTGGGAAGACTCACGGTGGAGGCATGTGTGTTTACATCAACTCAGAATGGTGTTACAACACTTTGGCTTTCACTAAGCACTGCTCTCCACTGGTGGAGTTCATGATTGTCAAACGTAGTTATTTTTATTTAGTACGAGAACTCTCCACTGTGCTAATAGCACAATGCTAATACACTGTGCTAATATAGGGATACATTACACCTAGCGCTATGTGCTAATGCGAAGGAGGCACTATGCGAACTGTACGGGGCCATCAGTGAGCTGCAGAATAAACAACCAGACAGACTGTACATTATTGCCAGAGATTTCAACCATGCAAATCTTAAATCAGTCTTCCCCAAATTCCATCGGCATGTGGACTTTGCAACAAGAGGACGTGGTGGATCTTGTTTACTTAAACATCCCCAGCACGTTCCCGGCGTAGCCACGCCCCAACCTCATACAGGCCTCTCATCAGACGCTGCAAATCAGTTCAGAAGCAGGTGAAAACCTAGCGAGCAGGAGCCATTTCTGCCCTTCAGGACTGTTTCGAGAGCACTGCATGGGACATGTTCAGCGAGGCTGCAACTGTCTGTGACACAGTTAACCTGGATAATGTTACTGTCTCCAGGACCATTATCTTATGCCCAAAGCAGAAGCCGTAAATGACTTATGAGGTGCGTGCGCTGCTGAGGACCTGTGACTCAGCCTTCAAAGCGGGTGACAAGATTGCCCTGAGGTAAGCAAGAGCAACATTGTCATGAGCCATTAGAGAAGCAAAGTGTGCACACGCTCAGAGAATCCACGGCCACTTCAAGGACACAGGTGACACGTGGGGCATGTGGCAAGGCATCTAGGCAACCACCAATTACAGGCCTTCCTTCCTGATGCTGATCCTGAAAGACTCCTATGCACGGTTTGAGGCACAAAATGACACATCGGCGAGGAAGACCACACCCAAGCAAGACGAGCAGGTGTTGTGTCTGACTGCAGTGGGTGTGGGGGAAAACTGTGCAGAGACAACTCACGGAAAGATGCAGGACCGGACAACATCTCCGGCAAAGTGCTCAGGGAATGTGCAGAACAGCTGATGGATGTTCTCACAAACATTTTCAACATTTCTCTGAACAGCTCCCAATGTGCCTCAAAACCACCACCATCATCCTGGTACCAAAGAAGTCCACCGTGTCCTGTCTTAATTACTGTCCCATTGCACTCACGCCCATCATCATGAAGTGCTTCAAGAGGCTAGTCAAGACTCGACTTCACTGGACCCCCTGCAATTTGCATATCACCCCAACCACTCAATGGACGATTCCATCACCACTGCCCTTTATCTCTCGTTCTTCCACCTGGATAAGGATACTTACGCCAGAATGCTGTTCATAGACTTCAGCTCAGCATTCAACATTATCGTCCCACAGAACCTCATCGGGAAGCTAAGCCTGCTGGGCTTCAACACATCTCTCTGCAACTGGGTACTGGACTACCTGTCAGTCCGTGTTGGTAACAGCATCTCCAGCACCATCACACTAAACACGCCCCCCCCCCCCCCCCCCCAGGCAGTGTTCTGAGTCATCTGCTGTTCACCCTGCCGACTCTACACAGCTCAAACCACATCATAAAAATCACAGATGACAACAGTGTTGGGTCTCATCAGCAAAGGTGACGAGTCAGCATACAGAGAAGAGGTGCAACGGCTGGCAGACTGGTGTAAAGTCAAGACCAAGAAAATGGTTGTTGACTTCAGGAGAGCACAAGACAACCACACTCTGCTCAACATCGATGGGTCTTCTGTGGAGATCGTTAAAAGCACAAAGTTCATTGGTGTCCACCTCTACTTCCTCTGGAAGCTGAAAAAGCCCTGTGAAAAAGCCCTGTCTCCCTCCACCCATCCTCACCATCGTCTACAGAGGCACTATAGAGAGCATCCTGAGTAGCTGCATCACTGCCTGGTTTGGGAACTGCACCGTCGCTGACCGAAAGACCCTCCAGCGAATAGAGAGGATCATTGGAGTCTCTCTCCCATCCATCATAGACATTTACACCACCAGCAGCAACCGCAAAGCAAACAGCATTGTGGATGACCCCACCCACCCTTCACACAAACTGTTCTTCCTCCTGCCATTGGGAAGAAGGTATCGCAGCATCTGGTCCAACATGACAAGACCCTTCAATAGCTACTTTCCACAAGGAATCAGACTTCTCAACTCAAGAGACTAAATGGACAGACTCCTCTGTACGTACACACACACACACACACACACACACACACACACGTGTGAATCCCAGACAATGTGAAAGTACTGCACTACATACTACCTCACTGGACTCCTGACACATCTATTATGCATAAATTGAACACTTTTTTATTTATTTATTTTAAAAATAGAGTACTGCAGAGTGCTGCAATAACCTGTGCTGCATTCTACTGGTTTTAACATAGTATGCACATTTTATTGCACAACCCTACTTCCCACTACTGTTTCTGTCTTATTGATTTACTTTCTAGTCTGCACTCTGTGTCTTATCTGTACTGTATGCATTGTGTTGTGTTGCACCATGGTCATGGAGGAATGTTGTTTTGTTGCACTGTGTACTGTATATACACTGCTCAAAAAAATTAAAGGGAACACTTAAACAAAACAATAAAATAACTCCAAGTAAATCAAACTTCTGTAAAAATCAAACTGTCCACTTAGGAAGCAACACTTATTAACAATCAATTTCACATGCTGTTGTGCAAATGGAATAGACAACAGGTTTAAATTATTGGGAATTAGCAAGACACACTCAATAAAGGAGTGGTGCAGGTGGGGACCACAGACCACTTCTCAGTACCTATGCTTTCTGACTGATGTTTTGATCACTTTTAAATGTTGGTGGTGCTTTCACACTCATAGTAGCATGAGACTCTACAACCCACACAAGTAGCTCAGGTAGTGCAGCTCATCCAGGATGGCACATCAATGTGAGCTGTGGCAAGAAGGTTTGCTGTGTCTGTCAGCATAGTGTCCAGAGGCTGGAGGCGCTACCAGGAGACAGGCCAGTACACCAGGAGATGTGGAGGAGGCCGTGGGAGGGCAACAACCCAGCAGCAGGACCACTACCTCCGTCTTTGTGCAAGGAGGAACAGGAGGAGCACTGCCAGAGCCCTGCAAAATGACCTCCAGCAGGCCACAAATGTGCATGTGTCTGCACAAACATTTAGAAACCGACTCTATGAGGATGGTATGAGGGCCCGACGTCCACATTATTAGGCTCACAGCCCAACACCGTGCAGGACGCTCAGACCCCTTGTGAGACCATATGCTGGTGCGGTTGGACCTGGGTTCCTCCTAACGCAGAACAATGCTAGACCTCATGTAGCTGGAGCGTGTCAGCAGTTCCTGCAAGATGAAGGCATTGAAGCTGGCCTGCCCGTTCCCCAGACCTGAATCCAATTGAGCACATCTGGGACATCATGTCTTGCTCCATCCACCAACGTCACGTTGCAACACAGACTGTCCAGGAGTTGGTGGATGCTTTAGCCAGGTCTGGGCCACACACACAATACTGAGCCTCATTTTGACTTGTTTTAAAGAAATTACATCAAAGTTGGATCAGCCTGTAGTGTTTTTCCACTTTAATTTTGTGTGTGACTCCAAATCCAGGCCTCCATTGGTTAATAAATTTGATTTCCATTGATTATTTTGGAGTGATTTTGTTGTCAGCACATTCAATGAGAATATTTCATTCATTCAGTTCTAGGATGTGTTATTTGAATGTTCCCTTTTTTTTTTTAGCAGTGTAGTTGAAATGACAATAAAGCCCTTTGACTTGACTAGCTTTAGACAGAAGGTGGTAGATGCAGATGGCTCTGGGAAGAGATTTAGAAAGATTAGAAATCAACCGTTTCACTGTGCACAACATCATTTAAAAGTGAATTAACTGCCAACCTTCAGGAGAGCACAAGACAACCACACTCTGCTCAACATCGATGGGTCTTCTGTGGAGATCGTTAAAAGCACAAAGTTCATTGGTGTCCACCTCTACTTCCTCTGGAAGCTGAAAAAGCCCTGTGAAAAAGCCCTGTCTCCCTCCACCCATCCTCACCATCGTCTACAGAGGCACTATAGAGAGCATCCTGAGTAGCTGCATCACTGCCTGGTTTGGGAACTGCACCGTCGCTGACCGAAAGACCCTCCAGCGAATAGAGAGGATCATTGGAGTCTCTCTCCCATCCATCATAGATATTTACACCACCAGCAGCAACCGCAAAGCAAACAGCATTGTGGATGACCCCACCCACCCTTCACACAAACTGTTCTTCCTCCTGCCATTGGGAAGAAGGTATCGCAGCATCTGGTCCAACATGACAAGACCCTTCAATAGCTACTTTCCACAAGGAATCAGACTTCTCAACTCAAGAGACTAAATGGACAGACTCCTCTGTACGTACACACACACACACACACACACACACACGTTTGAATCCCAGACAATGTGAAAGTACTGCACTACATACTACCTCACTGGACTCCTGACACATCTATTATGCATAAATTGAACACTTTTTTATTTATTTATTTTAAAAATAGAGTACTGCAGAGTGCTGCAATAACCTGTGCTGCATTCTACTGGTTTTAACATAGTATGCACATTTTATTGCACAACCCTACTTCCCACTACTGTTTCTGTCTTATTGATTTACTTTCTAGTCTGCACTCTGTGTCTTATCTGTACTGTATGCATTGTGTTGTGTTGCACCATGGTCATGGAGGAATGTTGTTTTGTTGCACTGTGTACTGTATATACACTGCTCAAAAAAATTAAAGGGAACACTTAAACAAAACAATAAAATAACTCCAAGTAAATCAAACTTCTGTAAAAATCAAACTGTCCACTTAGGAAGCAACACTTATTAACAATCAATTTCACATGCTGTTGTGCAAATGGAATAGACAACAGGTTTAAATTATTGGGAATTAGCAAGACACACTCAATAAAGGAGTGGTGCAGGTGGGGACCACAGACCACTTCTCAGTACCTATGCTTTCTGACTGATGTTTTGATCACTTTTAAATGTTGGTGGTGCTTTCACACTCATAGTAGCATGAGACTCTACAACCCACACAAGTAGCTCAGGTAGTGCAGCTCATCCAGGATGGCACATCAATGTGAGCTGTGGCAAGAAGGTTTGCTGTGTCTGTCAGCATAGTGTCCAGAGGCTGGAGGCGCTACCAGGAGACAGGCCAGTACACCAGGAGATGTGGAGGAGGCCGTGGGAGGGCAACAACCCAGCAGCAGGACCACTACCTCCGTCTTTGTGCAAGGAGGAACAGGAGGAGCACTGCCAGAGCCCTGCAAAATGACCTCCAGCAGGCCACAAATGTGCATGTGTCTGCACAAACATTTAGAAACCGACTCTATGAGGATGGTATGAGGGCCCGACGTCCACATTATTAGGCTCACAGCCCAACACCGTGCAGGACGCTCAGACCCCTTGTGAGACCATATGCTGGTGCGGTTGGACCTGGGTTCCTCCTAACGCAGAACAATGCTAGACCTCATGTAGCTGGAGCGTGTCAGCAGTTCCTGCAAGATGAAGGCATTGAAGCTGGCCTGCCCGTTCCCCAGACCTGAATCCAATTGAGCACATCTGGGACATCATGTCTTGCTCCATCCACCAACGTCACGTTGCAACACAGACTGTCCAGGAGTTGGTGGATGCTTTAGCCAGGTCTGAGCCACACACACAATACTGAGCCTCATTTTGACTTGTTTTAAAGAAATTACATCAAAGTTGGATCAGCCTGTAGTGTTTTTCCACTTTAATTTTGTGTGTGACTCCAAATCCAGGCCTCCATTGGTTAATAAATTTGATTTCCATTGATTATTTTGGAGTGATTTTGTTGTCAGCACATTCAATGAGAATATTTCATTCATTCAGTTCTAGGATGTGTTATTTTTTTTTAGCAGTGTAGTTGAAATGACAATAAAGCCCTTTGACTTGACTAGCTTTAGACAGAAGGTGGTAGATGCAGATGGCTCTGGGAAGAGATTTAGAAAGATTAGAAATCAACCGTTTCACTGTGCACAACATCATTTAAAAGTGAATTAACTGCCAACTGCAAGTCCATAACAGTCCTATAACAGTTGATGTAAAAGTACAGCAGAAAAAGAGCAAGAATAAAGAAGCTTGTCAGAGAACATCTAGATAAAGACCAAGACTTCTGTAACAGTGTGCTTTGGACAGTTGCCCCGATATATCTGGAATTCAAGCCTATAATAATATCCCACAGTGAAGTCTGAAATCTGATTTTTAGTAAACATCTTAGGTCACGTCAACTGAATGTGGACCAATGTCCAGTGTGAGACATTACTACCAAATGGATGTTAGTTACCAACAAACGTAGTCAAACTGTGTTCGTATAAGAAAAAATAAGTCTCCCTCAAACATGAATGCTGTTTTCACCCGACTGGAAAACAGACACAGGCTGATTATGAAAAAAGTTTGCCATATTGATTTATTAATTCAAATGGAATCTATTTTGGTCACAGTCACAATTTAAACCCATGAGATTCAAATTAAAATGATATTAACCCTAGAACTGCAGTCCTATAGCTAGGATTCAAGTAGAAAGTAATTCCATGGAATTTGCCTTTTTACATATTAAAGTCCTGTTTTGTCTTCTCAATAAATACACAATCAGTTCAAAGACAAATCTAGCATTATCTAACATTGGCTTTCTTGCTAAACTTCAACTAGCCAATAAGTTAAAAAGCTAAAAAGACAGTGGATGTTGTGGTGATTGTGTCACTGATTTCCGATTTGCAGACCTTAGATACAGCTGTTCTCTTTTACTATTGTCATTGACAACAGAATCTTGATTCCAAACTTCATTTTGGAATAGCCGCTTCCATAATAAGAGCTTTTGCTATGCTGGTCTGCTGTGTTCTGATGGTTTTCCAGGTTTGTGCATACTGCAACAGGAATCCCCAAATCATGTTTCTATACAAATCCCTAACTCCTCAACATCAAAAAATATATAAATATTTAATTTAAAGAAAGTTATTTCGTGTAAGCTTTCTGAAGTCAAGTCAAAAGGAACAAATTCCAATTCAAATTTGATTCCTTACATTTTAACTCGACAACACTGTGATTTTAACACAATAGCAAACAAAATTCTGTTGAAATAAGTCATTACCCAAAATTAGTCAAATTATTTTGTATTAATTCATTTTATAAGGTAGTTGTGTTTACAACAAACAGTTTATTAAAACTTACTCAAATTAAGATAAAATAAGAAAAAAAGATACATTATTCTGTACTTAGAGAAGCTGGAAAATCTTTAATAAAAAAGGGCATTTTAAAGTAAAAACATCTTTCAAACACTGGCACCACATTTTGCACTTGGTGAATTCACCAAATTAGCAGATTTCAGAGATTTTGACTGAAATCTCTATACTTTAACTATTGTTACTAGTAAATAATTTGAACTGAAGGAAAAAATAATTTCATTCACGTTTTGCACTAGAAGAATACACAAAATCAGTGGATTTCTAACTAAAACTAGTGTTGCTGGAATTGGATCTACCATCCTGCTTCACCCGCCTACAAGGCAGAGAAAATTGGAGCTGCCCACCATCAGGGAGGTTTATCACTAGTCGGCCCAATCAAATTATGCTTCAGGACTGTTGTAATCATGTAGACAGTATTGTAGATAGATTTGTCACAGAATGCATAGTTGATGATGTTGATTCCAACAAAGACAGTCCATGTTTACCCCAATCAGAAGCTGTGATGTTTGCACAGTTCTGAGCACACAATAAATATATAAAAAACAATTATGCACTAGATAATACCATAAAAGCAAGAACCTGAAATACCTTAAAGAACCTGAAATATTCTTCATATTTTGTTGACCAACAAATCGCCATCATTCATTGTTACCCATTTTTCCCACTTTGCAAGAGGTTGCTTTTTCAATTTCACATGTAAAAATCAGTAATTGTCAGTAATCAGTAATAACAGATGATTTCCAGTTGTCCATGGTCCTACTCAATGAGGAAAAATGAGATGACAGGTTTCCCATTCTACTTGTTGATATGAAAACAAAAATTGGATAACATCATGGCCAATTTCCTATTTTTAAATTTTTGAAGCGAAGGCCACCTTTTAACCAAATCTTGTTAAGCATGCAGGTTCATCTCTCCGAATTTGTAATACTGATGTGGACTTCATGTAGAGAACCTAACTACTGCTGCAGATGAACTGACTGATTACTATACAAGGCAAGACAAATATGCCAAATATGTCAAGTACACTTTCTTACTCATAATAGACAAACTTTAAAGTTGGAATGTTAACTAAGAAATCTTGAGGGTAGACAGGTTAAGTGCTGGGGTACATTACTTTACTTGTTAAATTTCTAGTAATAGTTTAAGAAATACATCCAAAGTTTTAGAAATCAACTTTGGAACAAACTGGGTCCATTCTTTTAAACATTACATTTATATGGCAATTCTCATTGTGTTCTTTTTGCTCTGATGCAATCCTTTTGAGTGGATCAGCAACCGGTATCTGTTTTCATCTCAGGACAATAGTATCAGAACAGCCCTGCATTTTTCGCCTCCCATCATTTATTTTGTTCAAAAGGAAGTACAGTTTTATTTTTTTTATTTATATATATATATATATATATATATATATATATATATATATATAAATTGCTCCCTTTATTCTTATAAACAGAAGTACAGTTTCATAGTCTGCTTTTGGACAATCAAAATAACCTGCAACACCATTTGATACCATGAAACTATATAAATATTGGTGCATTCATAATGGATTAAAGTTACATAAAATAAAGGAGGTAATATTTATGATAAATACAAATAACACCTTAATTAAGTGTCTGGATAATCAACCCAGCAGCCTGGTTGCAAATTCAGTGCACAAACAGTACAAATACAGCCAATGCCACACATAAAACAAGTAAATCCTGTTAAAGTCCGTTTGCTATGGAAATAGCTATGACAATCACCATAGCAAAACATACCTTTCTTGGTAGTCCATTGGTGCCAACAAAATACAAAAATAAAAGCTAAAGCTACTGCATAAGTAAAAATTGTTAAATATTTCTAGTGTTGACCAAGCTATTTATACTTTGTTAATTTCAAGCAGTTCAGACAACATTATTTGATAGCCAAGCATGCTTACAGTTGCCCACACTGAATAGCATTCACAGGGAATTACAGGAATATCGAAAGAAAGTCATTAACCCCACCCAGAGAGAGTAAGGTATTCCCAAGGATTGAACCAGCATCCTCCCAATGACTGATCAGATGCTTAGATCTCATTACTTGTTTCATATGCACATGAGAAGTTTGGCAATGCAAATCCTGCATAATTGCAGTAAGCAGTATACCAGACATTTATTACATATTTTTTCACAGCTACCAATAAGCACAGACAAAGCACCAACATGCACAACATGCTAAAGTAAGCGTTTTGGGTTCAAAAGTCCAAAAAAGTGCAAAATATTATGCTTCTAATGCCTTGTACATACTGTATGACTTTCAAAGTTGTCAGACGTCTGTACCTTAAAACCACACAACATGTAATCAGACGTCTTGATCATTGTGGTTTGCACACTGCATGGCTGAATAGCAAAAGAGACAAATGACCAGCTCTGTCACCAGGGGAATTCTCCATGTCTCAAAACTACATTTTGTTATGAAAACACACGAGAAGTGAGATATATAGGAAATATTCTACACAATCCATTTTTTGTGCACATATCTGTAAAATATTTTGTATCCATGCTAGTTGATGTATAATTTCATCCCCCATATTCCCCCCTCAGCCTGTGTTATCTCCATAAATCCATTCAGAACTAACTCTGTCTCTTTACCTTCCGCTCTACCTGCATAAGACCAGCTGCCATTGATTTGTTATATGCTCTCATTGGTTGTAGCTCACTGTCTTACTCACCGGCCTGTCACAACCTTTTCTACAGGATTTAAACTACCCAAAAGTAGATATTTCGCCTGCTACATATTATTCAGTTATCTTAGAGACAGTGGCCTGCCCCCAGATCATGTCTGTGGTAGTGCAATTTGTTTTCAGGATAGCAGACACAGCACATGTGGCATCTTGGGGTTAGTCTTTATCATAGCGAGAACAAAATAATTTTTTTTCAGTCAGCTGCATCAGTTGCCACTGTTTTGGGACTTGGTTGCGTAGGGAAAGTCAGATTTACATGTATAGTTCTTTTTATGGCAAACGTTTTACATCAGACCCCTGGTGAGAAATCTAGAGGTATCCGCAAGAAAACGCAAGTAAAAGAAGGAACCACAACTCAAAAGGGGAATCTATACAATAATACAACAAAATCAGCAGCACACAACAGATTACACTGTCATTATTTATTTTAAAAAATGAAGCCAAAATTGATAAGCACTGCGAGAAAAATGAAGTATGTGTAAGTAGCAGTCAGGTGGTGCTAATCAAATGCTATTGATCAACTGATCATCAGCAAGTGTCATCACCCATATAAAAGCAGAAGCAGGAGCTACATCGGACTCTGCAGGCCTCAGTAAGCATGGTAAATGTTCATTTTCATGATAGTACATTAGAAAAAAAGACAGAACAATGAGGACTTGCTTAAAAGGGTTGCCAGGATAAAGCTTCTTCTTTCTAAAAATAACTTGGCAGCAGAACTTAGATTTGCAAACCTGCATCTATATAAACTGTCAGACCAGACTAATGTTTGGCCATAATGCACAGATGAAAATCAAACAGCATATTATCACAAACAACTCAAACCAACAGTCAAGACTGTGGGGGAGGGGTGATGATCTGGGCTTGTTTTGCACCTACATGACCTGGGCACGTTGCAGTCATTGAGTTAATTATAAACTTCTCTGTATAAATACAGCCAAAGCTTGGCCGAAATTGGGTCATGCATCAGGACAATGATCAATAATGAGGATACCAGCAAATCAACAACAAAAAATGGCTCAGTCAGTCCAAACCTTAACCCCTTGAAATTCCTGCTGCAGGACCTTAAAAGAGCTGTGTATAAACAAATGCCCACAAACCTCAATAAACAGATTTATTTTAAAAAGTAAACTCATTAAACAGGCCTGGACAAAAATGATACCCTTAACTTAATACTTTGTTGCACAACCTTTTGAGGCAATTACTGCAATTAAACGATTCCTATAACTGTCAATGAGACTTCTGCACCTCTCAGCAGGTATTTTGGCCCACTGCTCATGAGCAAACTGCTCCAGCTGCCTCAGCTTTGAAAGGTGCCTTTTCCAGACGGCATGTTTCAGCTCCTTCCAAAGATGCTCTTGGGTGTTTTTAGCTGTGTGTTTTGGGTCATTATTCTGTTGCAAGACCCATGACCTGTGACTGAGACTAACCTTTCTGGCACTATGCAGCACATTTCTCTTTAGCATCCCTTAATAGTCTTGATATTTCATTGTACACTGCACAGATTCAAGACACCCTGTGCCAGATGCATTCAAAGCAGCCCCAGAACATAACAGAGCCTCCTCCATGTTTCACAGTAGGGACAATGTTCTTTTCTTGACTTTATTTTTCTGTCTGTGAACATAGAGCTGATGTGCCTTGGCATAAAGTTCCATATGTCCAAAAGACATTTTTTCCAGAAGCAATGTAGTTTGGCAAATTTCAGTCTGGCTTTTTTATGATTTGTTTTCAACAATGGTGTCCTCCTTGGTCGTCTCCAATGAAGTCCACCTTGGCTCAAACAACGACGGATGGTGTGATGTGACACTAATGTTCCTTGAGCTTGAAGTTCACCTTTTATCTCTTTAGTTTTTCTGGGCTCTTTTGTTACCATTTGTATTATTCATCTCTTTGATTTGTTATAAAATTTCCTCCTGCAGTCTGTAGTCACAAGAACATCAATCTGCTTGGAGATGATCTTATAATCTTTACCTTTAGCATGCTTGTCTATAATTTTCTTTCTAATCTCCTGAGACAACTCTTTTCTTTGCTTCCTCTGGTCCATGTTGAGTGTGGTACACACCATGTCACCAAACAGCACAGTGATTACCTGTAGCCCTATATATAGGCCCACTGACTGATTACAAGATTGTAGACACCTGTGATGCTAATTAGACACACCTTGATTTGTCCCTTTGGTCACATAATTTTCAGGGGTACTATCATTTTTGTCCAGGCCTGTTTCATGAGTTTATTTTTTTAATAATTCTGTTGAAGCATGGTTCAAAATCAATGTCGGATTTCATTTGTTAATTTTCATAGAATTTTTATTTATTATTACTTTTGTTAGATTTAAGTTATTTCTGTGACCATTGTGGGTTTTTCTTTCATTAGAAAGAGGGGTACCAACAATTTTGTCCATGTGTGTACATTGTAAATAAAAAAAGACCTCAAGAACAATGTAGAAGACTGAAGTCACACACAAAACAATTATTTTAAATTATTGCTGCTAAAGGTGGTTCTACAAGCTACTGATGCATTAAGTATTCTTTGTTTTATTACACATGACTTTTACATTTTGCCTCCATTTTTGTAAAATTAAATGGAATCCATTGTATTTAACCTAATTAAGATCCTCTTCTAAAGACCAGAAGTTTTTGTCCAATTGAGAACTCAAAAAGGGTGTACTTTGTTTCTTACATGACTGATATATATGTATACGCCAGCCTTTAAATAAAGCAAGCCCTTTAGTTATTTAATAATCACTCACCATGGAGGGATCCTGCCAGCTGAAAGCTTCCCTTTTTGTGCTTCACTCAGTAGTCTTCTAGCTACCAAGACTGGATTCTTGATTCCTGAGGAGAAGGGGCAATGTTTGTACATAAGTGTGTTAAAGCAAATAAAGTTCATACTACTTGCATTTTTATTCAGTTACTACACGTTACTTGACTATTAGTTCTACTGGCTACTAGTCATCAAATGTTCAAATCATCACACACCCAATAATATGAATGCTCAAATCAAGGATATATTTGAGTAAGTCCCACATCATTCTATGTGTACCTGTATTTAAAAAAAAAAAAAAAGGAAAAAAAGCTTCATATTATTAAACATTTGTTATTCATTACAACAAAGGATACTGAAGGCTGAATAAATACTTTTTAGTAGACAATCACTGGGCAAAAAAAAAATCTCTTATTTTAATTATTTAGGCTCGATGTAAAATGTAAAATGTATTTTGACAATGCAAAATACCAGCTTCAAATTCAAATTGATGCTCTGATAAGTTATAGTAAAGAAAAATGTAAAAAATAGTAATAGTAAAAAAAGCTTTGCTATTGTTGCTACTCCAGGCTCAGGACGCTGCTTACAGAGTCATGTTTGTGGAAAATCCAGTACTATTCCTCTACCGTGTTAGTCTTCATGTTTCTTTTACTTATAGTGATGGTTCTGTATTTTTCAGCTCATCCAGACATGTGATTCAAAGTACAAATTAACGGGAGCCCAGGAGCAAGAAATGCCAATTCTTTATAGTGTTGCTTTAAATGTAAATATGTAAGTATGACATTCATTTGTCTATGGATATTAACATGTTGATCCAGACTAACAAATAAAATGAATACTAAAATGAAAAGTATTTACGAGATACTTCTCTTCAGCCCATATCTTGTCCGCTCACTGGTTGTAACTTGCTGCTGCACTCACAATTACAACAGAGTAATACTTTTCTACATGATTTGAACTTGTCGACAGATCCAGACATTTTGCCTACCAGATATTGCTCAGGTATGTCTTTGAACTGTTGCAAATAGCAATCAAGCCAGCACTGAGTGTGTGTTCAAGTTGTGCTTGGTGTTGCTGGTGTGACCAGTTTAACAGTGTGCAGGTAAAAATTGTTCGTGAATCCGGTGGGCCCTGTTCTGATGTTCCTTTGTCTGTACCTTTGTCCAGATGGCAGGGGTTGGAACAAAAAGTGGCTGGGTTGAGTGGGGTCACAGGAGATGCTAATAACTTTCCTCTCAACTCTCTTGTTGTAGAGGTTCTGTATGTAACTCACACATTAACAAAGCTGCACACACATACAGGCACTAGCAGGCACACAGAGCTGAATTTTGCAAACAGGCCACACACACGTTTGCTGAGTAAAACAATTTCCTCATGGTATTTAAAGTGCCTAAAACTACTTTACTGTTTGTAACTGGATGAGATAATAAATAGTATAAATGTTAGACTTCACTAAATGATATTAAGATATGAATCCGTCTAACTAGTCTTAAATAAGCTACTTAAACCTACTTATTGAGACAGCAACTATTCAGCTCTCCCATCACTATATTTCATGCTATAATTCAAACCAGTGTAAAAACAAATAGTAACATTTTACTGTGAAATGAGAGATTTTATGATTATGTAGCATTTTTTCTTTTTTAGGTGTCAGGGTGACATAATGATGTGACACTGCCTGTCAAACTAGACAGTTGGTAAACCTGAACAAAAGATGACGTTCTGCATCCCAATGAAAGCTTGTGCGTAATGAATGACTGCAGAACTTAATTTCTATTCAACCACAAAACTAATGAGGCTGGAAACTGCTTTTTGGGCTGTTAACCCTGGTTTAAATTCTCCTGGTTTAAATACTCAGTTTATATTCTAAACTGAGAAAAACTTAATTATTAAGTCAAGTCAAGTCAAGTCAAGTGGGTTTATTGTCATTTCAACTACATACAGAGTACACAGTGAAACGAAACAACGTTCCTCCAGGACCATGGTGCAACATAGACAGTGCATACAAGACACAAGTGCAACACAAACAAACAAGTGCGGACAGACAACACAGTACAGACAGAGGATAATAAATAATGACTGTAGTGTGCAAGTTGTGCAATGTGCGATAAATAGAGTCCAGTGAGGTAGTAAAGTTATTAGTGCAAATGCTTGTGCAAAAAATGTTTCCCATGTTATCTGGGATAAATGGTTGGAAAGAGAGAGAGAGGGAGAGTGTAAGATATCAGTTCAGAAGTTGAGTTGTGTTGAGGAGTCTGATGGCTTGGGGGAAGAAGCTATTGCAGAGAAGCACCATTTCTCGGACCAAGAGTGGCCACTGCGTGTTAACGCGCCGCCGACCGGAACCGGAAATTAAGCCTTTTTGCCAATTTCTCCCTAGTACACAAAATTGGGATCTGTTCAAAATCTCTTTTTTTTTACTTTAGATCTTAAATAGTTTCAGCTGGAGACATTTTATTCATGCCTCAAATTATATATATCGGAAACGGAACAACGTTTTATTATGAACCGATTTAGATTTTAATGACATTACAGCTCCAGAGCTCAGCTCTGTTTGTTGATGAGACAAATCGGCATTACTACAGTACAGTCAAACCCCCTAATTGCAACAGACTAGGTTATACAACGAGACGAAACAATGTTCAACTAGATAATCAGATCACACTGGCTGTTTTACATCAACATCAGACATACAGAAACAAGCTGCAAAGAACAGAGTGTCTGTTAATGCATTCACTAAATGTCCTTCAATCACTGCTTACAAAAGTTTGTCTCCTCAACCTTTCAGTTCTTAATTTCTAGCTGACTAGCTGAAATGCAAGCAGAACATTACAGGTAACATGCACATAGTCCAGAAAAACAGCAGCTGGCCTTACTTGTGTTAGCTAATCTGACTGTACAGCCAGTCGTTCAGCACTGCTAATGAAGTCAGGTCAAGTAAATTTCCAGTACTGCCCATTTGCTGTTGTGAAAATGTTATCAAGCTAAAAGCATCAAGCAAAAACACATTTGAATTGAATTGTAATGTTGGGATTACATGGTGAAAAATATAATGTGCTTAAATATAGTCAATAGCTAATATCTTAATTAGGCACATCTTAGCCTGATGGTGGCACCATAGCAAAACATTAAACATTTTGGTCAAACAATGTTGGAATTTCAACAATGCACTGATGCCAGGTGACAAACAAAAATAGTTCTACTATGAGTATATTAACTAATTTAACATAAATAATATTATGATAATATCAGCACACCTGAGCAGACGAGTCTTACATGGTGGTACAGTGACTATCAATAATTTCTAAGTAGTTTTTTTCACCTTTGGCTTGCTGGCCAGGGTTTTTCTGTTTGTTTTGTTCATTTCCTGTCCTATTACTGGATTTCTATAAAGCTGCTGTGTAACAGCAGTTGTAAAAAGTGCTATATACAGTGGGGAGAACAAGTATTTGATACACTGCTGATTTTTCAGGTTTTCCCACTTGCAAAGCATGTAGAAGACTGTAATTTTTATCATAGGTACTCTTCAACTGTGAGTGATGGAATCTAAAACAAAAATCCAGAAAAATACATTGTATGATTTTTAAATAATTAATTTCCATTTTATTGTGGGAAATAAGTATTTGATACACCAGAAAAAGAAACTTAATATTTGGTACAGAAACCTTTGTTTGCAATTACAGAGATGAGACGTTTCCTGTAGTTCTTGACAAGGTTTGCACACACTGCAGCAGGGATTTTGGCCCACTCCTCCATACAGATCTCCTCCAGAGCCTTCAGGTTTCGTGGCTGTCGCTGGGCCACACGGACTTTAAGCTCCCTCCAAAGATTTTCTATTGGATTCAGGTCTGGAGACTGGCTAGGCCACTCCAGGACCTTAAGATGTTTCCTACGGAGCCACTCTTTAGTTGCCCTGGCTGTGTGTTTTGGGTCGTCATCATGCTGGAAGACCCAGCCACGACCCATCTTCAGTGCTCTTACTGAGGGAAGGAGGTTGTTGGCCAAAATCTCACGATACATGGCCCCATCCATCCTTCCCACAATATGGTGCAGTCGTCCTGTCCCCTTTGCAGAAAAGCATCCCCAAAGAATGATGTTTCCACCGCCATGCTTCACGGTTGGGATGGTGTTCTTGGGGTTGTACTCATCATTCTTCTTCCTCCAAACATGACGAGTGGAGTTTAAACCAAAAAGTTCTATTTTTGTCTCATCAGACCACATGACCTTCTCCCATTCCTCCTCTGGATCATTCAGATGGTCATTTGCAAACTTCAGACGGGCTTTGACATGCGTTGGCTTGAGGAAGGGCACCTTGCGTGCACTGCAGGATTTTAATCCTTGACGGCGTAGAGTGTTACTGATTGTTTTCTTTGAGACTGTGGTCCCAGCTCTATTCAGGTCATTGACCAGGTCCTGCCGTGTAATTCTGGGCTCATTCCTCACCTTCCTCAAGATCATTGATGCTCCACGAGGTGAGATCTTGCATGGCGCCCCAGACCGAGGGAGATTATCCGTTATTTTGCATTTCTTCCATTTTCTAATAATTGCACCAACAGTTGTTGCCTTCTCACCAAGCTGCTTGCCTATTGTCCTGTAGCCCATCCCAGCCTTGTGCAGGTCTACAATTTTATCCCTGATGTCTGTAACGGTGGTTTTACGTGTATTGTACTACTGCGCATGTGCGCCAGAGTTGTGCCTCTCTATGAAGACGGTGAGCTAGCTGTAGCATGGCCTCCGGTCTGATGTACCTACTCTAAGCTATCTGGACAGTAATGGGGAGATGCGTTGGTGCTTATGTACTATTAAACCCGTCTTCTACCCCGCATGGAGTGTGTCCTGTGTGTGTGCCTCGAGGGAAGCCAGGATTAAGTGTATTTCCTCTGCTAGCTCCTCCACCACCCGCGTTTTCACCCATTACATGTCCCTGAAAGCTCTCTGGTCTTGGGCATTGTGGAGATGCTGGAGTCTGACTGATTGAGTGTGTGGACAGGTGTCTTTTATACAGGTAACGAGTTCAAACAGGTGCAGTTAATACAGGTAATGAGTGGAGAACAGGAGGGCTTCTTAAAGAAGAAGTAACATGTCTGTGAGAGCCAAAATTCTTACTGGTTGATAGATGATCAAATACTTATTTCCCACAATAAAATGGAAATTAATTATTTAAAAATCATACAATGTATTTTTCTGGATTTTTGTTTTAGATTCCATCACTCACAGTTGAAGAGTACCTATGATAAAAATTACAGTCTTCTACATGCTTTGCAAGTGGGAAAACCTGAAAAATCAGCAGTGTATCAAATACTTGTTCTCCTCACTGTAAATGAATTTTGTAGATGTCACATGACTCTTATTGACCTCAGATGCTGAAGAGGCTGGTGAGTTAAAGGCGAGCCTGTTAGTGTTTCTCTTCTTAAGTGATGCACTGGTTTTATTTGCCATACAGGTGATAAGGAAGAGTGAGTTCTGAAGGTTCAACTTAGAATTAGTTGTGTGACTCCAATTATGTGCTCCCGAGCACCACCCATGTGAGAGGGTTGAAAACTTATAAGCTTATTTCAGCTTATTTAATGCTCAAATTCTTGGCAAAGAGTACTTATGAAACTTGGTGGTCATGGTTTTGATTGGGACTTGACCATCCCTGGTACAACGTGTAAGGACTTCCAATGAAATGGGGGGGGTCTACTTGCAGGCGTCCAATCAGACATTTTAGTAGATGAGACATTTGTTGTTGCTCTGCTCTCTTCACATTTTCATGATGGTGGTAGTTGACCAAAGTCAATGTGTGGTTTGCTGGGTTTACCAACATGCTTTTTTGAATGGTTATAACGTGCTTTTAACTCGCAAATCTATATTGCCAAAAGTATTCGCTATCCTATGAACTTGAATGACATTCCATTCTTAATCAATAGGGTTTAACACGATGTCTGGCCACCCTTTGCAGCTATAACAGCTTCAACTCAACTGCGTTTATGGTTCTTTCAGAAGCGCATTTGTGAGGTCAGACACTGATGTTGAACATGCAGGCCAGTCAGGTCCATCCACATCTTTATGGACCTTGCATTGTGCACTGATGCGCAGTCATGTTGGAACAGGAAGGGGCATTTCCCCAAACTGTTGGGAGCACGAAATTGACCAAAATCTTTTGGTATGCTGAAGCATTAAGAGTTCTCTTCACTGGAACTAAGGGGGCAAACCTTAACTCCTGAAAAATAACCCCACACCATAATCTCCCCTCTACCAAAATGCAGTCAGACAAGTACCATTCTCCTGGCAACCGCCAAATCCAGACTCGCCCATCGGATTGCACTAGAGTCCAGTGGCGGTGTGCTTTAAAACACTGCATCCCATGCTTTCCATTGCGCTTGGTGATGTAGGCTTGAATGCAATTGCTCGGCCATGAAAACCTTTTTCATGAAGCTCTCTACGCACTGTTCTTGAGCTAATCTGAAGGCCACATGAAGTTTGGAGGTCTGACTCTGCAGAAAGTCGTGGTCTAACACTTCGTGGTTGAGTTGCTGTCATTCACAATCACTTCTGACAGTTGACTGTGGAATATTTATCAGCGAGGAAATTTCACAACTGGACTTGTTGCACAGGTGGCATTTGATCATGGTACCATGCTAGAATTTACTGAGCTTCTAAGAGTGACCCATTTTTCACAAAAATGGAAGTAGTTTGTAGAAGCAGTCTGCATGCCTAAATGCTTGGTTTTATACACATGGCCATGGACCTGATTGGAACACCTGGATTCAATGATTCAGATAGTTGAGCGAATACTTTTGGCAATATAGTGTATGTGCTCCAAAGAGTACATTATCCTTGTACTAGTTATTAAGGAACATGTTGCAGGAGATGTAAAACTAAAAAAAAAAAAAATTAAAACTGCTAGACTTCTCATCAGGGTGTAATGTGGCATGCCAGACATCACATCCCTGTCCTCTGATTATGCCACTACACTAAATTTGTGTAACATGATCCCAGTACACAACACTGAAAGATTGTTTGACGCATGAAGACTGATCGCTCCCGGAAGAAGGACACAGTGACATGAGATTAGAACTTATTGGTGCTCATTTTTAAGTTGTTGGAGCCACCACATATATATATATACACTGCTCAAAAAACACTTAAACAAAACAATATAACTCCAAGTATATCAAACTTCTGTGAAATCAAACTGTCCACTTAGAAAGCAACACTGATTGACAATCAATTTTACATGCTGTTGTGCAAATGGAATAGACAACAGGTGGAAATTATTGGCAATTAGCAAGACACACTCAATAAAGGAGTGGTTCTGCAGGTGGGGACCACAGACCACTTCTCAGTACCTATGCTTTCTGGCTGATATTTTGATCACTTTTGAATGTTGGTGGTGCTTTCACACTCGTGGTAGCATGAGACAGACTCTACAACCCACACAAGTAGCTCAGGTAGTGCAGCTCATCCAGGATGGCACATCAATGTGAGCTGTGGCAAGAAGGTTTGCTGTGTCTGTCAGCATAGTGTCCAGAGGCTGGAGGCGCTACCAGGAGACAGGCCAGTACACCAGGAGACGTGGAGGAGGCCGTAGGAGGGCAGCAGCAACCCAGCAGCAGGACCGCTACCTCCGCCTTTGTGCAAGGCGGAACAGGAGGAGCATAATGCTTTGCAAAATGACCTCCAGCAGGCCACAAATGTGCATGTGTCTGCACAAACGGTTAGAAACCGACTCCATGAGGATGGTAATGAGGGCACGATATCCACAGATGGGGATTGCTCTCACAGCCCAACACCGTGCAGGACGCTTGGCACTTGCCAGAGATCACCAGGATTGGCAAATTCGACACTGGCGAATTGCTCTTCACAGATGAAAGCAAGTTCACACTGAGCACATGTGACAGACGTGACAGTCTGGAGACTCCGTGGAGAGCGATCTGCTCCCTGCAATATCCTTCAGCATGACCGGTTTGGCAGTGGGTCAGTAATGGTGTGGGGTGGCATTTCTTTGGAGGGCCGCACAGCCCTCCATGTGCTCGCCAGAGGTAGCCTGACTGCCATTGGGTACCGAGATGAGATCCTCAGACCCCTTGTGAGACCATATGCTGGTGCGGTTGGCCCTGGGTTCCTCCTAATGCAGGACAATGCTAGACCTCATGTGGCTGGAGCGTGTCAGCAGTTCCTGCAAGATGAAGGCATTAAAGCTATGGACTGGCCCGCCCGTTCCCCAGATCTGAATCCGATTGAGCACACTTGGGACCATTTAAGGACATTACATCAAAGTTGGATCAGCCTGTAGTGTAGTTTTGTGTGTGACTCCAAATCCAGGCCTCCATTGGTTAATAAATTTGATTCCATTAATGATTTTTGTGTGATTTTGTTGTCAGCACATTCAGATCTAGAATGTGTTATTTGAGTGTTCCCTTTATTTTTTTTTGATCAGTGTATATATATATATATATATATATATATATATATATATATATATATATACATACACACACACACACACATATATATATATATATATATATACACACACATTATTTTTTTACTTTTAACATCTTTTGACTCCTGGTCGTCGCTACACTTTTTTTTAACGATTTTTTTAACACGATTTTAACGGTCACTCATTAGGACTGGGAGGTTTTTTTTATATTGTTTCAAGTTTTATCTTGGTCTTGCTGTGGTAAATTTTATTTGTTACAAGATTCTCTAGTAAACTCAGAAAGAAATACTCCACCTAGCCCACCAAAACATGATTTGGTGATTTCTGTTGCAATGCGATCAATCCTGTCAGAGCTCGGCAGACCATCAGAGACTAGCTTTCAAAGAAGCTTGTATCATGAAAGCAGTTGTTCCAACGTTTGGATTAAAGGATTATGCAATCAATGACGGTAGTACAAAGAGAACAGGTCTGCAGATTGTAAATCAGTGACGCAATCACCACAACACCCAACTTCATTTGTCACCATAAACCCACAGAAAAAGGTACATTACTATTTTTAGCCAACTTATTCAAACATTAGCAACTTAGTCGAACATTAGCAGGAAAACTAACATTGAGTTTAATAGTCTTCTAATAATCTTCTAATACACTGTTAATGTTTTGAACATTTGACTTCCTAATTGAGTGCTAGCTATACTGTCTGCAGTTCTGTGAGCAACCCCTTATAAATATTGCAATATATAGGAGTGAACTGTTTATTCTACTAAATCGCAATAAAAACTTAAATAAATAAATGAATGTAATGGAACACTTATAATTTGCCTGCATCTGCCTTAACCAGTTGCGTAAAACACACCAGCAATGTTTTACCTAGACCAACTGTTGCAAGAGGTAAAGGTAAAGGTGCACGTATTTGTCACTGTACAGTGTACACTGTACAGTGAAATGTGTCCTCCGCATTTAACCCATCGGTAGTGGTAGTGGTAGTGAACACACACTCACACACACACACACGTGTTAGGGGCAGTGAGTACACACACACCCAGAGCGGTGGGTAGCCAACTCCAGCGCCCGGGGAGCAGAGAGGGTAAAGGGCCTTGCTCAAGGGCCCAACAGTGGCAGCTTGCCGAGCCCGGGAATCGAACCCACAACCCTGTTATCGATATCACAGCGCTCTAACCGCTGAGCCACCACTGCCCCTTGGAGCTACCTGTTGATCCCGTGATCATATTTTAAGAGCCTTTACATTATGCTGACTTCATTACTCATTTTGCGGTCTGTTCTTGGGGTGAAATTGCTAGGATGGCCTGACCTGGAGAGCGGACAGTGGAACAGTTGATTTCATGTTGTTTTGGGATATTTTTAAATCCCTTCCCTGCATCTACAACCTTTCATCTGAAGGCATCAGAGAGGTGTTCAAGATGACTCATTTAAATGATTTGAATGTGGAAAGTGGAGTTGGAGAATCATAATTTTGTATGACATGCTTGACTTACAGCAGGAACTTCAATTGACTTACCACGGTGACTTGAAACTTGTACATCTGTGACTTACTCAATGAATGAGATCACATTTCTCCCCCAATTCTGATGCTAATGTGATTGTCTACAGTAGAGGAAATAAGTATTTGACCCCCCACTGACTTTAAAAGTTTTAATACAAAAAAATGAATGCAACGTCTCAATTTTATGCCAGCTTTATTTAAACAGTGACACATAGAATATCAAAAGAAAAAGAGAGAAAATTACATGAAATGAGAAAAACAAATTAACTTGAATTTCTTTGAAGGAAATAAGTATTTGACCCCCTAGTAAAACATAATTTAATACTTGGTGGCAAAACCCTTGTTGGCAAGCACAGCAGTCAGACGTTTCTTGTAGAAGGTTTGCACACACTTCAGGAGTAATGTTGGCCCACTCCTCTCTGCAGATCCTTAAGGTTTTTAGGCGTGCATTTGGAAACGCGGAGCTTCAGCTCTCTCCATAGATTTTCTATGGGATTGAGGTCAGGAGACTGGCTAGACATTCCATGACCTTGATATGCTTCTTATGGAGCCACTCTTTTGTTTCCTTGGCTGTATGTTTTGGGTCATTGTCGTGCTGGAAGACCCATCCACGACCCATTTTCAGTGCCCTGGCAGAGGCAAGGAGGTTGTCACCCATGCGGTGAAGTTGGCCTGTGCCCTTAAAAGAAAAACACCCCCAAAACATAATACTTCCAGCACCATGCTTGACGGTGGGGGCGGTGTTCTTAGGGTCATATTCTGTATTTTTCTTCCTCCAAACACGTCAAGTTGAGTTGAGGCCAAAGAGCTCAATTTTGGTCACAGCACCTTCTCACAGTCTCTCTCGGAGTCATTAATATGTTCATTTGCGAACTTGAGGCGGGCCTGGACATGAGCCTTCTTGAGCAGAGGAACCTTGCGTGCACTGCAGGATTTTAAACCATTACGTCTTAGTGTATTACCAATGTTTTTTTTTTTGGAGACTGTGGTCCCAGCTGCCTTGAGATCATTAACCAGCTACTCCCGTGTAGTTCTTGGCTGATTTTTAACCTTTCTCATGATCAGTGAGACTCCACGAGGTAATATCTTGCATGGAGCTCCAGGCCTCGGTTTATTGACAGTAATGTTGTACTTCTTCCACTTCCGAATAATTGCACCAACAGTTGTCACCTTCTCATCCAGCTTCCTACCTATGGCTTTGTAGCCCATCTCTTGGTGGAGATATTGGAGTGTCACTGAGTCTCTTGGCAGGTGGCCTTTTACACAGGTGACAATTTCGGACAGGTTTCTATCATGCAGGCAACGACTTCACTGAAATTAGGGTGTCTAAGTGGTCTGTGGGTGCCAACATTAGTCATGGTTTTTAGGGGATCAAATACTTTAGTTCCCTCAATGAAATGCAATTTATTTTTATTTAAATATTATTTCATTTTTAATTATTTGTTTAATTATTTGTCAGAGTACAAACTTTCAAAATCAGTGGGGGATCAAATACTTATTTCCTCCACTGTATATACAAAGCACCCATAATTGGATATATAAATTGGGTTCCACTATAGTTTTAAGTGTCTAATAACTGTAACAACCCATTAAAAATGCATGTAATAACTATTGGTTGTCTTGTAGCTGTTTCTAATGCATTACAGCTTAAGTAACTGTGCACTGGCAAGAAAAGGGCAATCAAGGGGTTAGCATTCAAAATATTGTGTAGTAACATTGTTGTTGCATGGTCTAATGTGTAACTACAGACACTTTATACAAAGTGGGACAAAATCTATCACTTCAAGCTGACCATTTTTTTTTCTGCCTAATTGCATAACTTGATTTGAACAAGATACATATTAAGTTACAATTAGACTTGCATTTTTGAGTTTCAAAATCTTGATTTAAAAATAAATAAATAAATAAATAAATCCTACCTTGTGGTTTGTAAGCCTTTACAGGTCATGTTAACATGGGTTTTATATCCAGATATCCCAATCTGATCAGGACTGATCCAGGCATATTTTAATGGTTTGGGTGTCAGCCATTTTAAATCCCAATCCAGTTCCAAGTCTTTAACATTGCATCAAAATGCTGCCTGTATAGAGAAACTAGTCGCATTTATTCCTCAGGTGTGATTTTGGCCTATTCTCCCCTCTGAAGGTTTAATACTTATATAAAGTAAAAACAGCGGGTTGAATAAAAAAAATCAATGTTTTTTTTGCCCTTCTGGCATTGTAGAGACATATTTCTGTTAAAAAAAAAAAAAAAAAACATGGGCATTGCCATAATAATGACCGTAGGCACTGTGAATGTGTATGCAAATACAAGACAGATGGTCTTGGACATGTGCAACATTTAACTCTTGGAGCACTCATTTAAATGCTTGAAGACAGAATTCACCACAAACTGACTGGTGGATAGCTAAGAGATAATGTATTTAATTTAATTATTTTTTATATATTTTAGTAATTTCCACATTTGTAGTACTAATATTGTTGAAAATTATTACTTCAGTTTAACTTTGTTTGCAAGAGGTTCCTGGCATAGTTAAATTTTCATTGCCCAGACTGAACAGAACAGTTGACAAAAGGCATAGTGCACCTAATAATACAATTTTGCTCACTCTAGCCAGACAAACGAGACTCATGCATGCAGTGTGTGCCCTGCCTAAAACCAAAAGCTGTGGAGAGGATGAGCAGCTTCATGTTTCTTGGTGTTCACATCACCAAGGAACTTACATGGACAGAACACACCACATGAATGGCAAAGAAGGCAAAACGGCATCTTTTCTACCTCAGATGGCTGAGAAAGTTTAATATGAATGTCCACATACTCAGGACGTTCTACACCTGAACTGTGGAGAGTATTCTGACAGGTTGTATCCCCACCTGGTACGGAAACTACACTGCTACGGAAACTACACCTTAGCAGAAAGCTCTGCAGAGGGTGGTGCAGACAGCCCAAAATATCAGGTTTCAGCTTCCAAACGTATACACCTACTGCTGTCCAAGAAGATTAAGGACCCAAACCACTGGCTGTTCTCATAGCTGCCCAGCGGTAGGAGGTACACAATCATGAAGACCAGAACCATCCGGTCCCAAAACAGTTTCTATCCCCAAACAATTAGGCTGCTGAACAACCAGTAGTATAGCGTATTAGTCCAGTTTGTCACCAAAGCTATTTCACTGGCTCATTACACAAGATCTCATTCCACCTTCAATCCACACACTGCACTGCACTCACTTACTGGAACTGTGACATCTGCTCAGTCACACTGCACCCACCAAAGATTAAACTTGAATTCACATATTTTCCAAAGTTTTTATGTAAACAGTAATGTAAACATTTCACAAATTATATATTAAACCTTTACATTTTAAAAAGTACATTTAAAAAGTGTAATATACAAAGTTAATTACTATTGTGAATGACTACGCACCCACGTTTTTTTTTCTCACTTTTATTCCTAAGGTAATGTGACAAACCGGATTTGATTTAATTCACTGGCTATATGCCACTATTCATCACAAGTAAATAATACAAATCATCAGAGATGGACTGGATTACAATCATAGTAATGAGGTGTTTTATTCTTACTCAAGTGTAAAAACATGCCTTAGTACACCAGTGAGCTGGAATCACTATAGTGCATATAAGTGCATTTGAACCTGCATTTTAGCTTTTTAAGAAAAAAACAAGGCACATATGTTTGTTTATAATGGCAATCAGTCTATGCTACATGTATTATTTACACGCTTCTGTTTCCATAAAATACTTGTAAAGCAAGTAAACCCACCACTTAAAGCGCCGACTGCTCCGTAGTCTAATGACTTCCCATCCATTATGCTTGCATCACACTCAACATCCCCAGACAAGTTAAGGTTGGAGCCTGTCCCAGCATTGGTGAATGGAGAATCCTGCAAACAAACAGCAAACACTAAGGATCCCTGTTTATCCAAGACACTAGATTTCATATACAGCAATTATGGGCAATGAGGGATATTATATATTATGACTAGGATTGCAAAGGGGTGGACCATGTCTGATAAATTACCAGTAAATTGCCGGTAACTTCCCATGGAAACTTTAGCTTACAAATTTTGGAAATATTTCAAAATGTAAACTTGCATTGGAATTTATTGGAATTAATAGGAAATATTGGATAATTTAAAGGAACTATATGATACATTTTCATCAATGTACTGTTTTTTTTTGTGTGTGTGTCAACAGGAACACGAAGGCATAACAATACAAATAAATGGACCGAGGGAATTAACGGGAATGAACAGTTAATTATGGGAATAAAATGGAAGTATGCAAAGCTAAAGGTTAAGAAACCTGCATATAATTGGTAAAAACTGTACTGAAGCATAATCCTGACTAAAATAATTAGATATGATACCAAACGTTTAATAGCAACGCTGCTCCTTAATATCCCAGGTACATGGCACATAACACACTGAAGGGCTAGTGAGACCACACCCCCTGCATTCATTGTGCAAGTTCCAGGAAAATCCAGGAAATTACATTGTAGGATTCTTGAAGAATTTATTTGTAAATTACGGTGGAAAATAAGTATTTGATCACTCACAAGCATGATTTCTGGCTCTCAAAGACCTATAACTTCTTTCAGAAGCTCATCTGTCCTCCACTCGTTACCTGTATCAATGGCACCTGTTTGACCTTGATATCTGTATAAGACACCTGTCCACAGCCTCAATCAATCAGACTTCAAACTTAACAATGGCAAAGACCAAAGAGCAGTCGAAGGACACCAGGAAGAAAATAGACCTAAATAGTAGACCTGCACCAGGCTAGGAAGAGTGAATCTACAATAGACAAGCAGGTTGGTTTGCATAAATCAACTGTGGGAGCAATTGTAAGGAAATGGAAGACATACAAGACCAATGATAATCTCCCTCAATCTGGGGCTCCACGCAAGATCTCATCGCGTGGGGTCAAAATGATAATGAGACTGGTGAACAAAAATCCCAGAACTACACAGAAGGACCTGATGAATGACCTGCAGAGAGCTAGGACCAAAGTAACAAAGACGACTATCAGTAACACACTACGCCAAGAGGGACTCAAATCCTTCAGTGTCCCCCTGCTTAAGCCAGTACATGTCCAGGCCCGTCTGAAGTTTGTCAGAGAGCATATGGATGATCCAGAAGAGGGGCTGTTTTTCTGCAAAAGAGGACAGGACAACTGATCCGTGTTAAGGGAAGAATGAACGGGGCCATGTATCGTGAGATTTTAAGCCAAAACCTCCTTCCATCAGTGAGAGCATTGAAAATGGAACGTCGCTGGGTCTTCTAACATGACAATGATCCCAAACAAATAGCTTGGGCAATGAAGGAGTGGCTCTGTAAAAATCATTTTAAGGTCCTGGAGTGGCCTAACCAGTCTCCAGACCTCAACCCCATAGAAAATTTGTTGAAACATCACTGCTCTAGAGGAGATCTGCATGGAGGAATGGGCCAAAATACCAGCTACAGTGTGTGCAAACCTGGTGAAGACTTGCAGGAAATGTATGACCTCGGCCATTGCCAACAAAGGTTATGTTACAAAGCACTGAGTTGAACTTTTGTTATTGACCAAATACTTATTTTCCACCATCATTTACAAATAAAATCTTTAAAAATCCTACAATGTGATTTCCTGGATTTGTTTTTCTCATTTTGCCTCTCATAGTTAAAGGGTATCTACAAGTATTTAGTCAGTCACAAATTGTGCAAGTTCTCCCACTTAAAAAAAAATGAGAGGCCTGTAATTGACATCATAGGTAGACCTTAACTATGAGAGACAAAATGAGAAGAAAAAATCTGAAAATCACATTGTCTTATTTTTAAAGAATGTATTTGCAAATAATGGTGGGAAATAAGTATTTGGTCACCTACAAACAAGCAAGATTTCTGGCTGTCACAGACCTGTAACTTCTTCTTTAAGAGGCTTCTCTGTCCTCCACTCATTACCTGTATTAATGGCACCTGTTCGAACTCATTAACAGTATAAAAGACACCTGCCCACAACCTCAAACAGTCACACTCCAAACTCCACTATGGTGAAGACCAAAGAGCTGTCGAAGGACACCAGAAACAAAATTGTAGACCTGCACCAGGCTGGGAAGACTGAATCTGCAATAGGCAAGCAGCTTGGTGTGAAGAAATCTACTGTGGGAGCAATAATCAGAAAATGGAAGACCTACAATACCACTGCTAATCTCCCTCGATCAGGGGCTCCACGCAAGATCTCAGCCCGTAGGGTCAAAATGATCACAAGAACGTGAATGACCTGCAGAAAGCTGGGACCAACGTTACAAAGGCTAACACACTACGCCGCCAGGGACTCAGATCTTGCAGTGCCAGACGTGTTCCCCTGCTTAAGCCAGTACATATCCGGGCGCGTCTGAAGTTTGCTAGAGAGCATTTGGATGTTCCGGAAGAGTATTGGGAGAATGTCTTATGGTCAGATGAAACCAAAGTAGAACTGTTTGGTACAAACACAACTCGTTGTGTTGGAGGAGAGTGAATGCTGAGTTGCATCCAAAGAACACCATACCAACTGTGAAGCATGGGGGTGGCAACATCATGCTTTGGGGCTGTTTCTCTGCAAAGGGACTAGGATGACTGGTCCGTGTACATGAAAGAATGAATGGGGCCATGTATTGTGAGATTTTGAGTGCAAACCTCCTTCCATCAGCAAGGGCATTGAAGATGAAACGTGGCTGGGTCTTCTAGCATGACAATGATCCCAAGCACACTGCCAGGGCAACAAAGGAGTGGCTTTGTAAGAAGCATTTCAAGGTCCTGGAGTGGCCTAGCCAGTCTCCAGATCTCAACCCCATAGAAAACCTTTGGAGGGAGTTGAAAGTCCGTGTTGCCTGCCGACAGCCCCAAAACATCACTTCTCTAGAGGAGAACTGCTTAGAGGAATGGGCCAACATGCCAGCAACGGTGTGTGCCAACCTTGTGAAGACTTACAGAAAACGTATGTCCTCTGTCATTGCCAACAAAGGATATATAACAAAGTATTGAGATTAACTTTTGTTATTGACCAAATACTTATTTTCCACCATTATTTGCAAATAAATTCTTTAAAAATCAGACAATGTGATTTTCTGAATTGTTTTTCTCATTTTGTCTCTCTGAGGTCTACCTATGATGTCAATTACAGGCCTCTCTCATCTTTTTAAGTGGGAGAACTTGCACAATTGGTGACTGACTAAATACTTTTTTTCCCTACTGTATGATGAAAATTACAGACCTCTCTCATCTTTCTAAGTAGGAGAACGTGCGCAATCAGTGGCTGACTAAATACTTTTTTGCCCCACTGTATGTCCACATGATTTATAGATACCAGACACTCACCACTACAAAGGGCACACATTTGGACCAAATGACAACCTAAATTCAGGTACGTTTTGACAAGGTTCATATTTTTATTGACGATAATACTATTGAAACATTTAAGCAACTATTAAATTAAGGAATGAACATGCAGGGGGTGTTGTCTCAACAGTGTTTAATTTGCCATGTGCCTGGGATTGAGGAGCAGTTTTGCTATTCAACTGTTTTGGTATCATATGTAATTATTTTGGCCAAGATTATGCTTTAGTATATTTTTTACCAACTATATATTGGTAAGTTTCTCACCTTTAGCTTTGAATAATCACAACATGATTCAACTAATTATATATATATATATATATATATATATATATATATATATATATATATATATACATACAGTGGAGGAAATAAGTATTTGACCCCCCACTGACTTTAAAAGTTTTAATACAAAAAAATTAATGAAACGTCTTTAAACAGCTTTATTTTAACAGTGACACATAGAATATCAAAAGAAAAACTGAGAAAATTACATGAAATGAGAAATAAAAATGAACTTGAATTTCTTTGAAGGAAATAAGTATTTGACCCCCTAGTAAAACATAATTTAATACTTGGTGGCAAAATCCTTGTTGGCAAGCACAGTAGTCAGATGTTTCTTGTGCATTTGGAAATGCAGAGCTTCAGCTCTCTCCATAGATTTTCTATGCAATTTGGGGTCAGAAGACTGGTTAGGCCATTCCATGACCTTGATATGCTTCTTATGGAGCCACTCCTTTGTTTCCTTGGCTGTATGTTTTGGGTCACTGTCGTGCTGGAAGACCCATCCACGACCCATTTTCAGTGCCCTGGCAGAGGCAAGGAGGTTGTCACCCAGGATTTTGCGATACATGGCCCCGTTCATCTTCCGCCGATGCGGTGAAGTTGGCCTGTGCCCTCAAAAGAAAAACACCCCCAAAACATAATACTTCCAGCACCATGTTTGACGGTGGGGATGGTGTTCTTAGGGTCATATTCTGTATTTGTCTTCCTCCAAACACGTCAAGTTGAGTTGAGGCCAAAAACTCAATTTCGGTCTCATCTGACCACAGCACCTTCTTCCAGTCTTTTTCCCAGTCATTAATAAGTTCATTGACGAACTTGAGGCGGGCCTGGACATGAGCCTTCTTGAGCAGAGGAACCTTGCGTGCACTGCAGGATTTTAAACCATTTCGTCTTAGTGTATTACCAATGTTTTTTTTTGGAGACTGTGGTCACAGCTGCTTTGAGATCATTAACCAGCTACTCCTGTGTAGTTCTTGGCTGATTTTTAACCTTTCTCATGATCAGTGAGACTCCACGAGGTGATATCTTGCATGGAGCTCCAGGCCTAGGTTCATTGACAGTAATGTTGTACTTCTTCCAATTCCTAATAATTGCACCAACAGTTGTCACCTTCTCATCCAGCTTCTTACCTATGATTTTGTAGCCCATTCCAGCCTTGTGTAGGTCAACATTTTTTCCCTGACATCTTTAGACAGCTCTTTAGTCTTGCCCATGGTGGAGATGTTGGAGTGTCACTGAGTCTCTGGGCAGGTAGCCTTTTACACAGGTGACAATTTGGGACCGGTGTCTCTCATGCAGGTGCGACGACTTCACTGAGATTAGGGTGTGTCAGTGGTCTGTGGGTGCCAACATTAGTCATGGTTTTTAAGGGATCAAATACTTAGTTCCCTCAATGAAATGCTAATTATTTTTTATTTAAATATTATTTAATTTTCTAGATTTTCTTTTTGATATTCCATCTCTCACTGTTAAAATGAAGCTACCATTAAAATAATAGACTGTTTAATTGTTTGTCAGAGTACAAACTTTCAAAATCATTGGGGGATCAAATACTTATTTCCTCCACTTTATGTATGTGTATTTTTTTTTTTTTACATGTCCTTACTGATCAAAATTATCCAACATTAAGAGCGCCAAAACATTATTCTCCAGATTATCCTGATGTCAACTGTGTGCCACAGAAACACTAGTATCAAATCCTTAAACACCTGTCAGTAGCAAGGTAGATCTGTTGCAGATCAAATGTGGATTCTGCGCATCCCACAGGTAATTGCACACACATACCTGGGCCCCCGCTATATGATAACAAACTCATCAGAGCAGATTACCTGCTTCCATTATTTGAAATTCCAGTCTATTTCTTTGTGCGCCCATGCTAGGCACTTTTGGCAGGGTGTGATGAACTTTCTGTTTCTGAAACCTGTGCCACAATGGTCCCTTCTGTTGGTTCTGTCCACTTGGGAAAGCCTTTGTTTCCCCTCTCACTTTAATGAGCTTACTTTAGCTACTGTGTAACATACATCCCAGACCTTGACTTGCATGGTTGTTATGGAACAACAATCACTCATTTAATCTTCTGATCCTAATGTATTGGCTAATTGGTGTGTTAACCAAAAATCAATTAACCAATCAAGAGGTGATTAAAGCCAGTAATTAAAGTGTTATCATGAGGATGACAATCAGGTATGAGTTTACCATGTTGTCCAATCATTCCTGAAGAAACTTTATTTAAGAAAGAAATTTAGAAAGGCATTACCTCTAGCTCTGTCAGAGCTGCAGTCACTGCTTCCAGCGCCATGGCCCCTGTTCTCAGCCTGTCCACTGCCTGTGAAACACAAGGAATTTTTAACTATTGTCCTTTACCTGCTCAATTTACATAGCCTACCATATGGCACCAGAGCAATAGTGAAATGCAGACAAGTTCAAAACAAATGATTTTTTTTTTTTTTTGACTTTGGCATAAACGTTTGGCTACAGTACCACAACAGATCTTCTGCCACACTGGGAACAGTTTTACCAAAATTGGACAGTTGAAAATTGGAACAACTCATCACAGTTGAAAATTGGAACAACTCATCAACTGGTTTAAAGAATCTTGATTTGCTGTGACACGCAGGTATTTGTTTAAAATCTCAAACAACTGGTAGTGGTGGAATGACGACACATGTCGTGAAAATAAAAACAAAAGAAAAATCTAGGATAATCAAAGATTATAGAGTGTAGCATTTGGCAATTAATGTTTTCCTTTGAACAACCTTGTAGATCCGAGGGGTCATGGTCATGGATACTTTCAGACTGCTGCAGTGGTCGGGAACAACAAAAGCAGTGCTTTTTTGTTTAATATCTGTCGCAACACAACAGATACTTACATACATGAATACTATAACCAGCACCAACGTTTACCAATGCAAAACCCTGCTACAGATAAGTAATCAGCCACAATCTTTGCTTTCAGATGGACTGCTTCAAGAGGTACCAGGGATAGGCTTGCTACGATCCACAGCATTGCGTGGATCATAGCAGCATTCGGGACACCGAAAATGGTGTGACAGGAGAACTATAGTGTTTGTGTGTTTATGGAAACATGGATGACAACCTCCACTTCACCATTTCAGCATGACGGCCTGCTCAGACAGAGATGCTGTACTATGCGGTAAGACTTAAGGTGATGGACTGTGTGTTTACATCAACACTAAATGATCAGGCCAAAAGCAAGTGAAAACCCCCAGAAGTCATCTCTGCATTTCAGGACTGTTTTAAGCACTCTGATTAGAACATGTTTAGGGAGACGGTGACTTCAGGTGAGTGATGAGATTGATGAAGGACAATACAGATTTAGTGACTGCCTACATCAGCAAGTGCATTGGTCCAAACACATCCCAATACAGCAAGGGACAACCTTTCCTGGGCCATCAGAGAGGCAAAGAAAATCTATTAACACTTTTAGGCCAACACCAACTACAAGTCACCTCAATCTGCTTGTGATGCCAATGCCTCCTTTCCAGACGCGCTAAATTACTTTTATGCTCGGTTTGAAGCACAGAACATTATGGCAAGGAACACCACACCTCCTCCAAATGACCAGATACTGTGTGTGTCCACAGCTGATGTGCAGAGAACTCTACACAGGGCCAACCCACAAAAAAGCCCCAGGATTGAATCGCATACCCGTGTTCAGAGAATTTGCAGAACAGCTGGCAGATGTTCTTACAGACATCTTCAACTGTGTGAGCATCGCAAGTTGTCCCAACATGCTTCAAAAGTCCCCAGTGTCTAGCCTTAACAACTACCCATTGCACTTAACACTCATCATTATAAAGTGCTTTGAAATCAAAAACCAGCTCCCTGAGCAGCTGCATCACTGTCTATTTTGGGAATTGCAATGTCTGCAAGACCCTAGAGCAAATACTGAGGACAGCACAAGATCATTGGGGACTCTTTCCCCTCCATTATGGACATTTACACCACAAGCTGCGTCCGCAAAGCCACCAGCACTGTGAACAACTCCTCCCACCCTTCACACAGACTCTTCTCAGCAGCAGGTACCAGAGAATCAGAGCAATCGATGCCAGACTCAAACAGCTACCACCTCAAAGCCGTCAGACTTCTCAACACACAAAGACTGATATGAGACCCCAGCACACCATATGCACACTCACACACATACTTCATTCACACTCGCATACACATCTCTACTGATGCTCCCACCATGTGCCAACATTCACAACTATTTGGTTACTGCTGCTAAATACTGTATACAACAGAACTGTTCTCTTCTCCCATATGACTAGGTCATAGCACACTGCATACATCTGCATCTTATCCCTACTACACATTCAGTACTAAGTGCTGTGTCAGTGTTGCGCTGTACGGTCTGTTGACTGTGTTTGTTTGTTGTATTTATCTTATTTCCTGTATTGTTCTGATTCCATGTTTGCAGTTTATGTATCTACAGTGTATTGTTTCCGTTTCATGTTGCACCAAGGTCCTGAAGTAACATAATTTTGCTCCACTGTTTACTCTTACTAAGATGGAATGACAACAAAAGAATTGACTTGACATGATGAATTGTGGTAAACTAAAATGTTAAACAAACTAAAAGGTTTGTGGATGGTGGAACGGATGAACGTCAGTGTTTCAGGGTGCACCAGAAGGTCTGTGTTACTTTCATTCAGATTCTGTGTATTAATGAATCCATACATAATTCCACCCTTTACCTTTTTCTGAGTAAATGACTGCCCACCTGTCTGGCCTGACACTGACGGAACTGCTACATTACATGGACTCTAGCAAGGAATCTTTTTGCTGTTTAATAATATATAATAATTGCTGTAATAATAATAATAATAATAATAAATCTTTCGGCAGCATTAAATGAGTTTTTCCCTGCCATTGTACAGATGCACAGAATATCCATGTGTATGTATATCCTACTGCCTAACACAACTGCCTGCCTTAGTGTACCAAAAAAAAACAAAAACGTAAAGGTTTTGGGGAAATATCTTAAAAGAATGATAAGACCAAAAAAAAAATCCAGGTCAGGTTAACCAAAAAATCTAATCATCCTTTGTTTAACCTCAAAGAACATTGAGGATGATCGTCATTTACAACATAGCCAAGCCAATATACAGTCATGGCCAAATATGTTGGCACCCCTGAAGCACTTCTCCCAGAACATAATTGCAACTGCACGTTTTGTTATACATATTGTTTACTTCCTTTGTGTATATTTGAAAACACAAAAAACAGCACCTTTTGGAACTTAGTTTCAAGTATGTGATGCTTGTTTAAACTCACCTGTGCCAAGTAACAGGTGTGGGCAATATAAAAATCACACCTGAAACCAGATAAAAAGGAGAGATGTTGACTCAATCTTTACATTGTGTGTCTGTGTGTGCCGCACTAAGCATTTAAAACAAAAAGAGGAGAAGAGAACTGTCTTGGACTTGAGAACTAAAATTGTGGAAAAATATCAACAATCTCAAGGGTACAAGTCTATCTCCTTTGTCCACAGTGAACAACATAGTTTACAATCCATGGCACTGTAGCTTATCTTCCTGGATGTGGACAGAAGGGAAAAACTGATAAAAGGTTACAAATCAGGATAGTCCAGATGGTGGATAAGCATTTGACATTTAAATTAAATGAAATGCTACAGCGAAAATGTATGCGAGTAAGCCAAAATCGTTCTGGGAAAACGTTTTGTGGACAGAAGAGACAAAGTTAAAGCTTTTTGGTAAAGCACATAATTCTACTGTTTACCCAAAAAATATGTTTTGAGGTTGGTATGCTGCCTCTGGCACTGGGTGCCTTGACTGTGCGCAAGGCATTATAAAATCCGAAGATTACCAAAGGATTCTGGGTCGCAATGTAGGGCCCAGTGTCAGAAAGCTTGGTTTGCGTCCTAGGTCATGGGTCCTCCAGCAGGACAATGGATGGAAACAAAGCACTGGAGATTTTCCCAAAGGGTGTCCAACCAAATATTAAGTTGAGGCTTGAGTTTTGCATTTTTTTCCTTTTTCTGTTCGAAGGATAAACATGTTATAACAAAACGTGTAATTGCAATAATGTTCTGGGAGAAATTCTTTTCAGGGGTGCCAAGCACAAAAGTGTAACTGAAGTCAAAAGGCAAAAAAAAAGAAAAACAAAAAGAAGAACATAAAAATATATACATTATTAAAAGAGTGGACCTGCTTGATTTGAATGTTGCAGGCTTTGACTACTTTCATTTTGCTACACAGAATGTACCTTCCATAATATTTGGGACAAAGGCACATTTTTCCCTGATATATCCCTCTGCTCCACAGTATTGCATTTTAAATTAAACCTGACCCGATGGGCAATTATTCATATGTATCAGGAGATCCTGACAATAGTAGAGCCAGACAACACTTCATTCACTACTGTGTTTAGGACATAATGATGGATACATTATGTAATGTTTAGTACTTTGTTACATATCTCTTGCATGCAAAGCCTGCTTGACGTTTGCAAGGTGCTATCTTCTCTGGTAATGTGTTGTCAAGCAAATGTGTTGTTCTGTCTTCAAACAAATGAAATGCAAGCTCAATTGAAGCTTAAGCTTTTCACCTGCGTTCAAGTTACAAAGCCAAAACAAAACAGTTGAGCAAAACAACAACATGCCCTTTTCTTAAAAGATACAGTACCCAATGCATACTGGGCATATAAAACTGATCTTAGTGTATGTGTGTACAAACATCATAATTGTTAAAAAATATACAATGGCATGCAAAACCCAGTTCTGTTACTGCAAACAGTAAAGAGTAAAAATTGGCTTTCAAAGGAATTATCTTAAAGATAAAACATTCTTTCCAATTTTTAAGCAATATTAATGTATTATAAGTGTGTTACATGTCACATTAAGTGAAAATAGAAAAGGACATGGGAACATGGGAGTCTTTTATGCACCTCTGACAACCTGGGAGTAGAAGAAAAATATACTGTCTGTTACTGTACTTTTTTATTATTCATTTTGTTTTACTTTTATTTGAGTACTTTTATTTTTCATATCCCCCTACTTCCATACTTTTACGAATAAATGTAAATATAAAGGGGAACTAAATAAACAAACTGATAAAGAACGAAAGTAAGAAATAGGCCACCTGTGCATTCAAAAGCCATTAAGGGGTCATCTATGACTTCCTCTTTCTTTAGTAATATTTCTAATATACAAATTAGGTCAATTAAATACTAAAAATCAAGGCATATTTTAAGTATTAACACATGCAAAGAAATTACACAAAAACATCAGAATGCAGAGGTAAAGGAAAATACTTAGCACTTACTTTCTGGCAAGCTCTTTTGCACACATGCTTGTACTCCTTGGCTTTGGATTCCGAATGATACCCTGCCCCTGGGCAGAAAAGGAAAAAAATGATAAATAAAAACAAAAACTTAAAAGCGAGTAATTTACAACCAAAGACAAATAAATGTATAATAAATTATATATAATATTTACAAAATAACATAGCACCTGTCTGAACCTGTCTGAGTTGTGTACTGCACAAAAGCACAAATAACTGTTGGCAAATAACAAATTCATAAAACACTTATGGATAATGATAATGTAATGCATAGATATGCACCTACAACTTCTATACCGCTGTGCCTAAAAAGTAAATGCCAGTCCCCCTACAATACCCATTACTGTACATTGTATAAAAAAGGTTGGCTGGTCATCTTTAGCTGTATGTTTAACTATAAAGTGCTTAATGGCTTTGCCATCATACATTACAAAAATGCTTAATTTAGAGCCAGGAACAGGCCACAGACAGACAGGCGTAGTGTAGTGTAGTGTGTAGTGTATGTGTAATATAACAAAACACTTTAGATATTAATCAGAAACACTGACACCTTCACTTCTTTTGTGAGTATTTCCATTAACATATCCAATTTGGTCATAAAAAAAAAAAAAGAATACCTTCTCATTAATATATACAGGCCCTGCTTAGAAATATAATGGGCCTCACTAAAGCTCTCAGCATTGGGCCTCACTGATTGAGAACAACAATAACAATGAGTACTTTTAGTGCGATTTAAAAACTTGGAGAAATGATCTCCTCCAAACTGCACACTTCATATGATTTCTTTACAATATTAAATGTGTCCCTTAGCTCAGGACATGTACACAAAGCTCTTAAATGAGCAATTAAACCTTTAATTGAGAAACCAAATCTAGTGAACTATCTAATTACAGACAAATACCATTTATATAGAAGATCTCTGAAAAAGCTGTGGCCCAACAATTTTAGAACCACATATTTTACAAATCACATATTTTACAAATTCCAATCTGGATTCAGATTCTATCATTGCACTGAGACAGCTTTAGTTAGGATAAACTTTTTTCTTGCTTCTGATCAAGGCTGTTTATCCTTATTAGTACAACTCAACCTCAGTGCAGCTTTTGATGCAATAGACCACAGTATCCTCCTAGAAAGGTTTAGAGAATATGGTTGGAATATAACAGCCCTACTGCGGTTCAAACTTACTTAACCAAACATTACCCGTTTGCAAAAATAAAGGATGCACTTTTAAATTATACATAAGCGAAATCTGGAATTTTACAAGGCTCTATTTTACGACCGCTATTATTCACAATATACATGTTGCCACGGGGCACTGTTACAAGCAAACATTGTGCCATTTTCATGGTTATGCAATTTGCCAAACATAATGACAAATCTAGACTACAGAAAACAACTTTCTTCTAAACAGTGACAAAACAGAGGTTCTCCTTTTAGGTCCAAAAGCCACAAGAAATAAACTATCAGACCTACTGTTAAATCTGGATGATTGTTTGCTATTTCTACTTCAGCAGCTAAAAATCTAGCTAATATTACTAGGACAGCTTTTCGACATCTTCGAAACATTGCCAAGCTCAGTACATGATGCAAAGAAATTAGTACACGCTTTTTATTACCTTAAGGCTAGACAATTGCAATGGATTATTGTCAGGATGTTCCATCAGGAACCTCAGTAAACTTCCATTAGTTCAAAATGATGCAGCCAGGGTCCTTACTAAAACTAGAAAAATGTATCATAATCAACCCAGTTTAGAACTCCATTAGCTTCCAGCTAAATTTCATATTGATTCAACTAATCACATGCAAAGCCCTACACAACCTCGCTGAGTACATGCATTATCCTACTTCCTTTTATGAACCATCACTATTACTTACAGTACTTACTAGTTCCCAAAATTCAGATAGCTTCAGCAGGGGGAAGATCCTTTTCATATGAAGTCCCCAAACTCTGGAATAACACAATAATCCAGATAATGTTCGGGACTCAATCTCTAAGTCTAGGCTGAAAACTCATCTGTTTATAGTTTAGCTTTTGATAATTAATGTTTCCCTTTCAATAAAGGTTGCAGATCCAGAGGTGCAAAGACGTATGGAATTGTGGTAAACTGAAATGCTGAAACTGTCGCCCCTTGTGAGTCTAGGTTCCTCCTAAGGTTTCTTCCTCCAGTTTCTTCCTCCAGCTGAGAGATTTTTTTGCGTGGTGGGGAGTATGCCTTTTGTGTGCATGGGTCTGTGGTGTGGAGAACCATAAATTACATGCACACACACCCTGCATACACCACACACAAGACGCACTCCCCAGCACACACAGCACGCTCAATGACATACACACACACTGCATATGCATGTGGTAGGACCAACACATTGTACTTTAGTTAAATACACAATGCATTCTACAATAACAAAAGCAAAGAAACTACGCAAAGCAACTAGAGCAAAAGGTGAAATTCAATGATGCCAGATCAGTCTGTGAAATATAAGGCTGATGAGCAGTTATAATACAGCTTCTGCCCATATCACACAATGATGTGGACTTACCAAACCGACTAAACTGATTCACTGTGTCTTTCAGTGTGCCCCTTCCATCAAAATTTGCCAAAAGCGAGGATACATTTAAATCTGTTTACATTATACAAAATGTACAACACAATGTGTCGTGCCACAATGTTTTAAAGAATAGTTCTCAACAGCACACCACACACACAAAACACACCGCATGCTTGTATTAGACGTATTCTCAAAGACATATTATCCTTACTAAGTGGCGTACAGCTTTAGCATTAAATTGAGCTAATCAATTGGTTGATGATGTCATTATTCTTGCTCCATCACATTTTTTAAAGACTTTAGTTTAGCTTTGAATATCAAGCTCTTACAAAAGTTAATGGATTTAAACATTAACTTTTCAAATTCAATTCAAAACATTAATATCAGTAATTAAACATTACAGCTGTTACAAAGTACATCTGGTATCTCACAATCGATCAGCTAAAACTGCTTTACACACTGATAAAACCACCATAATATGCTTTATCATAGATGATGAGAGTAGTAATCGGCCTCCAAATGACAAACAAAAATCATGGTGGATTATAAGAATCAACAGAATTGACAAGCATCAGTGCAGATTTTTGGTACAAGTTGAGATCTTTTGTAAAATAAAAAAGATAATTAAATTGCAAGGTATTATCAACAAAGCTTCAAATGTCATTGGAATATTGCACTCCCAATATAATCAGAGTACCCTTACACTGACTGTCAGCCTATACCGATCTGATTAGATCTTTGTTTATAACAGACAATATCAATATTTTGGGCGATTTCTATGTTCAAACAAAATTAGAAGGCACATCACAACCACTCCATGTGAAAGTTTGTCAAGTTGGTCATGCCATTTTTTTTTTTTTAAAGTGTACACAATGTGTTCATGAGTACTGAATCAACTGTAAACCGGAACTAGACCTTTTAACACACATCAATGTAGAGCTGTGTCTCTAAAAACAACCGTAACTGAGTTAACATCCACACAAGCTCCTTAGAGGGGCACTGTTTAAGTGTAACACTAGCCTATAGCGTTTACTCTTTCTACATAGTGCACTACTTCTAAAACAAACAAAACATAATTTAACATCAATTAAATGTTAAATAGGGATTTGGAACCTATTGCTGAATATAAATGTCATTTGGTCAGACATATTATGCACTGTGTGGGGCCTCAAGAGCCACGTGCACATACATTTTATTTGTAACTTTTTATTTTTAAAATATTTTAATGTTTCATCTCTACTCCAGATAAAACAAATAACAGCATGAAATGATAACTAATGATTATTTATTATATCATGAAATTAGATCTGCAAGAGGTTGCACTCAGTAAAGCTGATGATTTAAGAGCAAATGTAAGTTTTTAAAAAGTCTGTGTGAATTAAAACACAAACCTGCATGCACCAACACAAATCCCACAGCTCTGGGCCCCCTGCTGGAAATAGAGCTGTTGTGCTTGGTCCCAGAATAATTTAGTGGGAACACAGTCTCTGTGCAACCTGTTGAATTTATTAATTTTTCCATGACCTGTGTGAAGCAGCAGTTGCATCTTGGCCCATCAGTCACTCACAACATAAACATACCGGTTCTGAAAAAATAAGACAAGAACAAGAAACAGTTAATATTGTACAATGTAATATACACATATACAAGATTCCAGAGAACCTTATATTATATACCAATATTATGCTTTAGGGTGGAGCCTCTGTTTTTTAGCTAATAAAGTCAAGTGCAGACAGCAGTCATTGACCAATTCATATATACCTCCTGTGTTTTGAATCTTTCAGGTTTATATGAATTTTTAATTATGATGAGAAGGGCCTACCAGACACTTCATGGTCACTAAGCTGACTAGTTCTTCCTTTCACGTTCCAAACAATAAGATTTGGCAAATCTAAACTTTGCTCAGCTTCCATTTCTGTTGTATTCTTATGGCACATACTTTATGACACATTTCTTTGTTGAGAAACCACAGCTGATTTGACCTTCGTGACTCAATCTGCTCTCTATGATTTAAACTTGTTCATCACCAATGCATACACCGTATTACAAGAACAATGAAATGCAACACGTTTATAAAGTAACGTTTATTAGATATAAAGAGTAAATAGTTTAATTGTGGTCTATCGTTTACGACAGCCGGTTGGTCCCACAGACGCTTACGCCACTTGAAACAAAAGCTTTTAGGGGGTTACGTGGCATACCTGCTACATGCAACACCATTCCTAAATGCATCGGATAACCATCGCTTTAGAAAATAAACAGTATGAGACACTGCTACATTTCATGTAGCAGAAAGAGCCTTGTGTTCGCTTGTTGTGTCGCCACATTTTAAAAGCAAATTATAAATGAAAAGCAACTACTGTGTAATTTCAGTGGGAGTTTAGATTAAGGCCATTTAAAATGAATAAAAAACATACCTACGAATTTAGTTCTGTTGATACATCTAAAAAAAAATAGCAGAGCTGGTCTTCCTGTAGTTGTACTTTTACTTCGCGGATAGGAAAGCGTTGTTAGATTTTTTTACTGCCACCTACTGTGCTGGAGCAAAACATGGCCGAAGTTGGAACTGATGTCCTTATTTACTATCAAGATAATATGCAATGATGTCCATGTCGCCAGTGTTAAAAACATATGGTATGGCTTATTACTGGTAGAATTATTATGTGCAGTAGCCATTTGTTTATTGTTTAAAACATTTTGTTTAAAACAACTTCTTCTTTTATTTAACATATTGATATTCTAGCTTCTGAAAAGGCAGGCAAGCTTTCATTTCTGTGCAACAGAAAAGAAATGCCACCCAGTTTGTATTCTTGTTTGAATACGTTAGTTCTTGATGCTGCATGTCTTATCATTTTGGTCAACTAAAATAAGAACCGTGTTCTTGTGCTCTGTAGGTGGATTTACCCTCCATTCTTTGTATGAAACGACTTTGAGTATTTGGGAAAAGCACTCATTCATTTAAAAAAAAAAAAGATATCAGACCAAATGGTACCCGTTGTCTCCATATGCGTATGGTCAGACTGTTTTATATAACTGTAGATGACCTATAGAAAAAAAAAATATTTACAACCTAAAAAAACATTCTTCAAATTTACACTATCCAGAGCCAGTATTAGGTTAACATTGTTTCAATGTACAATTTATCAGCCCCCTTACCCCATCCAACAATAGGACCACTGTATGACCTGATATTAATTAGTTTATTTGTTTCATTCTCAACACAGCAGTGACATACATTGTGTGTGTGGTACTGGTAAGATTCCATCTGACACCATTCAAAAATATCCAGCCAAGAACGGCTCTGTGATCAGAAATTAGCTATTGATCTAGAGCCGGAGGATGGCTACACATCAACAGATGGGCTGCATACTGCACAACTGTGCTGTATAACTTTACAGCAAATTGGGTTGTTATTGGTGGAGGTAAATCCCTCTCAAATAATATCTGATAAAATAGCCAGTCAAAGTGGAAGGTAGATGTACATAATAAACTGGCAACTTATATATTATAAGAAATAATGTTACTGAAAACCAGTCATTGTTTTTTTATATCATCTGTGGTGTTCAGTAGGCAGAGCCGGCCCAAGGCATACTCGAATTACGTGGCCCCCAAGAGCAGATAAAAAAAAAATCTATATTTGAAAAAATAATACAATAAAACAATAATAATACAACACAATGGTATAAGATTATGGTTAGTCTAGACCCTTTTCCCACCGCTAGTGATAATGATAGTGTTTGCACTAAATGTGAGTTAGTTAGCTCTCTGGTGGAAAAGGTGGACCAATTAGAGGTGTGCATCATGGGGTTACTGAAGGATAGAGAGCAAGAGTCACTGGTAGCAGCCCCTGTTGCCTCTGGGACAGCTAGCACCACCACCCCACTCCGGCGTTAGAGCCCTCGCAGCAGGGCGAGTGGGTGACGTCTCGGCGGCATAGCCGGAAAGCTAAGGCTAATGCTAGCGCTAAGGCCGAAGCTAGCCCACCGGAACACCGCACTCCCCCCCCCCGATTCGCAAACACCCGCTGAGGAGCCTGTTCAAAGTACTCTGGTCATATGAAACTCAATTGTTCGACACGTGAAGATAGCTAGTCCTTTAGGGGCTCCAGCAGTGACCGTTAGCTGTTCACCGGGAGCCAGAGCGCCTGACATTAGCGGCAATAGTGATTCATGTAGGGACCAATGATATTCGTCTGCAGCAGTCAGAAGTTACGAAGGATAATATTAAAGAGGTGGTTAAACTGGCCCAGACGATGTCCGATGCCGTAATTTGCTCTGGTCCCATCCCAATGAGGCGCGGCGCTGAGTCTTACAGCCGACTGACAGCGCTGAACCGCTGGATGTCCAAGTGGTGTTCCAAAAATCATGTGGGCTTCATAGATAATTGGTTAAAGTTTGAGGGCAAGCCTGGTTTTTTAGGTAGGGATGGCGTCCACCCCACGTGGGAGGGTGCTGCCTTACTTTCGTGCAGCATAGCCCATAGTCTGCTAGTTAGTCGGCAGAGGAGTGTAAAAGACTGCTGACAATCCAGAGCCGAGACCAGGCCGCAGACAGACAGGCTAAACCGACCGTCTGCGAGCTGCTTTGAGGCGTCACCCAGGTTTCACTGTATTGAGACTGTGTCTGTGCCCCGAATTAAACCCAAACATAGAACATCTAGATCAGCTCGTTTTAATAATTTAATCAGTGTTAAAATCTCTCATTTCAACGATAACAGCAGCACCTCAGACCTAAAGCTTGGTCTACTTAACATTAGATCACTATCCTCAAAAGCAGTGATCGTAAATGAAATTATATGTGATCAGAAACTAGATGTTTTCTGCCTAACCGAAACCTGGATTAGACCTGATCAATATATAGCACTAAATGAAGCCACCCCCACAGGCTATAAATATGTACATAGCCCTAGATTATCAGGCAGAGGAGGTGGAGTATGTATAATCTATCAGAATACACTAGAGATTATTCAAAAACACTGTAACACCTTCACTTCTTTTGAGGTTATCTACATTAATATATCAAATCCAGCCACAAATAAAAATGTTTTCACACTGATTAATATTTATAGGCCTCCAGGGCCCTACTCTAATTTTTTAAAAGAATTTAGTGATTTTGCTGCAGACTTGGCAGTGTGCAGCAACAAAGTTATAATAAACTTTAATATTCACTTTGAAAAAGCAGACGATCCATTAACAAAGGCGTTTGTATCAATTTTAGATTCTGTTGGCATTATACAAAACGTAACTGGACCCACACATTACTGTAATCATACCCTAGATTTAGTCCTGACCCTGGGTGTTGGCATTGATCAGCTAAATATTCTACCTCAAACCTCAAAGTAATATTGGATCATTATCTAATCTCCTTTGAGCTACATCTACAAGGCAAAATGTTAATTCGTCTCCCCAACACTGTCTAAAGCGCACAATAACACCAATGACATGATGGCTGTACAGTATACTAAAAATCTCCCACCCCTATCAACCTTAGCTTACACTCCGTCAGACCAAACGGAGCTCGTTAAATTAACAAACGATCTAGAGAATACCTTTCAATCAACCTTAGACAAAGTAGCACCATTTAAAAATAAAATGATGAGGCAAAAAAGGCTCACACCGTGGTACAGTGATCATACTCGTACCTTAAAACAAACAGTGCGGAAACTAGAGCGTAAATGGCGGACGACCAAACTAGAGGTGTTCCACTCTGCGTGGAAGGACAGCCTTAGTCAATATAGAAAGGCTCGCTCAGCGTATTTGGCCTCGCTGATCAAGAAAAACAAAAACAATCCCAGAGTTCTTTTTAGTGAGATCTCTAAACTCACTAAAAGCCAGGCAGATTCTCAATCCCAGATCCCAACATCTTTAATATATCTTTAATAATAAAATAGAAAATATTAGGCAACAAATCCAACCCTGCTTATTAAATCAAACATGGCCGTCACCTGATGTAGTTGCTTTAGAACATAACTTAGTTGTAGAACAAAGGCTGGAAGCCTTCTACCCACTTCCACAGCCAGAACTAGAAAAAATTATTTCCTCATGTAATTGTACAACATGTACACTCGACCCAATTCCCTCTAAATTGCTAAAAGAAATTCTCCCAATTATAATCAGACCTCTTTTAACAATTGTAAGTTCATCCCTTAGCCTTGGGCATGTACCCCAAACCCTTAAAATAGCAGTTATAAAACCTTTAATCAAGAAACCAAATCTTGATCCTAGTGTATTATCTAATTATAGACCCATCTCAAACTTAACATTCGTATCTAAGATATTAGAAAAAGCTGTGGCCCAACAACTCTGCTTATACCTGAGTAAAAATGACATGTATGAGAAATTCCAGTCTGGATTTAGACCCAATCACAGCACAGAGACAGCCCTAGTGAAGATTACGAATGATCTCCTTCTTGCCTCTAATCAAGGCTACTTATCTTTATTAGTCCTACTAGACCTTAGTGCAGCCTTTGATACAATAGATCATACTATATTACTAGAAAGATTAGAGAAAATGATTGGAATCACAGGGACAGCCCTATCATGGTTCCACTCATATCTAACGGGACACTATCAATTTGTAAAGATAAAAGATTTATCTTTAAACTACACAGAAGTAAGATATGGAGTTCCGCAAGGCTCAATTTTAGGACCGCTATTATTTACATTATACATGTTACCACTGGGCTCAGTTATAAGCAGACATGGCATTAATTTCCATTTCTATGCAGATGACACACAGCTCTATATATCAGCCAAACCTGACGATAAATTTAGACTACAGAAAATGGAGGACTGTGTAAAGGATATAAAACTGGATGTCACATAACTTCCTTCTCCTCAACAGTGACAAAACCGAAGTTCTCCTTTTAGGTCCAAAAGATTCTAGAAATAAACTATCAGACTTAATGTTAGACTTGGCTGATGCTTCCATTATTCCTGGTTTAGCAGCTAAAAATCTTGGCGTCACATTCGACTCAGATTTATCATTTGAGCAACATATGGCTAATATTAGTAGAACAGCCTTTATGCAGCTTAGGAACATCTCCAAACTAAGAAACTCCTTATCACTACAAGACACAGAAAAGCTAGTACATGCTTTTATTACCTCAAGGCTAGATTACTGTAATGCACTACTGTCAGGTTGTTCCAGCAGGAACCTCAATAAACTTCAGCTGGTGCAAAATGCTGCAGCCAGGGTCCTTACTAAAACTAGAAAATTTGACCATATCAGTCCAGTTCTATCAGCACTTCATTGGCTCCCAGTTAAATTCCGTATCGAATACAAAATTCTTCTATTAACATATAAGGCCCTACATGGCCTCGCTCCTGAGTACCTGCAGGATCTTATTGTATATTACGAACCATCAAGACTACTTAGATCTCAGGGTGCTGGATTCTTACTCGTTCCCAAAATTCAGAAAACCTCAGCAGGGGGAAGAGCCTTTTCTTATAAAGCCCCCCAACTCTGGAATAACCTTCCAGATAATGTTCGGGACTCAGACACAGTCTCAATCTTTAAATCTAAGCTGAAAACTTATATGTTTAGTTTAGCTTTTGGTAATTAATGTTTCTTAGATAAGGGCTGCAGGTCCAGGGGTTCGCGGACCCAGGGAATTGTAGTACACTGAGATGCTGGAGCTGTCGTCTCGCTGCTTACACACGATCACTCAGGTTTGTTGACGGTGGAGCAGATAGATGCTGGTGTTCTCAGGGTGCGCCCGTGTCCGTGTTACTTTCTTACTCTCTCCTTTTAATTATGCTGTGATAATCAGACCTGCCGGAGTCGTCAGACATACCCTGATGCTGATGCTCAACATTCTCTGCCCTCCATAAAATTCCTCTTAGAACTAACTTTTCTCTTTTTACCTTCTTCGAGTAAATGGCCACCCAGCCCAACCTGCTGGAAGATTGCCCGCTGAGGTCCCCTCTACCTGCGTCTAACCAGCTGCCACCTACCAGTCCGGCCAGCGGGTCCCCCCCAACCCGCCACCACCCATGGCTCACCCGCCTGCCGCTGCTGCCTGTTTGGTGGCCGTGCTGAAACCTAGATGGACTCGTGGCTGTCTGACACTATTAATATCACCACTATTAACTTTCTGTTGTATCTGCTTTGGTAATTTTTATCATTAATGTTTAAATAGTCTGGCCAGAGGAGGATGGGTCCCCCTTGTGAGTCTTGGTTCCTCCCAAGGTTTCTTCCTCCAGCTCTGAGGGAGTTTTTCCTTGCCACTGTCGCCGTTGGCTTGCTCACGGGGGTCTTTGATCCTTCATGTTATTTCTTCTTTCTTCTCTGTCTCTGTCCTTTATTAAGTACTAATTATGTAAAGCTGCTTTGTGACGACAACAGCTGTAAAAAGCGCTATACAAATAAATTTGACTTGACTTGACTTGACTTGACTATAACACAGGTAAAGTTTTATATTAATTTATTTTTATAGTTGGCACACAGTTGGTTAATCAGTTCCTGCGGCTGGTCGTTGCCACTGTTGGGCAAATGCAGATAATGCTAATGATAGTGGGTTTGTTAAACAGTGCTGCAGTGTTTACTGCAAAATAAAAAGGACGGGAATTGAGACAAAGTATAATTATCGTAATTTGTTATATGTTTGTCCATCATTTAGAAAATGTCATTTCAGAGACTTTAGGATGTTGTTTGTGGGAACAAGGAGGGAAAAGTGAATAAGCGAATATTGAATATCAACCGAGCATAGGTAAACCTTTTTTGACATTTAAAATTGTTTTAGTGACTGGCTAATTTTAAAGGGCATCAAACAAAGGGATTAATTCCTGAAAACAACAATATATGGTGTATATATACAAAACCAAAATACAATATTCAATATTTTAGTTATATACAATTCTTTAAAGTCAAGCAATAAAATCTGAGTTATCCTGGAGAAGGAAAAGAATTTTGCAACAACTACATATACAACATATACACATCTATACTATATCTCCAAATGTTTGTGAATAGTCATTTTAATGAATACATTTAGCTACTATGAAGTTAAATGCACACACAGCTTGTCTAGTCCCAGTAGAGAACTATTGCCAATAGAACAGGACTTGTGGAGTTGTGGACCAGAGAAGGTGATGATCATCCAACATCCTGGCCTCTTCAATGCGCTTGTCACTAAGTGCAATCAAATTATTACAATGTTCCAAAGTGTAGTAGGAACTTATATATACTTACATGTCCCTTTTCAGAATGTAACTGACTACATTTGCCATCATTAAACGATTCTCACTGCTTGAAAGCTGGAGTACCTTTAAGTCTGGGCTGAAAACTCATTTGCTTAGTTTACCTTTAGGTAATTGATGTTTCTCTCTAGATAAAGGTTCCAGTGTTTCTGGGAGCTCCTGTGTTTGTACCACCTTCTTGCTTTCTCCTAGGATTGCCAGGTGTCTAGTTTTGGTGTCTGGTTATGTGACGTTCTGATGAATTATGGGGGTCACCCTGCCAGGGCTGGCACAGTAAGCAAATAATTAAACAAAATGTTCAGGGGCAGTGATAATATGAGTTTAAACACATTACGCTACAAACTTATGTATTACTTACTGTATTACTATTTTAGTGTGGCGTGAAACAGTAAACAAGGCAAAAAAAACAGAAAAGCAGACCACATGGAAACATGGACACCAAAATTTCTATCTTGTAAAACAAGATGAGTCTAATAGAATTTTGACTTGTGTTTGGGGCATAGGAGTACCTGGTTTTGGTCTTGTGAGACTTGGTTCCTTTTAAGGTTTCTACTTCCAGCCCTGATGGAGTTTTTTCCTTGCCACTTGCAAAAACCTGTCATTTTATTTTACAAAAGTGCAGAAGAGTAGGTGTTGTCATTTTTGCTGAAATCAGACGTCCATGTAAATGTCCCCTGTAACATTTATTGTTACTTACTTAGCTACTCAGCTAATTTAATTCTGTTTTAAATACTACTTTGCTTTCATTTGAAATGTAATCTTCATGTCATTTTATTGTAGACCTCTGGCAACAGGGATTTGGGATTTACTGAGACATGCCACAGGGCACAGGTTTGATTTTGACATTGGCTTTTTACATTTATGACAATTTCATGTCATCAAGGGCCTTTATTTATATATATGGTAGCCAACACACTCATAAAAGGAGTGTTTTTTTTCTTTTAGTATGTTCCTGAGACAGTAAATACAAAATTGTGTTTATGTTAACCAACAGTATCACATGTAGCTTTCTGTACTTTATGACAGAACATCTAAACTTTCATCATTTAAAACATTTATAATTGACATTTAGATTTTTAGTCAATACTAAATCCTAAACACTTAAATTAATAATTGTGGTGGACCTTGGCACAGTGTGGTCTGGCCTCAGGACTTTTATTCCAAAATACGAAATCTGTGAAACCAAAAAAACTTGTTCTTGGTTCTCCTTATATGAAAGGGCAGCCGGCAGTGATGTCAGTACCCTTCCTCTCGCTCTTGGTTGTCTTAGCTATTACTGGCGCAAGTCTCTAACAGAACAGCTCAGTTCTCGTCTCTCTCGCTGGAAAATGGCAGACTTTTAATAGTAGCGATGGGATTTCAATTTCAAATATATAAATTTTGCGAAAAAACATGTGATTTGTTGATTTTGCACACTTTTCGGCTGTGTCTGCCTGCAAGTGTGCTTGTGTGTGTTATTGATCCCCCACTCACCCTTCCTCCCTGTGCTGCTCCCGAGTAAACAGAGCAGGCTACTGAAGACCATGTGTGTGGATTTTTATCTGTTTTTTCAAGCTGGATTACTTGCTGATAGTTGATGACGGGCACCAAGGGCAACGCAAAATGTGTGTCATGTCTGACCCTGAGTTAGCTATGAAGTTTAGAATATTGGGTGAAAATCGGGTTCAGTGAATGCATCTGCCTAATTATTAGATAGCTTCCCGATCCAGCTAATTTTGTGACCCTGCCTCCTCAACTGCATTAGATTCCCAGTTAGTATTGTAAAATTATCTTTAATCAAAACTGCTAAATAGTTAAAATGGCTTAAAACATTCCACAATTAATTTGTCTTTTATATTCAGTAGGCTCACAGTTTTCAAATAAAAGCAGCCACTAAACACTATTTTTAGATTGTTTGGATAATGATTTAGAATTATTTAGGATATGTTTAGTGCAAAGTGCTAGCTAAGTGCTTTCTCTTAACTTAACATGAGCATGCTAAGGCAGTTTTCTAAATTAGAAGGGTTTGAGAGAATTAAATTAAGCTTTGGCTGTGCTTAAATCTGAATTTCTACTCTGCAATAATAGTGAATGTCTACTGTGAACAACACATTAAAAATGGATTAATGGAATAATTACTTTAAACACAATAATGCAAACTCCTTGAACACTTCAAATAAAAATCATTTTAAATACAGTAATACAGAATTAAATTACTTAACAAGCAAATAAGAGCATTGCTGCTAAAATGGATAGCAGCGCAGTGCAAAGAATCACACTGAATAAAAACATTTTAATACCTTAATAAATAAAACAAAATAGTGCACATCCCAATAAAAATAGAATCGCAAAACACAAAAAACTTTAAATATAAAACACATAGTGTAGTAAATAGCACACATTGTGCCCTTAAAATAGCAGTATTTTAATTTAATACCTTAAATACCAAAAATAATATTCTAATAGTAATGTAATAAAAAGTAATATTCTTTACAAAAAGGGCACACATCATGCTATTGTGTTAATAGCAGCAGTATTAATACTTTAAATAGCACTACTTTAAATACAAAATATAGTAAATTTAACAAAATAGCACAGGTCGCTCCTTTAAAATAGCAGCTTTAGAAAAAAGCACTTTCAATTCACATCTTAAATAAATAAAAAAAAAGTATATTTATACAAAATACCACACATCTTGTATTTTCTGGTAAAATTGAGCTTTGTGTCTTGTGAACCATGTAGCCAGCTTTGGGGGAAAATGTGTTTTAATGGGGTTGGTGTAGTCGATGAGTTAAGGCAGTATTTAGCTGCAAAAGCTAACTGTACTTTTGTTGTCCTTTAAATACTGCTTTGCCTCTTTTTTTGAGAAAGAGATAAAAAAAATGTAACGATTGTTGTGGGTTTTGTTTGTTTTTTTTGTTTTTGTTTTTCGTCAAATAGTAATACTACTCCTCAAGCTTGTTGTGCCACTATGATATGCGAGTTAAATATCATATATTTGACATGCTGTTTTGTCTTGTCTGCACTCAATTTCAATTGCTTCCCAACAGCTAAGCTTCTCCAGGTTGAAGGTTTAAGCATTTTCATCCCCTCAATGGTTTCCCTTCTGATATTCTTCATGACCTGCTGGAGGTTACTGGAGGCTTTATGTATATAGGAAATGGTTCGTCTGAGGCATTTCACTCTTGACTATTTGAATCAAAGAATTGTCATTTTCATATCAACACACAGGCAAAGTTCATAAACCAAAGACAAACACTTAATGAGCAATTTCATTGACCACCATAGGCTAACTACCTATATTTTTGCCTCAACAGGTTTCTGTAACCAAGAATCATTTTTCATTATTAACATCAAATCAAATAAAGGTATTTTCCCACAAGCTAGTGGTGAGTGTCAGCTATCTAGAAATCATCTGCACATATGCTGTGCATCTTATGGAGGAATTAACATGCAGGGGATCTGGGCTCAATAGCCCTTCAATGTGTAATGTGCCATGTGCCTGAGGAGCAGCTTTGCTATAGCTTTTGCTTTCTTACCAACTATATATACATTTCTTTAGCTTTGAATATTCCCATTTTATCCATGTTAATTCACCATAATTACCTGTTTATTCACATTAATTAATTACATTTCCCAACTTTGAAAATTCCCAGAATATTGCTCAACTGGGACTTCTGACACAGAATTACTCCCCCATGCCCTAGCATGTATGCATACGTGGCCTGATGTATTTCCATTACCTCTTTTGTTTAGTATGTCCTTGAAGCTGGTAATACAGCATATCAGAATACTGGGAATAGTTTGAAATTAACAACATAACAAATGCATGACATCTTGGAAAACATGGCCAAAACCACTTTCAAGGTGTACGCTAGTGATCAAGAAATGGCTCAAGCTGCAGAAGCTCTTGTTACCAAGCACCCTGCCTTACTAAGCCAGGAAGTCATTGTGGTTGGAATGGCTGGAAAACAAGATTAAAATTCAAAATGGGTAAGTCTCGGACCAGACTGAGCCGATTTGGATGTGATGTGTCTCTTAACTCAGGGAAGAGGAGCCAAAGTAACCCAGAGAGAGAGAGAGTCACCCCACTGCAACATCAAGCTGATAGAGCTGAACAATTTATCATATTTCCCAAGAGGAGTGGACACCTTAAGCCTGGAACAACTAAGAGTGCAAATATCTGAAGTGTTAAAGACAGACAGAAATCTACAGATGATGGAGAGATTAATTGAAACTGCAACTATGCGTTGCGTTGTAAAGAGATCATTGTCGACAACCCATTACAACTGGGCAAGGATTTTTTACGTAATTGGCCTGCCCTTCGACTGGATTTACAGGTGAATTCTTTCTTAACCTTCTCCTATGTGCTCCCATTGTATTATTTTTAAAAAGTAATATCGTTGTAAAAACATTTACGTTACTCTAAAAAGAAAATTACTGTATTTTGTATACTTGTGCAGAATACCACAGGATCACAAATATGAACTTGCAAAGCCAGTTCTATGCAGAGCTAGACAAGCATACACCACGACTCTTGGCTGTGTTTAGGCAGAAGGCTGCACGTCCTGGCATGATGGCTATGAGGAGCATCTTTACTGCCTATGATGTCCTGGTATATGAGATCACCTTTTATGTTTTCACAAAAATATTTCCTAGATAATTGCCTTAGTTTCCTTCCTGTTTTTTCTTTAGCTTTTACTGCTGCCTTTTATGTTTCTTCCTCTCCTTATCTGCTGTTGTTCAGTCAAGGATGAGCTGGACATTGCAGACCTGGCAGGAGCTCTTTTAAGGTAACTCTTTTAAAGACCCACTTCAGTCCTGTCAGTATTTGGTATTGGTATTGTGCTGGAAGGTGACCTTGTTTTGAATTAGCTGCCTAATTTGGCTGATGCTTTCCTCAATATTTAATTTGGTTAAATGTATGCACTACACCATGACTATGCAAAAGAATTGACCCACACATTCAGCTTCATCCAGAAAGTCCTCATGGGCTTAGATGACATCAAACCAAATCACCCAGGTTACTGAATCTTAAAAAATCATCTGCTGGTGAAGGTGTAAATTGGCAAGAAATATGCTGCCTTTTATTTTTTCCTCTCCCATTCCTACCACTCCATTGTTTACTCAGCCAGTGTTTGGTTTTTGCATTTACAGGACGTTAGTAGGGCTGCAGTGAATCGATAATAATTGATTATTAAATGCTGGAAAAAATAAATAAATAGAGTTGAACAGAGCAAGCTGGAGTGAAGGTGGATCTTCAAAATAAGGTTACCAATAAGAAGTAAATAATAAAAAAAAAAAAACCTGACCGATGCAGAGAAGAAGGTTCGGCTTAAATCCTCAAAAGTGTGGGAGCACTTCACGCTTCACATAAAAATAAAGGTGTAAAAGTGATTTGACCTGGCATGGGAGCACCAGGGTGATGATATAGCACCTGAAACTGAAACATGTAGGAGTCACAGATGAAGGATGAAGGGAGCTTAACAGCAGGGTCAGTCACTACAATATCCTAAGTTTGTTTTTTTGTTTTTTTAAGTGAGGAAACGTTACAGCACACTCACACTGTGAAAACCAGCATATCATGGTTCATGCTGTTTGAGGTAGGATGAATTTAGACATTTAGCATTTAGCCAGGGATTAAGGTATTTAATAGAATTTTGAACACACTATGCTACATTGTGTGTGTATCTGGTGTTTAAAAGTGCTCTTTGGGTTACTTACATGACTTAACCTAACACTGTAAATAAAACCAGACATTTATTAACCTGTTTGAATTGTGCTATAATACATACTCATACTTTTTTCTCATTTCAGAAAAAAACAGCAAACAATAAAAAAGGCTCTCTGTGCAAGGTTGAAGATAAAGGCTTCAATAGAATGATCTGCACCTTTTGTCTAGGTTACACTCCTCCCTTAAGCACACATTTTACAAAGCTCATGTACAGAAAATATGAAGAGACTTTCATAGAAGTGAGGACTGCATTTAACACAAACCCCAGCAAACTTGCTCTCACTGCTGATATATGAAGCCAATAAAGCCTTGGGATCACCTGCTATTACATCACAGATGCCTGAGACATGCAGTCTATCTGCCTCACCACCATGCCACTGCATGATAGACATACTGCATCTAATCAGAGTGGTTGGAGGAGGTAGTAGCCAGGTTTGAAATTCCTACTATTGAAATCAGAATAGTCAAAATATCATCAAAATAGTACATGACAATTGTGCCAATGTTGAGGCTGCGGCAAACATCCTGGAGGAAAAGCATGGATGGTCCTCTGTGCGTTGCAACTTGTGATCAATGCTGCATTGAAGCATCCAAGCATTGAAAAAACTATTTGGGCTGCAAAATATCTAGTTCAACATTTTAAGAAAAGTGAGGTATGCACAAACAACAACAAATGGCCACACCTGAGCACAGCCTTGTTCAAGACGTTAGCACTAGATAGAACAGTACATTCTATATAAGCCAACTGATTGAGCAAAGGCCTGTAACAGCAACACGGTCAGACAGCTCTGTTACACCAAGAGGCAAAAGGTACCTGAATTTGAAACCCGAACAGTGGAGCTTGTTGAAAGAGCTTTCAGCAGCTCTCAAGCCTTTTGAATGTGACACTGTGTTCATGAGTGGACAGAAATACGTAACAATATCTGCAATATCTTGCATTGCAATGCAAAGTTCCTAAAGAAAGGGAGTGAGTGAGTTTGTATTTAGTGCTCCAGATTGTAATAATGGGAAATTTGTTTCTTTTTACCTGTCAGAGTTCACTCTTTTATTGAGTGAATTTGTTAAATGATTTGTAAAAAATAATTTTCAAAATGTACCTCCTGTGTTGTGGCTTGAATAGTTATTTATTCATTCATTTATTTACTTATTAATGTTTTACATTTTAACTGAATTTTAAAACCTATGATGTCATTAGAAATTCTATATTTAAAAATTATATAGACACAATGTAGAAAAAATATATTTATATACTAAAGTTAACATTTTGTAGCAGTTACATCAGAACTTCGGCTTCCTAAAGTATGGTTTGATGGAAGTAAATATTCAGTTAAATAAATTTTTTTGAGCAAATAAAGTTGCTCAAAAGAAAAATGTATGGTTCTGTAAAAAGAATTATACTTTCCCCCACAACCAGCCCCACCTATTTTATTGACCTTACTCATTATGATGTTTTGATGTTCATTGAACTTGTTTTTGAATTTTGCAGTTTTTCTAGATTATATTGCTACTTTCTTAGTGCACAGTACATCTCAAATATTAACAGTTTAAGGTGCATATACTTTCTTGATAATTGTGTAAAGTCTAAGGTATTTAAAGTGTTTTGCTATTGTTAAACAGGTACAGAAACATTTACACAGAATTTTACTTGTATTTGTAAAGAAAATTTTCCCCCATTTTTTCTGAGGTTTTGCACTTTTCTTTCTTGTGTTTAGAAATAGTAAAATGAGTGCTTTCGGTTGTTGTATTTTCACTTTAGTAAAAAGCTCTACTGCACCTAATTAAAAGCTTGTTTATACATGTTTATGTACTATTGTCACATTTTTGTTTAATGGGTACAGTATATGAACACAGTTTTACAAGCTTGTATCCTATTAGGAAATATGGAAATGTTCTAGAATATTTACAATAAAATGCTAATTTTGTCAGATTTCTGTTTCTTTGTGAGGTTTTTTTTTTGTGTTTGGTCTTTTGTTTTGTAATTGTATATTGTAATTTGTTTGAGTTTTGTTAACTAATTACCTCAGTAAATACGTATACTTTTAAATGTTTTAAGTAAGGTATTAGACTTTAAATGCAATTAAGTTATTAATAAAATAGAAAGTTAAGAGAATATTACATTTCAAGTACAGTGTAATCGCATTCTAAAAGTTATACATCAAATATTTAAGTTCTGTTTACTAGAAGAATAGAGTTTGTGCACTTAAATATTTTAAGGCAGTCAGTTTCCTCAAAAAATGAGTTCATTGAATTTATTTGAGTTTACAGTGTGCCTCTTCTTATACAGTTATTACACAGATGTTTGTTTGTTTTTTGTCACCTGACAAAATAACACACTGCTGCATGCCATATGAACAGTAAGCAAAAACATGTATGACTTTGTTTAGTAATAGTTTAGTACAAGTGTTTGTGGAACCCTATAGTTTTTGTTAGGATTTTTACTATTCTTCTGGATTATTTTGCACTAAAACTGGTTGCACAGACCAAACTGTAAGGCCTACAGACAAGAAACTTGTTCAAATCGTAAGACTTTCTCTCACTGCTCAGGCGCAAGAAATCTGTCCAATCGGCCTCAAGGGCCAGTATAGTGCAGATTTTTCCATATTTTTGGACAAAATAAGATCAGAGACTAGATGATGAAGCAGTTTGGTTCAGATTGCCCTTACCCCTAGAACGCTAACGCCGGGTGATTTTCACCCACACAAATTTTGTCATGTAATTTTCATTGTGTTGCTGCTGTCTGAGTTACATGGGACTTTGGGTAGCTTCAGGGCACTCATTGATGTCATTAATGGTATAGTTTCTTCAAGAGGCATGCGTTTGGGTTATTTTCACCCAGCGTTAGTGATAGAGAGCAACATATTTTATGGGTGGAATTTACCCGATGTTAGTGTTTGTGTGTTTAAATCAGGCGCTCTTTGCACTTTTCAAGGCAAACAACGTTCAGGCTGGCCACATTCTCTGCCCCATTTCATCCACAGCTGTCATCCTGTATCAGGCATTTTTTACTATGGCATGCTAACAAGTGAAAAAAACAAAAAACAAAAACCAAGAGGTGGCCACTCTGTGTGCTATATGGCATGATGAACGCTGGTGTGATAAACTCATTCACAAGGAGAATGCCTTAAGGAGAGGTGACACACCAATGAGGAGGAAGCAGTATATGCAGGCTTTGGCAATGGCACTTATTAAGCCATGGGCAGAGCAGAGACTCCCCTCTTTAAGTCTGTCCCGTCAGCTCAGAATCCTCATCTGCACTGTGTGCAACATCCTGGCACCTGGCACTACTGCTAGAGAGGTCGGACCAGTGGCAGCAGAAAGCGGAGGTCCCTTAGTGAGGTGTGCTGACTGCCCCACATGCTCGGACAGGAAGACACAACACAAGTGATGCCTGGTTTGAAGTAACACTTGTGCTATAAAATATTAAACTATAAAATTTGTTTTGAGCATAATTATTATTAGTGCATTACTTTTGTTTAATTTTTATATATGGCTTAGATTTGCTCAGGTCCAGAACTCACACTTTTTCCCTAATAGCTGTATAAGTTAAGCAAGAGTAACTTATACATGAGCTGTGCCAAGTAAACCTCTAGCATACACCAAGACTACATAGACAACCAGCCATTTCTCACAATCTTCCTGAAAACTGTGAGGAGAAACTTTAAGAAGAAACTTAAATGGATTACATTAATTAAAATATTGAAATATTACATTTGTACATGATTTTTGAATGTAAATGTAAAAGAAATACATCTGCACGATTGCACTATTGTCAGTGTGTTCCAGCAAGAATCTCAATAAACTTCAACTAGTTAAAAATGCTGCAGCCAGGGTCCTTACTAAAACTAAAAAATCAGTCCAGTTCTATCAGCTCTGCATTGGCTTCCAGTTAAATTCCGTATTGACAGTAAAATTCTTCTGTTACCATACAAAGCCCTACATGGCCTCACTCCTGACTACCTACGAGATCTTATTACATGTTATGAACCATCAAGATTACTTGGATCTCAAGGTGCTGGCTTCTTATTCATTCCCAGAATTCAGAAAACCTCAGCAGAAGGGAAAATCATTTTCTTATAAAAACCCCCTAACTCTGGAATAACCTTCCAGATAATGTTTGGGACTCAGACACAGTCTCAATCTTCAAATCTAGGCTAGAAACTCATCTGTTTAGTTTAGCTTTTGGTAGTTAATGTTTCCCCTTAGATAAAGGTTGTAAGTCCAGGGGTTCTCGGACACAGGGAATTGTAGTATACTGAGATGCTGGAGCGGTCGTCACACACACAATCACTCAGGTTTGTGGACGGTGGAGCAGATGGACGCTAATGTTTCAGGGTGTTCCGTGTCTGTTAACTTATGGCTCTCTCTTTTTAATTAGACTGTTATAGTCAGACCTGCAAGAGTCATCATAAACACTCTGATACTGCTCAACATTCTCTGCTCTCTATGAATCCATTCAGAACTAACTCTATTTCTTTAGCTTTTCTGAGTAAATGGTGGCCTACTCATTCAGCCAGACCTGCAGGAAGACTGATTGGGGTCCCCTCTACCTGCGTAAGACCAGCTGCTCATACCAGGCTCCCCCACCACCCATGCCAGACCTACTGCACACCCTCCTACCACTGCTACCTGCCTAATGACCATGTTAAAACCTAAATGGACTATCTGCCACTATTAATATTGCCACTATATATGTATATATATATATATATATATATATATATATATATATATATATATATATATACTTAAGTACATAAGTTAAGAGAATGCTAATCAAGGAGACAACGAGAAAAAATGACCATACTTCTTCCAGTGCTTTATTCACAGCAACCTGGTAGCAATGATCCCAAGAGCAAATAGCACCCTTCAGTGTCCACTATTACTTTTTTTAACTGAGGCTGGGAGTGGACTGCCCCAAGACCTTGAGTGGGTCGAGGATTATTCTGCATTGTGTTGGGACTCAACTCACCAGCTAAACACCAGCAAAACAATATGTTGGTTAAACTTTTAGCTGATGAACCACAAATAACTAATCAGCCAAATTTAACATTTATGTCTGATGGTTTCTTTCTCAGGTTTTGGACCCAAAAGGAGAACCTTTGTTTTGTCACTGTTAAGAAGAATGTCACTGCCTGTGACCTCCAGCATTTCGGTATCCAGCACAGTATCCAGGACGGTATCGAATCCGTGCCTTCCTAGCCTTTTTCATATCCATGGTTGACAACTGATTTTTTGTTTTGTGGTGTGTGCATGCTTTGGCTGAATGTTTATTGATTTTGTTTTTGAGGAAGTTGAGGACAACCAGGAGATGGAGCAGACAATCTTAAGAATCTTTGCCATAAAGAAGGAAGGTGCAGAACTTACAAATGAGCTGGAAGATGTTGTTGTGGAAAGTGTGAAAGTGCGACCTTGGAAACATTGCAAATGCAGTCGCCATTTTATTTCATCCCATTCTCATTCCCTACTCATCGTGTTTTAAAGATAGGACCTATTGTGTTGTGACACCCACGGCAGTCTCACAGAGATCAAGCTAAATTCTTCTATGGCTAGGTTTAATGCCAATGGTGATATGCTGAAGTAGATAAGTAGTTAGTGTGTCTGTGTCATAAGCCACGCTGTTTTTGTTTTTTAGTAAAATCAAAATAACTTGGCCTACTTCAGTAGACTTGTACACCTGTTTCAGATTTATTTAATTTAATATTTAATTTAATATTTTAACTAGTTAATATTTTTTGAAAAATGTTTTTATGTTCCATGCGTTTCGGTGACACAAGCACAGGACATTTGTGCGTATTCACATAATGCCAAGCTGACTGGTCTGTCAGTTTCTGTTGGCACACGAGTGCCAACAAACACCTTAAATTTGCAGGAGTCTGACTGGAGCCAATCCAACACCGTAGTGAAGACTGTGAGAGTCATCTCAGCCTCTAGTAGCTTAGCCAACTGAACTCCAACTAATGCGGCACGGAGTTCCAAACGTGGCATGGACTGTTGTCTCTTGTGGGCAATCCTTGAAGGAGACGTGAATAACATTCGTGTTGTGCACTGCCAAATTAGCCACTCACCTTTTTGAAGGAGTCACTGAACACATGTAGGTCATACTCCAAGTCTACTTCCTCTGCTGCATCAACAGCGTAGCAGTGAAGAGCAAGCCAACGGTGACAGTAGCAAGGAAAAACTCCCTCAGAGCTGGAGGAAGAAACCTTGGGAGGAACCAAGACTCACAAGGGGGACCCATCCTCCTCTGGTCAGAACCATTTAAACATTATTGATAAAAGTTACCAAACCATTTATACTGTTGAACTGATCTGATCATAATCATAATATATTAATCATGGTGTAGATAGTTAATAGTGATGATATTAATAGTGGCAGATAGTTAAGAGTTCATTTAGGTTTTAACATGGTCATTAGTCCGGTAGCAGTGGTAGGAGGGTATGCCGCTGGTCTGGTATGGGTGGTGGGTGGGGGCCTGCAGGTAGAGGGGACCTCAGCGGGCAATTTTCCAGCAGGTTGGGCTAGGTGGCCATTTACTCTGAAAAGGTAAAGAGACAGAGTTAGTTCTGAGAGGATTTATGTAGAGCAGAGAATGTTTGATTTTTATCAGAGTGTGTCTGAAGACTCCGGCAGGTCTGACTGTAACAGTCTCATTAAAAGGAGAGAGCCAGAAGGTAACACAGACACGGGAGCGCCCTGAAACGCTAGCATCTATCTACTCCACCATCCACAAACTTTATAAGAAAAGGCTCTTCCCCCTGCTGAGGTTTTCTGAATTTTGGGAACTAATAAGAGACCAGTACCCTGAAATCTAAGTATTCTTGATGGTTTATAATGTGTAATAAGATCTCTAGTTGAAGTTTATTGAGGTTCCTGCTGGAACAACCTGACAAAAGTGCATTACAATAATCTAGCCTTGAGGTAATAAAAGTGTGTACTAGCCTTTCTGCATCCTGTGGAGATAAGGAATTTCTTAGTTTCTTAGGCAATGTTTCTAAGATGCATAAGGCTGTATTATACGATAGGGCTGTTCTTGTAATTCCAACCATTTTTTCTAATCTTTCTAGTAGAATAGTATGATCTGATGATTGTATCAAAGGCTGCACTAGGGTAGGGATGATAAAGATACGTAGCCTTGATCAGAGGCAAGAAGGGGATCGTTTGTAATCTTCACTAGGGCTGTCTTCAAGCTGTGATGGGGTCTGAATCCAAATTGGAATTTCTTATACATGTCATGTATAGGGTTTTGGGTACATGCCCTAAGCTAAGCGATGAGTTTACTAATGTTAAAAGAGATCTGATTATAATTGGGAGTATTTCTTTTAGTATTTTTGAGGGAATTGGGTCAAGTGTACAGGTTGTACAATTTGCTGAGGAAATAATTTTTCTAGTTCTGGCTGAGGAAGTGGGTAGAAGGCTTCCAAGGCTTAAGGCTTAAGGCTAAGGCTTCCAAGTTATGTTTTAAAGCAGCCACACCAGGTGACGGCTATGTTTGATTTAATAAAGAGAGTTGGATTTGTTGTCTAATGTTTTCTATTTTATTAGAATTATTATTTTATTAGTCTATAAAAGCATTACCCCAAACCCTTAAAATAGCAGTTATAAAACCTTTAATCAAGAAACCAAATCTTGATCCTAGATTATTATTTAATTATAGACCCATCTCAAACTTAACATTCATATCTAAGATATTAGAAAAAGCTGTGGCCCAACAACTCTGCTTATACTTGAGTAAAAATTACATGTATGAGAAATTCTAGTCTGGATTTAGACCCAATCACAGCACAGAGACAGCCCTAGTGAAGATTACGAATGATCTCCTTCTTGCCTCTGATCAAGGCTACGTATCTTTATTAGTCCTACTAGACCTTAGTGCAGCCTTTGATACAATAGATCATATTATATTACTAGAAAGATTAGAGAAAATGGTTGGAATCACAGGGACAGCCCTATCATGGTTCCAATCATATCTAACGGGACGCTATCAATTTGTAAAGATAAAAGATTTATCTTTAAACTACACAGAAGTAAGATATGGAGTTCTGCAAGGCTCAATTTTAGGACCGCTATTATTTACATTATACATGTTACCACTGGGCTCAGTTATAAGCAGACATGGTGTTAATTTCCATTTCTATGCAGATGACACACAGCTCTATATATCAGCCAAACCTGACGATAAATTTAGACTACAGAAAATGGAGGACTGTGTAAAGGATATAAAACTCTGGATGTCACAAAACTTCCTTCTCTTCAACAGTGACAAAACCGAAGTTCTCCTTTTAGGTCCAAAAGACTCTAGAAATAAACTATCAGACTTAATGTTAGACTTGGCCGATGCTTCCATCATTCCTGGTTTAGCAGCTAAAAATCTTGGCGTCACATTCAACTCAGATTTATCATTTGAGCAACATATAGCTAATATTAGTAGAACAGCCTTTATGCAGCTTAGGAACATCTCCAAACTAAGAAACTCCTTATCACTACAAGACGCAGAAAAGCTAGTACATGCTTTTATTACCTCAAGGCTAGATTACTGTAATGCACTACTGTCAGGTTGTTCCAGCAGGAACCTCAATAAACTTCAGCTGGTGCAAAATGCTGCAGCCAGGGTCCTTACTAAAACTAGAAGATTTGACCATATCAGTCCAGTTCTATCAGCACTTCATTGGCTCCCAGTTAAATTCCGTATCGAATACAAAATTCTTCTATTAACATATAAGGCCCTACATGGCCTCGCTCCTGAGTACCTGCAGGATCTTATTGTATACTACGAACCATCAAGACTACTTAGATCTCAGGGTGCTGGCCTCTTACTCGTTCCCAAAATTCAGAAAACCTCAGCAGGGGGAAGAGCCTTTTCTTATGAAGCCCCCCAACTCTGGAATAACCTTCCAGATAATGTTCGGGACTCAGACACAGTCTCAATCTTTAAATCTAAGCTGAAAACTTATATGTTTAGTTTAGCTTTTGGTAATTAATGTTTCTTAGATAAGGGCTGCAGGTCCAGGGGTTCGCGGACCCAGGGAATTGTAGTACACTGAGATGCTGGAGCTGTCGTCTCGCTGCTTACATGCGATCACTCAGGTTTGTTGACGGTGGAGCAGATAGATGCTGGTGTTCTCAGGGTGCGCCCGTGTCCGTGTTTCCTTCTGGCTCTCTCCTTTTAATTATGCTGTGATAATCAGACCTGCCGGAGTCGTCAGACATACCCTGATGCTGATGCTCAACATTCTCTGCCCTCCATAAAATTCCTCTTAGAACTAACTTTTCTCTTTTTACCTTCTTCGAGTAAATGGCCACTCAGCCCGACCTGCTGGAAGATTGCCCGCTGAGGTCCCCTCTACCTGCGTCTAACCAGCTGCCACCTACCAGTCCGGCCAGCGGGTACCCCCCAACCCGCCACCACCCATGGCTCACCCGCCTGCCGCTGCTGCCTGTTTGGTGGCCGTGCTGAAACCTAGATGGACTCGTGGCTGTCTGACACTATTAATATCACCACTATTAACTTTCTGTTGTATCTGCTTTGGTAATTTTTATCATTACTGTTTAAATAGTCTGGCCAGAGGAGGATGGGTCCCCCTTGTGAGTCTTGGTTCCTCCCAAGGTTTCTTCCTCCAGCTCTGAGGGAGTTTTTCCTTGCCACTGTCGCCGTTGGCTTGCTCACGGGGGTCTTTGATCCTTCATGTTATTTCTTCTTTCTTCTCTGTCTCTGTCCTTTATTAAGTACTAATTATGTAAAGCTGCTTTGTGACGACAACAGTTGTAAAAAGCGCTATACAAATAAATTTGACTTGACTTGACTTGACATGCTTTGGGGCTGTTTCTCTGCAAAGGGACTAGGACGACTGGTCCATGTACATGAAAGAATGAATGGGGCTATTGTGAGATTTTGAGTGCAAACCTCCTTCCATCAGCAAGGGCATTGAAGATGAAATGTGGCTGGGTCTTTCAGCATGACAATGATCCCAAGCACACTGCCAGGGCAACAAAGGAGTGGCTTCGTAGGAAGCATTTCAATGTCCTGGAGTGGCCTAGCCAGTCTCCAGATCTCAACCCCATAGAAAACCTTTGGAGGGAGTTGAAAGTCTGTGTTGCCCGCCGACAGCCCCAAAACATCACTGCTCTAGAGAAGATCTGCATGGAGGAATGGGCCAACATACCATCAACGGTGTGTGCCAACCTTGTGAAGACTTACAGAAAACGTTTGTTCTCTGTCATTGCCAACAAAGGATATATAACAAAGTATTGAGATGAACTTTTGTTATTTGTTATTGTTATTGACCAAATACTTATTTGCAAATAAATTCTTCAAAAATCAGACAATGTGATTTGCAGAATTTTTCTTATTTTGTCACTCATAGTTGAGGTCTACCTATGATGTCAATTACAGGCCTCTCTCATTTTTTTAAGTGGGAGAACTTGCACAATTGGTGACTGACTAAATACTTTTTTCCCCACTGTATCATATAGCAGATGAAGACAGTGATATTTGAGAAGTGAAATAAAGTTTAGAGGATTTACAGAAAGTGTGCAATAATTATTTAAACAGAATTAGGCAGGTCCAGAAATTTGGGCACCCCAACACAAAAATTACATCAATATTTAGTAGATCCTCCTTTTGCAGAAATAACAGCCTCTAAACGCTTCCTATAGCTTTCAATAAGAGTCTGGATTCTGGTTCAAGGTGTTTTGGACCATTCTCCTTTACAAAACATCTCCAGTTCAGTCAGGTTTGATGGTTTCTGAGCATGGACAGCCCAATAATAATTCAGGTCTGGGGACTGAGATGGCCATTCCAGAACGTTGTACTTGTTCCTCTGCATGAATGCCTTTTTGAGCAGTGTTTAGGGTCATTGGCTTGTCCAAATATGCTTTAGCATACCTCAAGCGATTCTGTTAGTGGCGTGTGCGCAGAAAAGGCTTTTTCTGCATTATTCTCCCATACAGCCTCTCCTTGTGCAAAGTGCGCTGAATAGTTGAACGATGCACAGTGACACCATCTGCAGCAAGATGATGTTGTAGGTCTTTGGAGCTGGTCTGTAGGTTGACTCTGACTGTTCTTACCATCCTTCGCCTCTGCCTATCTGAGATTGTTCTTGGCCTGCCACTTCGGGCCTTAACTAGAACTGTGCCTGTGGTCTTCCATTTTCTCACAATGTTTCTCACAGTGGAAACTGACAGCTGAAATCTCTGAGAGCTTTTTGTATCCTTCCCCTTAACCATGATGTTAAACAATTTTTGTTTTCAGGTCATTTGTGAGTTGTTTTGAGGCTCCCATGTTGCCACTCTTCAGAGAAGATGCAAAGAGGAGAAAAACTGGCAATTGGCCACCTTAACCTCCTTCTCATAATTGGATTCACGTATGTGAATTTTTTCATGTATGTAGGTCAAGGGTCAATGAGCTTACAAAACAAATTTTGTGTTCCAATAATTAGTGCTAAAGGTATTCAATACCACTTTATGTTGTCAGGACCATGGCCTTTCCGGACGTTTATCTTAAGCATCTTATTCATCTTGGGGCAGAACAAATACACATGCTATATATAGCTCTGGTCTCCAAGAATAAGAAAAACTTGGAATTATTCTGGCCCAAGATGATTTTACATTTTACAATTAAATAGAAACACAGCATGACCCATGCTCAAAAAAAATATATGAACTGAAGAACTTATTTATCTTGGACCAGAACAAATACACATGCTAAATACAGGTCTGGTCTCTTACTATAAGGAAAACCTGAAAGTAGTTCTACTTCTAGTCTCCTGCAATTATTTCTGGAAATAATCTGTGTTTTCTCTCAGGTCCGCGTCGCCGCACCCTCCCCCGAGCCGCAGCCCGCAGGCTCTTATGAGGACTCTTGTTTTGATATTCATGTTCATGTCTAGCTTCACGGACTCTGTTTTACGCCATGTGTGTTTGATTCATGTTCATTGTTTGATACCGGTTTTGTTAATATGTTTCACCTGAGGCTGAGTTATTTAAGAGGCCAGCGCTAGCTACGCATTGCTGATAATTGAACTTATCTTACTTAGTCAGGGTGCCCAACGACCACGTGCATTGGCGTTCAAGCATACGGTCCAAGAAGCCTCAAGGTCACTGGCCCTGTACTTTGCTGCTTTTTCTTCAGTTTACCCTGTTTATTGTGTTAATAAACTCTTTTGCATCGAGCCATCCCCTGCGAGTGTTCACCCTCATTGTCAGACTTAGCCAGTCATGACAGAAATCTCGGCCGAATACACCCCAACAGCGGGGATGGAAGCCTTGAATCAGGCTGTTCGTGCCCAAGGACAAGTCTTGGGGCAGCAGCACCACACCCTACAGAGTGTGTCTGAGACCGTTGCCTGGTGCAGCAACAGGCGGACCAACGGCAGCAAGTCGCCAAACTAGTGGGCAGAGCAGATATGTATTCTGGAGATCCTGAGCTTTGCAAGGGGTTCTTGTTTCAGTGCTCGGTTTATTTAAGTAGCCAAGCAGCCGGCACTGACCAGGCGAAAATCGCCTTTCTAGTATCTCATCTCATGGGCAAAGCTTAGGATTGGGCCACTGCCAGCTGGGAGGAGCTTAGCAAGAAGCCCTTCTCGGAGTACCTGAAGCACTTCAAGGCCCCGATCCCGATGCTGAGGGGGAGCAGGGCAGCTGGTCGGCAGCCAACTATGTTCTGGAGTTCCACTCCTTAGCCTTGCATAGTGGGTGGAGTCACACCGCACTGGTCGCCCTGTTCCGCAACGGGTTGAACCCCCATTTGCAGCACGAGTTGGCATGCCGAGGTGAGTCTCTTGAGCTGGATGAGCTCATGGCACTCTCCATCAGGCTCGACCAGCTCTCAGGTCACCCTACCCTTCATGTCCCGGCAGTGGCGTCTGTGCCTCCTACCAGGCAAGCAGTGCCAGCTGCCCCTGTTTCAAGGTCTGGTCAGGCGGTGGTGCCTGCGACTGCCCCAAGGCAAGCGGTGCCAGCTGCCACTGGTCCAGCAAAGGCGGTGCTTGCCGCCCCCTTCCCTGCTATAACGACACCCTCTGCATCAGTGCCTGCGACAACAGCGCCCTCTGCGATGGCCCCTGCTATGACGCCGCTGAAGAGACCAGGCCATGGTGATGTGAAAGATGTTATGCAAAACATATTTTTAATGACTGCCAGTTAGGCCTTCTTTTGTGCATTCAGTTATTTATTATATCTGTAACTTCACCTTTTAATCCATTAAACACAGTTATTTACTAACATAGAAAATGAAAGAATTGCTACATATCTTAAAATAAAAAAATACAAAAAAACAATATAATGCAATAATCTGTTATAGAAAAATGTTTTAAGCATTGTGATTTCTGCAGAATTACTACATTATGCTGAAATGTTAATTAGCTATTGATACAACACTAAGAATGTGTTATTATATATTTTCAAATTTTTTCTTTTACTTATTTACTTTACTTTATTGTTTAAAACATTTCATCTTAATGTAATCATCCATTGGTTTTGTATTTTTTCATATGTTTTAATGTAGTTTTCCTACATTACAACCAAATCTGTGAATGATTTCCTGGAATATTTAAAGCTCCAACATTGAGATTGATTGATGTACTTTGTAGGTCTTCTAGCATTATATATTTTTAAACAGTTTATAATGTTTATAATGACATCTAAATGTAGGGATGTGTATTGACAAGAACCTGGCGATACAATAAGCATGACAATACAGGGCTAACGATTCAGCATCTTGCTATATATTGTCATTCTGCAAGAAAGATGATACATTGCAATAGGATAAAAACACACCACCAGGTGCATAAAATATTTATACATTAAAATAAAATAAAAACTTTTTAGGCAATTAGAAAACTGGGTTCTGAAGACAATTAAAAATCAATACTATGTTTTGAGATTAACAATATTTCAAAACATTACGATATGATACTACAATATATTATTTTTTTACACCCCTATTAAACAGGGTAAAAAAAACTTAATGTGCTATGAAATATGAGCTCTTATGAAATATGAGCTTTTATATGTGCTCTTATAAAACTCTCGTTAGGCGCAACAGAACTCACTTGACGTAACTAAGGAGCTGTGAGATCAGTCGCTGTACCCAGGAGGCGACCCACGGACAAACCTGAACCTTGGCACACTCATGAACGGTATAGCCGGGTAAAACTGGTAACACGAGGAACTCCCACAGACATCCTTGTGGACTCTATTACTAGACGCTTGACCTAAGAACCAAAAACAGACGCCAAAACACCAGGATGGCTCAGGGTGATTAATTCTCGGCAACAAGTCTGCTCGCGCTAGCTTCCTAAATACCACAGCCTCAGGAGAACCAAATCAACAAAAAAAGAACACAAATCAAACACACGTGAGGATAAAACGTGATGTGAGACGTGAATATGAATGTCAACATAAGAGTCTGTGACTAAAAACGTGAACTTGAACTTTAAACTGAAAGACCATGACATGAACAGAACATCAACTTAAAAGTCCTGAGGAGAGCCTGCGGGCCACGGCCTGGGACCACCCCGGGGGCGGGCAAGGCGACGCAGACCTGACATATATTTTTAATAAAAACGTATTAGGGGCCTCTGCAAGAGATTTAGTATATTGAAGCATTTTCAAAATTCATTTGGAATGTATTTATTTATTTATTTTACAGCCTTACATTGTATAATATTGTATTCCTTATTTAAATGCTTCTCAAACAGTAACCTAGCTTTTCAGGCTGAGTAAATAAACTTTCAAGGAAATGAGTCACTCCTGACAAAATAAGACACCAAAAAATTATGTTTCAGTTAGTGATATTTTACATTTGTTCTATAAGCAGTTTTAAATGTATAATAGCTTAATTACTATACAGTTATGCATTAAGTTGTTTTACACATCTTTTCATCGTCCTACGTAGTGTCTTTTTAAAAGGTGTTTTTATATAACTTATTTAAACCAATACACACAACTAGACTGTTTTGTATTCTAAAACATAGATTCCAAACATTTAAGCTGCCATGCTTATAAACAAATCATTCAATCAAATCATTCAAATTAGCCTGTTGAAAATAAAATAAACACATTGGTGTAATTCAACATTTATTTTTAAATTAACAATCAATGTTATTCCCATTAGTTGGCTGAAGCAGAAACAACAAAACATGTCTTCTTGAACATAAGTCAGATATTAATAACCATATGTTAATAAAAACTGAAGAGCAAGTGCCTGAGAGGATTTTATGGAGAGCATAGAAGGTTGAGCAGTATCAGAGTGTGTATGACGACTCTGGCAGGTCTGACTATAACAGCCTAATTTAAAGGAGAGAGCCAGAATGTGAAACAGACATGGAAGCACCCTGAAACGCTAGCGTCCATCTGCTCCACCATCCACAAACCTGAGTGATTGTGTGCAAGCAGCACACAGGTCTCAGTGTGCTCCAGCATCTCAGTGTACTACAATTCCTTGTGTCTGTGAACCCCTGGACCTACAACCTTTATCTAAGAGGAAATATTAATTACCAAAAGCTAAACTAAACAGATGAGTTTTCAGCCTAAATTTAAAGATTGAGACTCTGTGACTGAGTCCCGAAAAATTCTCAGGTACTCAGGAGCGAGGCCAATTAGAGCTTAACATGTTCATAGAAGAATAGAATTTTGTATTTAATACGGAATTTAACTAGGAGCCAATGAAGTGCTGATAGAAATGGACTGATATGGTCAAATGAACTAGTTTTATTAGGGGCCTGGCTGCAGCATTTTGAACTAATTAAAGTTTATTGAGGTTCCTGCTGCCTGACAAAAGTGCATTACAGTAATAAAAGCGTGTGCTAGCTTTTCTTCAACCTGTAGAGATAATGAGTTTCTTAGTTTGGCGATGTTCCTAAGCTGCATAAAGGCTGTCCTACTAATATTAGCTATTTGTTGCTCAAATGATAGATCTGAATCAAATATGTCTCCAGGATTTTTAGCTTCTAGCCCAGGAATAATGGAAGCATCAGCCAAGTCTAACATTAAGTCTATAAAGTTTATTTCTAGTGCCTTTTGGACCTCAGTTTTGTCACTGTTAAGAAGAAGAAAGTTATGTGACATCCAGAGTTTTATTTCCTTTACACAGTCCTCCATTTTCTTTAATCTAAATTTATCATCATGATATATAGAGCGGTGTATCTGCATAACAATATAAATTAATGTCATGTCTGCTTATAACTGAGCCCAAAGGTAACATGTGTAATGTAAATAATTGCGGTCCTAAAATAGAGTCTTGCGGAACTCTTACTTTTGTGTAATTTGAAGATAAATCTTTCATCTTTACACAATGATAGCGTTCAGTTAGATATGGGCCACAATAGGGCTGTTCCTGTAATTCCAACCATTTTCTCTAATCTTTCTAGTAATAAAGCATCTATTGTATCAAAGTCTAGTAGGTAAATTAACAATCAATGTTATTCCCATTAGTTGGCTGAAGCAGAAACAACAAAACATGTCTTCTTGAACATAAGTCAGATATTAATAACCATATGTTAATAAAAACTGAAGAATAAATTAATGTCATGTCTGCTTATAACTGAGCCCAAAGGTAACATGTGTAATGTAAATAATTGCGGTCCTAAAATAGAGTCTTGCGGAACTCTTACTTTTGTGTAATTTGAAGATAAATCTTTCATCTTTACACAATGATAGCGTTCAGTTAGATATGGGCCACGATAGGGCTGTTCCTGTAATTCCAACCATTTTCTCTAATCTTTCTAGTAATAAAGCATCTATTGTATCAAAGTCTAGTAGGTCCAATAAAGATACATAGCCTTGATCTGTTATCTGCTTCATATGTTTGATTTAATAAGCAGGGTTGGATTTGTTGTCTAATATTTTCTATTTTATTATTAAAATAGTCCACAAAAACATTACTGGTTAAAGATGTTGGAATCTGGGGTTGAGTATCTGCCTGGCCATTAGTAAGTTTAGAGATCTCACTAAAAAGTACTCTGGGATTATTTTAGTTTTTCTCAATCAGTGAGGCCAAATATGCTGAACGAGCTTAAATAAGTGCCTTTCTATATTGAATAAGGCTGTCCTTCCGCGCAGAGTGGAACACCTCTAGTTTGGTTGTCCACCATTTACGCTCTAGTTTTCGCAATGTTTGTTTTAAGGTACGAGTTTGATCACTGTACCTTTGTAGCAACTGCCAGGATTCCAATCCCTTTGATTACATCTTCACGATCAGTGGGCTTCATAAAACAAATGCATAAATTGCACATTTTGAAGTAGCTTTTATAGGCACAAAATGTGTTGTGTTTAGTTCAACTTTTTTGGATTTGTTTCAGTTTTAGCATACCTCACACATCTTAAGGAACTTACGTACCATGGCAATGTCTGCCTCTTTCTATGGTTTGATGCCTGCAGAAAAAATAAAAAATAAAATTACTTGAACCAGGTAACCTACATGTTTATTTAAAGAAAACATAATTAGTTAATTAGTTAATCAAATCATTTCAGAGAGTGTATAAAATGCTGAATATAAGTCACTGTACTCTGTTTTAGTATGTTAGAAATGTAAAATGCAACCCCAAAACACTGTACATAACTTATTGATTAATGTATGGGCACAGAGGATGATTTCCATTTAGCTCATGTGGTTCCACAATCTTTAGTTTGACGTTGTAGTATAGACACATAAAGTACAGAACCTTTAATGTTTGCTCCCAATTTCTGAACATATAAACCTTGCTGCTCAAGTACTTTCACATCTCTACTCAAAGGCTGAAAAATGACATAGCCATACTTTTTCATGTTGCTACTGTAACAGAGATAAGCCAAATAGACTGACTGCACAGCAGACCTATACCGTATTGGTACATTTGAAACCACTCAATAACCTGTACAAACCTTGTGCTTCTTTCTTGGAATGCCTAAGGGGTTACACATTTTAAAGTACTCTATGTATAATCCCAGAACCATGCTTACAGTTTCTAAAAACAACTGGTCCATCCATGTAGGTTTTTAAACAAGTCAATTGTTCAAAATCTTCTGTGTGTTCTCTCGACAAGATTTTATCTAGAACATTGTTACGATTTAACAGTTCTGACAAAACATTCAAAATAGAAACATAAACATATTTACATTTGAAAGATGCATCTAAAACATATTCAACAGTTCTTCTGTATTTTAAGCCAAGAAGGTTGTCCTGTGACAGTGATACAAGTGGACTTGTTTTTCTGACTATCTCTGTGACAGCCGCAGTGACTGCATTGCTTATTGTACAGTTGTTTAACCAGCACGCTTTCTATTCATTTTGATGTAAACTCATCATACTTCACATCATAATTTAAAAGCAAAAATGTCTACAAGGACCAAATGTGTCACGAGAGTTGGGTTTTCAGAGTCATATACAGCCTTCCACCAAGAGTGGAAGTCTGTAGAACATCCCCACAAAAATTCTCTATGATACACAGTCAATGATGTTTACTCTTGTGGGCATGGAAAGTGCTATATACACTGGACTGAAAGTTTCAGTCTTTTAAGGGGCACCTTAAAGTCTCCTTATTTCTGATATGAGTTTTTAAGTGTGCAAATCTAACTCTTTTTCAACATCCAGAGAATTCGACCCTTCCTCTCGAGAGGCCACCTAGGTGCTTGTTCAGTCTCTTGTCACTTCAAGACTTGATTACTACAACTCCCTTCTGGCTGGTCTCTCTTTACGCACCATCAGGCCCCTGCGACTAATACAAAGCCAAGAACGGACCAGCCCCTCCATATTTGATGGCAATGACTAAAAGCCGGTCAGTACCAAGAGCCCTTCGAGCTTCAAGTATGGCTCGGCTTGCCCCACCATCCCTCAAGGTCCACAGAGGACAAGCATCCAGGCTTTTTTCTGTCCTGGCTCCGAAGTGGTGGAATGAACTTCCCCTGGGTGTCAGAATGAGTCACTCGCTGTCTTCAAACACAGACTGAAAACCCACCTCTTCCTTCATATACGATCATATACTCACCTCTTATATGTACTTGGGCGAAGTGTAGAGTACAGTATTATGGTCTCTATGTTGACTTTTTTGTTCAGCAATATGTAGGCTTAGAGGTATCTTTGGCAGCAAAAACAAATTATTGAGGGAAAAAATTACACTTTTACTTTTTAACACTTTTACTAAAGCATATAACATTACCAGACATTTCCAGTTTCTCATTTTAATACACACATTTAAAAAATCCTAATGCATCCATGTAAAAGTTAGCAACGATTAAAAATATATAATATTTGTATATATGTATTGTGTACATTTTCAAGGGTGTCTTTTAAACATAAACATAATGTGCGCAGCATTCGTGTTTATGTGAATGGTCCCTTTAGTACACCGTTGTTCCGTGAATGAAGAGCAGCGCATAAGGAACTAACTTCACTTGGCGAATAAGAGGTTGTGAATAACGAGCTGTGAATAAGGAACTAACTTCAGCATCGTAACTGCACCTAAATGAAGAGAACGACCTTATGCATACTGTCATGCTGGCTAAGCTACGGTGCTACGGTGCAATGCACGATAATGTTTAATTAAATAAACAAGGGGAAAACACAAGAGTGCAGCAATAACAGAGAAGGATAAACAAGACAAACGTGACAAACTAATGCGGGCAAAACCTGAAGGCCACCTGAGGCTGGTAGGCAGCCAGGGAGCAAAGCGAGGCTGGGCCAACCTAACGGAAGGGGGAAGCCAAATACAGGAACCCAAACCGCGCTCTTCAGGCGCTGATAAAATTACGTGACTAGAGTGCAAGGGAACCGGACGCCGAATCTCACTGGCGACCAACCAGTGAACCAGACAGCGAACTCCTTCTGAACGTGAAACAGCTCCGATAGAGCATACACTACCGAAACCCGTAGACTCTCCTAGATGTCTCATGAACGTGAGGCCAACATAACGCTTGGCGTCGCAAGAGTAATTCTCGGCCCAGACCTTAGCGTTTGCTCCTCTTTTGTACCCCAGCTCTCAGGTGACCCAAATCAGAACTAATAACGGGAACAAACATGGCGCAGTCTGTAAACAGGTGTCAACATAAAAGTCCTTGAACATGAAGCCTGTGGTCCGCGGCTCGGGACCGCCCTCGGGGTGGACCTGACAGTACCTCCCCCCCCCCCCCCCCCCGACAAACGTGACAAACTAGTAATCTGCAGAGCATGAATCACCAGGAAAGTACCACGCCAGCCAGGCGTGCCGGGAGTGACAGCCAAAGACGCGAGGGCACAACACCAGTGGACAGGCGGTCATCCCGGGGGCGACCACGGAGCCCAGGGACCGGCCTACTCGGGCTACGCCCATGAAGAACCCGCTGTCGTGCGGGGCCAACACCCTGATCGGCCGGTACCCAGGAGCATACCTTGGGACCCCACGCGAGGGGCGCCGCCGACGTGACGACTCCGGAGGGCGCGAGGGGCACCGCCATGGCTTCGGAATGCGCGAGGGGCGCCATCATGGCTTCGGAGGGCGCGAGGGGCACCGCCATGGCTTCGGAGGGCGTGAGGGGCGCCATCATGGCTTCGGAGGGCGCGAGGGGCGCCGCCATGGCTTCGGAGGGCGCGAACCAAGGCGTGAGGTGGCACACGCCCACCTCCATAGGTTCACTGACTGAGGTGGCGGTAGGCAGGACGACATGGCTAGGGGCCGTGACATGGCTAGGGGCCGTGACATGGCTAGGGACTATGAAATGGGTTAGCCCTGCTTCACCAACACCTGGCCCCCCAGCACCCTGGGGCCTGATGGAGGAGGGACGGCCAGAGAGCTGGTTGAGCCTGATGGCGAGTGCTATGAGCTCGTCCAGCTCAAGCGCCTCACCTCGGCACGCCAACTCTTGCTGCATATGGGGAGCCAGCCTGTTGCGGAACACGGCGACAAGCGCGGCGTGACTCCAACCACTACGCGTGGCAAGGGAGCGGAACTCCAGCACATAGTGGGCTACCGACTTGTCACCCTGCTCCACTTACAGCAGCAGGTCGTCCGGCGTGAGCCCCCCTCGGGGACACTGAAATACTGTTTTAAAGTGCCTCAGGTACTCCGAGAAGGGCTTCACACTCAGCTACTCCCAGGTGGCGCTGGCCCAATCCAGAGCTTCTCCGGCGAGACGGGATACGAAGAAGGCGACCTTCGCCTGGTCAGTGCTGGTTCCTTGACAACTTAAAAAAACCGAGCACTGAAATACGAACCCCTCGCAAAGCTCTGGATTGCCAGAATACGTATCCGGAATGTCCATCGGATACGGACTAGGGATGTGGTGTGGAGAAAAAAACGGCTCCATGAGTGCTTGGATGTCACCCACTAGTTGGTTGTTGCTGCATCAGGCGACCAGCGGTCTCAGACACACTCAGCGGAGTGTGGTGCTGCTGCCCCAAGACTCCTGCCCCAAGAAGTCCTTGGGCGCGAGCAGCCAGATTCAGGGCACCCATCCCCGCTGTTCGGGGGTTTAAGGCCGAGACTTCTGTCATGCTGGCTAAGCTAGACATGGACGGGTGAACACTCGCAGGGACGGTGCGATGCATGATAATGTTTAATTAAATAAACAAGGGGAAAACACAAGAGTGCAGCAATAACAGAGAAGGATAAACAAGACAAACGTGACAAACTAATGTGGGCAAAACCTGAAGGCCACCTGAGGCTGGTAGGCAGCCAGGGAGCAAAGCGAGGCTGGGCCAACCTAACGGAGGGGGGAAGCCAAATACAGGAACCCAAACCACACTCATCAGGCGCTGATGAACTTACGTGACTAGAGTGCAAGGGAACCGGACTCCGAATATCACTGGCGACCAACCAATGAACCAGACAGCGAACTCCTTCTGAACGTGAAACAGCTCCGATAGAGCATACACTACCGAAACCCGTAGACTCTCCTAGAAGTCTCATGAACGTGAGGCCAACATAATGCTTGGCGTCGCAAGAGTAATTCTCGGCCCAGACCTTAGCGTTTGCTCCCCTTTTGTACCCCAGCTCTCAGGTGACCCAAATCAGAACTAATAACGGGAACAAACATGGCGCAGTCTGTAAACAGGTGTCAACATAAAAGTCCATGAACATAAAGCCTGTGGTCCGCGGCTCGGGACCGCCCTCGGGGTGGGCGCGGTGATGCGGACCTGACACGTAATACTATATGCAGGTCACATAGCATACCAGGTATGTATGCCTTTCTTGGTAAACCCCCTTTCCTCTTTTTTGGAAAAATCTTGGAAAATGTCAGCTGGGTGCTGTCCAGAAACGGTTGTCTGCCAGCAGGCATTTTCCAAGACCACTAAAAAAGAGGAAAGGGGGTTTAAAAAATCATAGGACTATAGAATATAATTTATGTTGGTAAAAACAACTGACTTCTATGTTAAATTTAGCCAGCAGAGAAGTATTAATATCAAAATTGTGTGTTTGCTTAAAATAGTGCATTTTTCTTAAGCAATGTCCCCTTTCAAGTGGAGTTGTAGGTCAAGTGCTAAGTAGACAATCATATGAAATAAATTAAATGCCTTGCAAAAAATAATTTAATACAATTTATACAACATATATAAATTGTATTAGAATGCTACCCTGCTCGAAATGGACTCCTCTCCCGCCACCCCAGTTGGTACGTTTCTCCAGTTAAGTTGCCCCGGCCAGACAGTCTTCCCTACCTCCCTGCGGCTCGCGCAAATCCATGCACCCCACCGCAACATCGCCTGTATCTCGGGGTAACCTCTGTTCAACCATTAACCACCATTCTTTCTGCCAGCAAACGATTATTAAATTCACAAGTAAGTCCTAACCTTCAAGTCCCAAGTTACTGAATATCGTAGGTTACTTAAATGTGGACCAGAGTGTGATGTATGGACAAGGGACAGCTGACTTATACTTTTTCTTTTTGTTTTATGTCTTTTTGTCCTTGTTGGCATTTTCACTTGTCTTCCAGACCTTGTGAACTATACCTCTCTCAAATGTGTCTCAGGAATCAGCAACAACATTGGATGATGCTGATGGGAACTCATTTTCAGCCGTCCTGAGAAGTGGTTGCTAATGCTTGCTGATCACAATAGCAGGTTGCCAATGTTGCCCTCCCTAAATTCTTACCTCTCCTGTGTTTATGCTCCTGTGTATACAAGAGAATATGTGCAAGTCACAAGAGAACAGAGAGTACTTTATTCCAAAAAGGTGCAGAAGAAATACCAACACATAATTTCAAATGTTGGAGATGAGTGTCAGCAATAACAGAGAAGGAGAAACAAGACAACGTGACAAAATAACATGGGTTAAACCTGAAGGCCACCTGAGGCTGGTAGGTAGCCAGGGAGCAAAGCGAGGCTGGGCCAACTTAATGGAGGGAGGAAGACAAGATTAAAGATTTAATTTTAATTTAGATTTAAAGATTTAGGCTGTGTCTGAGTCACGGACATTATCTGGAAGGTTATTCCAGAGTTGGGGGGCTTTATAAGAAAAGGCTCTTCCCTCTGCTGAGGTTTTCTGAATTTTGGGAAGGAGTAAGAAGCCAGCACTCTAGATCAAAGTAGTCTTAATGGTTCGTAATATGTAATAAGATCCCGCAGGTGCTCAGGAGCGAGGCCATGTAGGGCTTTATATGTTAACAGAAGAATTTTGTTCAGCCTTTTACAATACTCTGCCGACTAACTATCAGACTATGTGCTATGCTGCCCACCTCTATCCATGTCCCGGAAGTGGCACCTGTGCCCCTACCAGGCAAGCATTGCCAGCTGCCCCTGTTTCAACATCTGTTCAGGCGGTGGTGCCTGCAACTGCCCCAGGGCGAGCGGTGCCGGCTGCCACAGGTCCAGCGAAGGCGGTGCTTGCCACCCCCATTCCTGCCATGATGACGGCTTTCGCGTCCATTCCTGCGTTGGTGACACCCACTGCATCCGTTCCTGAGATGAGGATGCCCACCGCGTCCGTTCCTGTGTTGGTGATGCCCACCGCGTCCGCATTGGCCCCTGCCAAGACGTCGCCCCTGTTCCTGCCATGACGATGCCCTCTGCGTCCGTTCCTGCATTGGTGACGCCCCGGGTAGGCCGCAGTGGACTCCTAGACTCTTGATCGATTAAGTTAAGTTGTTTTGGTCCTTGTTTGGTTGTGTTTCATTCCATGTTCATGTTCATAGGTTTGCCCCAGTCATGTTTGTGGTTCATGTGTTTTTTATGTTTTCTAGTTCTGCCTGTGGTGCCTGGGCCCCAGGACTGGCCACCGGAGCCTGCGGAGATGAGGGGACCCCTTTCACGCAGTCAGGCAGGTGCTGGGTTCCCGGAGGCATGGGGGCCAGAGGTCCCGAAGTGCACTCCCGGGAGCTGGCCGACCATGTTGTTGGTCCCGCATGCAAGCGGGGACTTCAAGGGCGTCTTTGATGGTCACATCCCGGCATACCTGGCCGGCGGGGTTCCTCTGCGGCTGTTCAGGCTCTGCAGGTTGCTGGCCGGCAACCGGGGTGTCCCCATCAGGGGACCCGCCCGGCCGCCTTAGGGGGGTACTGTCAGCTCCTCGGTATCGTGCCCTCCCCCGGGGCGATGCTGAGCCACCGCCCACAGGCTAACATGAGGACTTTTGTTTGTATTTCCGTTCATGCTTTGATTCACAGACTCGGTTCATGTTCATTTGCGTTCATGTGTGTAACACGGTTCATGTTCACGTGTTTTGATTCAGGTTGGTCACGTCTTGTTTAGTTGATGCGTTTCACTTGAAGCTGGGGGTATTTAAGGGTTACTTTACAAGATCTGGATAGCGTTAGGTCAGCATCTGCTCGACTCCGTCGACTACTACCGGGTTTCACGGAGCTTCTAGTGTCGGACAAGATTCGCTCTTTTATCCAGTAATACCGTTCATGGTCAAGCTTCAATTCCAGGTCTGTTTAGCATTGCCGTTTGGGTTCTGCAGCTGATCTTCCAGCTCCCATTCCAGCAAGTTTTTCCTGAATATATTAAAAGTATGAAATGTAGAAAATGGAAAGGTCATAGCCACCATGTCATTTACAAGACTTATGCACTGACGTTTGAATTAAGTTTTCCAAGCCAATTAATTAACATTTACTAACTCTAACTAACACTTTCCTCTTCTAGGGATGCTATCTCTTCCAAGCACAACAAAACATGAATAGAGATTGGGGAGTTTTTTGGGTTTTTTTTACACATGGATGCAGGTGCAGAATTATTGGATTCTCTAATGAACATACACACAGCTGTACTGGCATAACCCTTGTTGGGCCCTTGAGCAAGGCCCTTCACCCTCTCTGCTCCCAAGGTTCAGGAATTGGCTGCCCATAGTTCTGTGTGTGTGTGTTTGTGTGCTCACCGCCCCTAGTTCACTAGTGTGTATGTGTTCACCACCTCAGATGGGTTAAATGCGGAGGACACATTTCACATAACACATAAGTGTTCTAAAAGCAGTCCAGCTTACCGCAGGTTCTATTATATGTTCCTGTCCACTGTGAATGCCACTGCCAGAACTGCTATCAGCAACAGGAGCTAATGAAGGCCCTGCTGTGACAAATGTCTGTAATTTTGGCACATTAGCTGCGTTTGCTTGAAGAGCAAGTTCATTTCTCTGCGCCCTGTTACAGAATCTTCTTTTCATCTCAGAAGATTCTGTAAGATAACGTTATGTTCATCCTATTTTGCACTGCACACCGGTGCACAGAGGAAGAAGGTGTTTCATGATAGGATTGGGCCAGCCCTGTGTCAGTAAAGAAACTAACCAATGGACCACAGACCAGCGTGTTTCAAGGGCTGGTGATAGAAAACAAAAAGACTTTTTTTACCGAATGTATTATGCAGGCAGGACCAACGCAAAAAGGGGTTGGTGTTTAACAATGGGATCGGGCAAGCGCAGTGTCATTCGGGCCTCTGAAAAAACAACCAGAAAAATGCCGGGTATGTCAAATGGACAGTCTGTCCCTGTTGCAAAGCAAAACGTGAAAAGAAAAAAGACAAAGTTAAAAGGTAGTGTGTAGAAACTGTGAGTGTGATTGCAGCTCAGCAGTGCCAAATTCCAACCATATATCCTGTTGACACCACTATTGCAACATTGTGACTCAAGACATAATATCTACTGTACTGTGCAATATTTTTAGACAACCGTAAGTTAAGCATTATTAGTGCAATAAATACAAATACAGTATTTTTGAATGTGTAATCCAACATCTGGTTTCACACATTAGTGTGGTGAGCTGGTCATGGAATTAAACAAGCTGGAGAAATCTGTCCAGTCTCAAGCCCCCAGGCCATGGCCATAACCTCAGATTTGGGTTATTGAACATTGAAGTCATGGGTGTCAAGGCCAATTACTTAATGTTTAGGAATTAAATGTCTTGTCAGAGTCACACTGTTCAAGCTCCTCAACCTTTAATACTATTGTTATTTGTGTATAAAGATTATTGTCCTATGGCTAAATTTCCAAGATTCTTAATTCACTGAGCTCCTGAGAGCGACCAATGTCAGCCACATAATGGTAACCTGATTTTAACACAAGTCTCATGCCTAACTAATCCCAGAAGTCAGCATGTATAAAGCCCATGTTCCCAGATACAGCCTTAGCATCTGCCATAGTTATCAGAGTGGCAAGTGTGATTCTACAGTTATGAAGTTGGTGAGTTTGGAAGGAAGTGCGTCTGGGATGTCAGATATCATCGCTGAGCTATATGTGTAACCCCAGGTATTATGTGCAGGATTTTTTCATTTTTACAATAAAATATATTATCGACAGTCTTAGACTTTAGTTGTAGAGTTTCGGGTTACAGCATGGCAGTGGCATTGATATCTTTGTTTGGTTCCTGGGTATTACACCAAAAATGTTAATCATTAAAGGATATGGCACTGGGTTCAACACCTTCTTTTGGAGTGCTGAGACCCCAAACATCAACAAATATTGTAAGCAATGCTTTAAGATGTATATTTATGTTGACTGAAGTGACATGGGCCCTCTCTTTTCATAATGTAATTTGTATTTATTGGTATGATTATGTAACTCAACAGTTGCTTGTGCAACAGTAACTGGGTTCCAGGTTTGGGGCTGGATTCCAGCATCTCAGAACATATATCTCTACTTTGCAAAAATTAAGATTTAGCCAATTGTTGGAGTACAGATCTTGTAAAATGTAAAAAAATATGTAAAGAATGTAAAATATGATGTGGATGGAGAGGACAGGCCTGTTTTCTTTTAAAGCCTGATGCATCTGTCCAGTAGGAACAAAAGCAAAAGAGCCTGTGCCTGAGACAAGCTTTTAGATCACTGAATGCTGTCATTAATGCTTAATCTTCAGGGTCTTGTTCCTTGGATTTAGAGTATAAACCACATATATACTGAATCTTTTTAATACAAATATGGGAATGGTGCAGGGGTTTTGACAAGTTGACAAGTTGGACAAAATTCTTTACTTTCAATGAAACCTGTGTTTTGTGCGTTTAACACACCAAAAACATGTTTTTTTCACAAGAAAACTGTATGAACTGCTTCAAAGTAGCTTTAAACTGCACACAGCTATTTTCTAACGTCTTAAAGCCATTCCCTGTCTCGGATTACTCTTCGTCTTTTTATTCGAATTTTCAACAAATGATCTGAATTGTCACACGCAATAAACGTTTCTGCATGAGAAAAACGTGATACTTGGGTCTTTAAAGCAGTTTTAAGCTGAATACAGCTATTAGGTCATGTTCAAACGCCACCTCCTCTCACGGTTGACTTTTCCACCCTTTTCCACTTCTCTTCAACAACTAAAATGCATTAAAATCATGTTTCTTTGACAATCTGAGAAACTGCGTAGTTTAGGCTAATAATTAAAAGACGTTTGGTTTTGGTTCTTCCAAATCGCTTAAATGGCAGTTCTGCGCATTACAAAGTGAATAAGCTGCTGAAAATTCATATGAAAGCACAAATAGCAGTACTGTGTTGTGAAACTTCAAATTCTCTCAGACCTCATGTAACTTACTTTCAAAGACAGCTTTTCTACTCTGCAAACGAGTTTTAAAGATACAACGTAAAACTAAGAACGTGCAGTTAATCAAACTCTGAAAAGTTGGACAAAATTCTTTACTTTCAATGAAACCTGTGTTTTGTGCTTTAAACACACTAAAATCACGTTTTTTTCACAAGAAAATTGTATCAACTGCTTTAAAGTTGCTTTAAACTGAACACAGCTATTTTCTAACGACTTGAAGCCATTCCCTGTCTCTGATTACTTTTCTTCTTTTTATTCGTGTTTTCAACAACTTATCTGCATTGTCACACGCATTAGATGTTTCTGCGCGAGAAAAACGTGATTCTTGAGTCTTTAAAGTGGTTTTGAGCTGAATACTACTATTTTGTCATGTTCAAACACCACCTCCTCTCACTGAAGAGTTTTCCACCTTTTTCCACTTCTCTTCAACAACTAAAATGCATTAACATCATGTTTCTTTGACAATCTGAGAAATTGCGTAGTTTTGGCTAATAATTAAAAGACGTTTGGTTCTGGTTCTTCCAAATCGCTTAAATGGCAGTTCTGCGCATTACAAAGTGAATAAGCTGCTGAAAATTCATATGAAAGCACAAATAGCAGAACTGTGTTGTGAAACTTCAAATTCTCTCAGACCTCATGTTACTTACTTTCAAAGACAGCTTTTCTACTCTGCAAATGCGTTTTAAAGATAAGACGTAGACTGAGAACATGCAGTTAATCAAACTCTGACAAGTTGGACAAAATTCTTTACTTTCAATGAAACCTGTGTTTTATGCTTTAAGCACACTAAAAACACGTTTTTTTCACAAGAAAACTGTATCAACTGCTTTAAAGTTGCTTTAAACTGCACACAGCTATTTTCTAACGACTTGAAGCCATTCCCTGTCTCTGATTACTTTTCTTCTTTTTATTCATGTTTTCAACAACTTATCTGCATTGTCACACGCATTAGATGTTTCTGCACGAGAATAAACATGATTCTTGAGTCTTTAAAGCGGTTTTGAGCTGAATACTGCTATTTTGTCATGTTCAAACACCGCCTCTTCTAACTGAAGACTTTTCCACTTTTTTCCACTTCTCTTCAACAACTATAATGCATTAACATCATGTTTCTTTGACAATCTGAGAAATTGCGTAGTTTTGGCTAATAATTAAAAGACGTTTGGTTTTGGTTTTCCCAAATCGCTTAAATGGCAGTTCTGCGCATTACAAAGTGAATCAGCTGCTTAAAATTCATATGAAAGCACAAATAGCAGTACTGTGTTGTGAAACTTCAAATTCTCTCAGACCTCATGTTACTTACTTTCAAAGACAGCTTTTCTACTCTGCAAACGTGTTTTAAAGATACGACGTAAAACTGAGAACGTGCAGTAAATAAAACCCTGTCAAGTTGGACAAAATTCTTTACTTTCAATGAAACCTGTGTTTTGTGCTTTAAGCACACTAAAAACACGTTTTTTTCACAAGAAAACTGTATCAACTACTTTAAAGTTGCTTTAAACTGCACACAGCTATTTTCTAACGACGTGAAGCCTTTCCCTGTCTCTGATTACTTTTCTTCTTTTTATTCGTGTTTTCAACAACTTATCTGCATTGTCACACGCAATAGACGTTTCTGCACGAGAAAAACGTGATTCTTGAGTCTTTAAAGCGGTTTTGAGCTGAATACTGCTATTTTGTCATGTTCAAACACCACCTCCTCTCACTGAAGACTTTTCCACTTCTCTTCAACAACTAAAATGCATTAACATCATGTTTCTTTGACAAACTGAGAAATTGCGTAGTTTTGGCTAATAATTAAAAGACGTTTGGTTTTGGTTCTCCCAAATCGCTTAAATGGCAGTTCTGCGCATTACAAAGTGAATAAGCTGCTGAAAATTCATATGAAAGCACAAATAGCAGTACTGTGTTGTGAAACTTCAAATTCTCTCAGACCTCATGTTACTTACTTTCAAAGACAGCTTTTCTACTCTGCAAACGTGTTTTATAGATACGACGTAAAACTGAGAACATGCAGTTAATAAAACCCTGTCAAGTTGGACAAAATTCTTTACTTTCAATGAAACCTGTGTTTTGTGCTTTAAGCACACTAAAAACACGTTTTTTTCACAAGGAAACTGTATCAACTGCTTTAAAGTTGCTTTAAACTGCACACAGCTATTTTCTAACGACTTGAAGCCATTCCCTGTCTCTGATTACTTTTCTTCTTTTTATTCGTGTTTTCAACAACTTATCTGCATTGTCACACGCAATAGACGTTTCTGCACGAGAAAAACGTGATTCTTGAGTCTTTAAAGCGGTTTTGAGCTGAATACTGCTATTTTGTCATGTTCAAACACCGCCTCTTCTAACTGAAGACTTTTCCACTTTTTTCCACTTCTCTTCAACAACTATAATGCATTAACATCATGTTTCTTTGACAATCTGAGAAATTGCGTAGTTTTGGCTAATAATTAAAAGACGTTTGGTTTTGGTTTTCCCAAATCGCTTAAATGGCAGTTCTGCGCATTACAAAGTGAATAAGCTGCTGAAAATTCATATGAAAGCACAAATAGCAGTACTGTGTTGTGAAACTTCAAATTCTCTCAGACCTCATGTTACTTACTTTCAAAGACAGCTTTTCTACTCTGCAAACGAGTTTTAAAGATACGACGTAAAACTGAGAACGTGCAGTAAATAAAACCCTGTCAAGTTGGACAAAATTCTTTACTTTCAATGAAACCTGTGTTTTGTGCTTTAAGCACACTAAAAACACGTTTTTTTCACAAGAAAACTGTATGAACTGCTTTAAAGTTGCTTTAAACTGCACACAGCTATTTTCTAACGACTTGAAGCCTTTCCCTGTCTCTGATTACTTTTCTTCTTTTTATTCGTGTTTTCAACAACTTATCTGCATTGTCAAACGCAATAGACGTTTCTGCACGAGAAAAACGTGATTCTTGAGTCTTTAAAGCGGTTTTGAGCTGAATACTGCTATTTTGTCATGTTCAAACACCACCTCCTCTCACTGAAGACTTTTCCACCTTTTTCCACTTCTCTTCAACAACTATAATGCATTAACATCATGTTTCTTTGACAATCTGAGAAATTGCGTAGTTTTGGCTAATAATTAAAAGACGTTTGGTTTTGGTTCTCCCAAATCGCTTAAATGGCAGTTCTGCGCATTACAAAGTGAATCAGCTGCTGAAAATTCATATGAAAGCACAAATAGCAGTACTGTGTTGTGAAACTTCAAATTCTCTCAGACCTCATGTTACTTACTTTCAAAGACAGCTTTTCAACTCTGCAAACGTGTTTTAAAGATACGACGTAAAACTGAGAACATGCAGTTAATAAAACCCTGTCAAGTTGGACAAAATTCTTTACTTTCAATAAAACCTGTGTTTTGTGCTTTAAACACACTAAAAACACGTTTTTTTCACAAGAAAACTGTATCAACTGCTTTAAAGTTGCTTTAAACTGCACACAGCTATTTTCTAACGACTTGAAGCCATTCCCTGTCTCGGATTACTTTTCTTCTTTCATTCGTGTTTTCAACAACTTATCTGCATTGTCACACGCAATAAACGTTTCTGCACGAGAAAAACGTGATTCTTGAGTCTTTAAAGCGGTTTTGAGCTGAATACTGCTATTTTGTCATGTTCAAACACCACCTCCTCTCACTGAAGACTTTTCCACTTCTCTTCAACAACTATAATGCATTAACATCATGTTTCTTTGACAAACTGAGAAATTGCGTAGTTTTGGCTAATAATTAAAAGACGTTTGGTTTTGGTTCTCCCAAATCGCTTAAAATGGCAGTTCTGCGCATTACAAAGTAAATAAGCTGCTGAAAATTCATATGAAATCACAAATAGCAGTACTGTGTTGTGAAACTTCAAATTCTCTCAGACCTCATGTTACTTACTTTCAAAGACAGCTTTTCTACTCTGCAAACGTGTTTTAAAGATAAGACGTAGACTGAGAACATGCAGTTAATCAAACTCTGACAAGTTGGACAAAATTCTTTACTTTCAATGAAACCTGTGTTTTATGCTTTAAGCACACTAAAAACACGTTTTTTTCACAAGAAAACTGTATCAACTGCTTTAAAGTTGCTTTAAACTGCACACAGCTATTTTCTAACGACTTGAAGCCATTCCCTGTCTCTGATTACTTTTCTTCTTTTTATTCATGTTTTCAACAACTTATCTGCATTGTCACACGCATTAGATGTTTCTGCACGAGAATAAACATGATTCTTGAGTCTTTAAAGCGGTTTTGAGCTGAATACTGCTATTTTGTCATGTTCAAACACCGCCTCTTCTAACTGAAGACTTTTCCACTTTTTTCCACTTCTCTTCAACAACTATAATGCATTAACATCATGTTTCTTTGACAATCTGAGAAATTGCGTAGTTTTGGCTAATAATTAAAAGACGTTTGGTTTTGGTTTTCCCAAATCGCTTAAATGGCAGTTCTGCGCATTACAAAGTGAATCAGCTGCTTAAAATTCATATGAAAGCACAAATAGCAGTACTGTGTTGTGAAACTTCAAATTCTCTCAGACCTCATGTTACTTACTTTCAAAGACAGCTTTTCTACTCTGCAAACGTGTTTTAAAGATACGACGTAAAACTGAGAACGTGCAGTAAATAAAACCCTGTCAAGTTGGACAAAATTCTTTACTTTCAATGAAACCTGTGTTTTGTGCTTTAAGCACACTAAAAACACGTTTTTTTCACAAGAAAACTGTATCAACTACTTTAAAGTTGCTTTAAACTGCACACAGCTATTTTCTAACGACGTGAAGCCTTTCCCTGTCTCTGATTACTTTTCTTCTTTTTATTCGTGTTTTCAACAACTTATCTGCATTGTCACACGCAATAGACGTTTCTGCACGAGAAAAACGTGATTCTTGAGTCTTTAAAGCGGTTTTGAGCTGAATACTGCTATTTTGTCATGTTCAAACACCGCCTCTTCTAACTGAAGACTTTTCCACTTTTTTCCACTTCTCTTCAACAACTATAATGCATTAACATCATGTTTCTTTGACAATCTGAGAAATTGCGTAGTTTTGGCTAATAATTAAAAGACGTTTGGTTTTGGTTTTCCCAAATCGCTTAAATGGCAGTTCTGCGCATTACAAAGTGAATAAGCTGCTGAAAATTCATATGAAAGCACAAATAGCAGTACTGTGTTGTGAAACTTCAAATTCTCTCAGACCTCATGTTACTTACTTTCAAAGACAGCTTTTCTACTCTGCAAACGAGTTTTAAAGATACGACGTAAAACTGAGAACGTGCAGTAAATAAAACCCTGTCAAGTTGGACAAAATTCTTTACTTTCAATGAAACCTGTGTTTTGTGCTTTAAGCACACTAAAAACACGTTTTTTTCACAAGAAAACTGTATGAACTGCTTTAAAGTTGCTTTAAACTGCACACAGCTATTTTCTAACGACTTGAAGCCTTTCCCTGTCTCTGATTACTTTTCTTCTTTTTATTCGTGTTTTCAACAACTTATCTGCATTGTCAAACGCAATAGACGTTTCTGCACGAGAAAAACGTGATTCTTGAGTCTTTAAAGCGGTTTTGAGCTGAATACTGCTATTTTGTCATGTTCAAACACCACCTCCTCTCACTGAAGACTTTTCCACTTCTCTTCAACAACTATAATGCATTAACATCATGTTTCTTTGACAAACTGAGAAATTGCGTAGTTTTGGCTAATAATTAAAAGACGTTTGGTTTTGGTTCTCCCAAATCGCTTAAAATGGCAGTTCTGCGCATTACAAAGTAAATAAGCTGCTGAAAATTCATATGAAATCACAAATAGCAGTACTGTGTTGTGAAACTTCAAATTCTCTCAGACCTCATGTTACTTACTTTCAAAGACAGCTTTTCTACTCTGCAAACGTGTTTTAAAGATAAGACGTAGACTGAGAACATGCAGTTAATCAAACTCTGACAAGTTGGACAAAATTCTTTACTTTCAATGAAACCTGTGTTTTATGCTTTAAGCACACTAAAAACACGTTTTTTTCACAAGAAAACTGTATCAACTGCTTTAAAGTTGCTTTAAACTGCACACAGCTATTTTCTAACGACTTGAAGCCATTCCCTGTCTCTGATTACTTTTCTTCTTTTTATTCATGTTTTCAACAACTTATCTGCATTGTCACACGCATTAGATGTTTCTGCACGAGAATAAACATGATTCTTGAGTCTTTAAAGCGGTTTTGAGCTGAATACTGCTATTTTGTCATGTTCAAACACCGCCTCTTCTAACTGAAGACTTTTCCACTTTTTTCCACTTCTCTTCAACAACTATAATGCATTAACATCATGTTTCTTTGACAATCTGAGAAATTGCGTAGTTTTGGCTAATAATTAAAAGACGTTTGGTTTTGGTTTTCCCAAATCGCTTAAATGGCAGTTCTGCGCATTACAAAGTGAATCAGCTGCTTAAAATTCATATGAAAGCACAAATAGCAGTACTGTGTTGTGAAACTTCAAATTCTCTCAGACCTCATGTTACTTACTTTCAAAGACAGCTTTTCTACTCTGCAAACGTGTTTTAAAGATACGACGTAAAACTGAGAACGTGCAGTAAATAAAACCCTGTCAAGTTGGACAAAATTCTTTACTTTCAATGAAACCTGTGTTTTGTGCTTTAAGCACACTAAAAACACGTTTTTTTCACAAGAAAACTGTATCAACTACTTTAAAGTTGCTTTAAACTGCACACAGCTATTTTCTAACGACGTGAAGCCTTTCCCTGTCTCTGATTACTTTTCTTCTTTTTATTCGTGTTTTCAACAACTTATCTGCATTGTCACACGCAATAGACGTTTCTGCACGAGAAAAACGTGATTCTTGAGTCTTTAAAGCGGTTTTGAGCTGAATACTGCTATTTTGTCATGTTCAAACACCACCTCCTCTCACTGAAGACTTTTCCACTTCTCTTCAACAACTAAAATGCATTAACATCATGTTTCTTTGACAAACTGAGAAATTGCGTAGTTTTGGCTAATAATTAAAAGACGTTTGGTTTTGGTTCTCCCAAATCGCTTAAATGGCAGTTCTGCGCATTACAAAGTGAATAAGCTGCTGAAAATTCATATGAAAGCACAAATAGCAGTACTGTGTTGTGAAACTTCAAATTCTCTCAGACCTCATGTTACTTACTTTCAAAGACAGCTTTTCTACTCTGCAAACGTGTTTTATAGATACGACGTAAAACTGAGAACATGCAGTTAATAAAACCCTGTCAAGTTGGACAAAATTCTTTACTTTCAATGAAACCTGTGTTTTGTGCTTTAAGCACACTAAAAACACGTTTTTTTCACAAGGAAACTGTATCAACTGCTTTAAAGTTGCTTTAAACTGCACACAGCTATTTTCTAACGACTTGAAGCCATTCCCTGTCTCTGATTACTTTTCTTCTTTTTATTCGTGTTTTCAACAACTTATCTGCATTGTCACACGCAATAGACGTTTCTGCACGAGAAAAACGTGATTCTTGAGTCTTTAAAGCGGTTTTGAGCTGAATACTGCTATTTTGTCATGTTCAAACACCGCCTCTTCTAACTGAAGACTTTTCCACTTTTTTCCACTTCTCTTCAACAACTATAATGCATTAACATCATGTTTCTTTGACAATCTGAGAAATTGCGTAGTTTTGGCTAATAATTAAAAGACGTTTGGTTTTGGTTTTCCCAAATCGCTTAAATGGCAGTTCTGCGCATTACAAAGTGAATAAGCTGCTGAAAATTCATATGAAAGCACAAATAGCAGTACTGTGTTGTGAAACTTCAAATTCTCTCAGACCTCATGTTACTTACTTTCAAAGACAGCTTTTCTACTCTGCAAACGAGTTTTAAAGATACGACGTAAAACTGAGAACGTGCAGTAAATAAAACCCTGTCAAGTTGGACAAAATTCTTTACTTTCAATGAAACCTGTGTTTTGTGCTTTAAGCACACTAAAAACACGTTTTTTTCACAAGAAAACTGTATGAACTGCTTTAAAGTTGCTTTAAACTGCACACAGCTATTTTCTAACGACTTGAAGCCTTTCCCTGTCTCTGATTACTTTTCTTCTTTTTATTCGTGTTTTCAACAACTTATCTGCATTGTCAAACGCAATAGACGTTTCTGCACGAGAAAAACGTGATTCTTGAGTCTTTAAAGCGGTTTTGAGCTGAATACTGCTATTTTGTCATGTTCAAACACCACCTCCTCTCACTGAAGACTTTTCCACCTTTTTCCACTTCTCTTCAACAACTATAATGCATTAACATCATGTTTCTTTGACAATCTGAGAAATTGCGTAGTTTTGGCTAATAATTAAAAGACGTTTGGTTTTGGTTCTCCCAAATCGCTTAAATGGCAGTTCTGCGCATTACAAAGTGAATCAGCTGCTGAAAATTCATATGAAAGCACAAATAGCAGTACTGTGTTGTGAAACTTCAAATTCTCTCAGACCTCATGTTACTTACTTTCAAAGACAGCTTTTCAACTCTGCAAACGTGTTTTAAAGATACGACGTAAAACTGAGAACATGCAGTTAATAAAACCCTGTCAAGTTGGACAAAATTCTTTACTTTCAATAAAACCTGTGTTTTGTGCTTTAAACACACTAAAAACACGTTTTTTTCACAAGAAAACTGTATCAACTGCTTTAAAGTTGCTTTAAACTGCACACAGCTATTTTCTAACGACTTGAAGCCATTCCCTGTCTCGGATTACTTTTCTTCTTTCATTCGTGTTTTCAACAACTTATCTGCATTGTCACACGCAATAAACGTTTCTGCACGAGAAAAACGTGATTCTTGAGTCTTTAAAGCGGTTTTGAGCTGAATACTGCTATTTTGTCATGTTCAAACACCACCTCCTCTCACTGAAGACTTTTCCACTTCTCTTCAACAACTATAATGCATTAACATCATGTTTCTTTGACAAACTGAGAAATTGCGTAGTTTTGGCTAATAATTAAAAGACGTTTGGTTTTGGTTCTCCCAAATCGCTTAAAATGGCAGTTCTGCGCATTACAAAGTAAATAAGCTGCTGAAAATTCATATGAAATCACAAATAGCAGTACTGTGTTGTGAAACTTCAAATTCTCTCAGACCTCATGTTACTTACTTTCAAAGACAGCTTTTCTACTCTGCAAACGTGTTTTAAAGATAAGACGTAGACTGAGAACATGCAGTTAATCAAACTCTGACAAGTTGGACAAAATTCTTTACTTTCAATGAAACCTGTGTTTTATGCTTTAAGCACACGTTTTTTTCACAAGAAAGCTGTATGAACTGCTTTAAAGTTGCTTTAAACTGCACACAGCTATTTTCTAACGACTTGAAGCCATTCCCTGTCTCGGATTACTTTTCTTCTTTTTATTCGTGTTTTCAACAACTTATCTGCATTGTCACACGCAATAGACGTTTCTGCACGAGAAAAACGTGATTCTTGAGTCTTTAAAGCGGTTTTGAGCTGAATACTGCTATTTTGTCATGTTCAAACACCACCTCCTCTCACTGAAGACTTTTCCACCTTTTTCCACTTCTCTTCAACAACTATAATGCATTAACATCATGTTTCTTTGACAATGTGAGAAATTGCGTAGTTTTGGCTAATAATTAAAAGACGTTTGGTTTTGGTTCTCCCAAATCGCTTAAATGGCAGTTCTGCGCATTACAAAGTGAATCAGCTGCTGAAAATTCATATGAAAGCACAAATAGCAGTACTGTGTTGTGAAACTTTAAATTCTCTCAGACCTCATGTTACTTACTTTCAAAGACAGCTTTTCTACTCTGCAAACGAGTTTTAAAGATACGACGTAAAACTGAGAACGTGCAGTTAATAAAACCCTGTCAAGTTGGACAAAATTCTTTACTTTCAATGAAACCTGTGTTTTGTGCTTTAAGCACACTAAAAACACGTTTTTTTCACAAGAAAACTGTATCAACTGCTTTAAAGTTGCTTTAAACTGCACACAGCTATTTTCTAACGACGTGAAGCCTTTCCCTGTCTCTGATTACTTTTCTTCTTTTTATTCGTGTTTTCAACAACTTATCTGCATTGTCACACGCAATAGACGTTTCTGCACGAGAAAAACGTGATTCTTGAGTCTTTAAAGCGGTTTTGAGCTGAATACTGCTATTTTGTCATGTTCAAACACCACCTCCTCTCACTGAAGACTTTTCCACTTCTCTTCAACAACTAAAATGCATTAACATCATGTTTCTTTGACAAACTGAGAAATTGCGTAGTTTTGGCTAATAATTAAAAGACGTTTGGTTTTGGTGCTCCCAAATCGCTTAAATGGCAGTTCTGCGCATTACAAAGTGAATCAGCTGCTGAAAATTCATATGAAAGCACAAATAGCAGTACTGTGTTGTGAAACTTTAAATTCTCTCAGACCTCATGTTAATTACTTTCAAAGACAGCTTTTCTACTCTGCAAACGTGTTTTAAAGATACGACGTAAAACTGAGAACGTGCAGTTAATAAAACCCTGTCAAGTTGGACAAAATTCTTTACTTTCAATGAAACCAGTGTTTTGTGCTTTAAGCACACTAAAAACACGTTTTTTTCACAAGAAAACTGTATCAACTGCTTTAAAGTTGCTTTAAACTGCACACAGCAATTTTCTAACGACTTGAAGCCATCCCCTGTCTCGGATTACTTTTCTTCATTTTATTCGTGTTTTCAACAACTTATCTGCATTGTCACACGCAATAGACGTTTCTGCACGAGAAAAACATGATTCTTGAGTCTTTAAAGCGGTTTTGAGCTGAATACTGCTATTTTGTCATGTTCAAACACCACCTCCTCTCACTGAAGACTTTTCCACCTTTTTCCACTTCTCTTCAACAACTATAATGCATTAACATCATGTTTCTTTGACAATCTGAGAAATTGCGTAGTTTTGGCTAATAATTAAAAGACGTTTGGTTTTGGTTCTCCCAAATCGCTTAAATGGCAGTTCTGCGCATTACAAAGTGAATAAGCTGCTGAAAATTCATATGAAAGCACAAATAGCAGTACTGTGTTGTGAAACTTCAAATTCTCTCAGACCTCATGTTACTTACTTTCAAAGACAGCTTTTCTACTCTGCAAACGTGTTTTAAAGATACGACGTAAAACTGAGAACATGCAGTTAATAAAACCCTGTCAAGTTGGACAAAATTCTTTACTTTCAATGAAACCAGTGTTTTGTGCTTTAAGCACACTAAAAACACGTTTTTTTCACAAGAAAACTGTATCAACTGCTTTAAAGTTGCTTTAAACTGCACACAGCTATTTTCTAACGACTTGAAGCCATTCCCTGTCTCGGATTACTTTTCTTCTTTCATTCGTGTTTTCAACAACTTATCTGCATTGTCACACGCAATAAACGTTTCTGCACGAGAAAAACGTGATTCTTGAGTCTTTAAAGCGGTTTTGAGCTGAATACTGCAATTTTGTCATGTTCAAACACCACCTCCTCTCACTGAAGACTTTTCCACTTCTCTTCAACAACTATAATGCATTAACATCATGTTTCTTTGACAAACTGAGAAATTGCGTAGTTTTGGCTAATAATTAAAAGACGTTTGGTTTTGGTTCTCCCAAATCGCTTAAAATGGCAGTTCTGCGCATTACAAAGTAAATAAGCTGCTGAAAATTCATATGAAATCACAAATAGCAGTACTGTGTTGTGAAACTTCAAATTCTCTCAGACCTCATGTTACTTACTTTCAAAAACAGCTTTTCTACTCTGCAAACGTGTTTTAAAGATAAGACGTAGACTGAGAACATGCAGTTAATCAAACTCTGACAAATTGGACAAAATTCTTTACTTTCAATGAAACCTGTGTTTTATGCTTTAAGCACACGTTTTTTTCACAAGAAAGCTGTATGAACTGCTTTAAAGTTGCTTTAAACTGCACACAGCTATTTTCTAACGACTTGAAGCCATTCCCTGTCTCGGATTACTTTTCTTCTTTTTATTCGTGTTTTCAACAACTTATCTGCATTGTCACACGCAATAGACGTTTCTGCACGAGAAAAACGTGATTCTTGAGTCTTTAAAGCGGTTTTGAGCTGAATACTGCTATTTTGTCATGTTCAAACACCACCTCCTCTCACTGAAGACTTTTCCACCTTTTTCAACTTCTCTTCAACAACTATAATGCATTAACATCATGTTTCTTTGACAATCTGAGAAATTGCGTAGTTTTGGCTAATAATTAAAGCAGTTTTAAGCTGAATACAGCTCTTTTGTCATGTTCAAACGCGACCTCCTCTCACTGAAGACTTTTCCACTTCTTTCCACTTCTGTTTAACAACTGAAATGCATTAAAATCATGTTTCTTTGACAATCTGAGAAAATACATAGTTTTGGCTAATAATTAAAAGACGTTTGGTTTTGGTTCTTCCAAATCTCTTAAATGGCAGTTCTGCGCATTACAAAGTGAATGAGATGCTGAAAATTCATATGAAAGCACAAATAGCAGTACTGTGTTGTGAAACTTCAAATTCTCTCAGACCTCATGTTACTTACTTTCAAAGAAAGCTTTTCTACTCTGCAAACGACTGTTAAACATACTACAGACTGAGAACGTGCCGTTCATAAAACCCGGTGAAGTAATATGCCGTTAATAAAACCCTGACAAGTTTGACAATATTCTTTACTTTCAATGAAACCTTTGTTTTGTGCTTTAAACACACTAAAAACACGTTTTGTTTTTACAAGAAAACTGTATGAACTGCTTCAAAGTAGCTTTAAACTACACAAAGCTATTTCCTAAGAACTTGAAACCATTCCCTGTCTTGGATTACTCTTTTTCTTTTTATTCGTGTTTTCAACAAATGATCTGCATTGTCACACACAATAGACGTTTCTGCTCGAGAAAAACGTGATACTTGGGTCTTTAAAACAGTCTTAAGCTGAATACAGATATTTTGTCATGTTCAAACACCACCTCCTCTCACTGAAGACTTTTCCACTTCTGTTTAACAACTGAAATGCATTAACATCATGTTTCTTTGACAATCTGAGAAAATGCATAGTTTTGGCTAATAATTAAAAGACGTTTGGTTTTGGTTCTTCCAAATCTCTTAAATGGTAGTTCTGCGCATTTACTTTCAATGAAACCTGTGTTTTGTGCTTAAAGCACACGTTTTTTTCACAAGAAAACTGTATGAACTGCTTTAAAGTTGCTTTCAACTGCACACAGCTATTTTCTAACGACTTGAAGCCATTCCCTGTCTCGGATTACTTTTCTTCTTTGTATTCGTGTTTTCAACAACTTATCTGCATTTTCACACGCAATAGACGTTTCTGCACGAGAAAAACATGATTCTTGAGTCTTTAAAGCGGTTTTGAGCTGAATACTGCTATTTTGTCATGTTCAAAAACCACCTCCTCTCACTGAAGACTTTTCCACTTCTCTTCAACAACTAAAATGCATTAACATCATGTTTCTTTGACAAACTGAGAAATTGCGTAGTTTTGGCTAATAATTAAAAGACGTTTGGTTTTGGTGCTCCCAAATCGCTTAAATGGCAGTTCTGCGCATTACAAAGTGAATCAGCTGCTGAAAATTCATATGAAAGCACAAATAGCAGTACTGTGTTGTGAAACTTTAAATTCTCTCAGACCTCATGTTACTTACTTTCAAAGACAGCTTTTCTACTCTGCAAACGTGTTTTAAAGATAAGACGTAGACTGAGAACATGCAGTTAATCAAACTCTGACAAGTTGGACAAAATTCTTTACTTTCAATGAAACCTGTGTTTTATGCTTTAAGCACACGTTTTTTTCACAAGAAAGCTGTATGAACTGCATTAAAGTTGCTTTAAACTGCACACAGCTATTTTCTAACGACTTGAAGCCATTCCCTGTCTCGGATTACTTTTCTTCTTTTTATTCGTGTTTTCAACAACTTATCTGCATTTTCACACGCAATAGACGTTTCTGCACGAGAAAAACATGATTCTTGAGTCTTTAAAGCGGTTTTGAGCTGAATACTGCTATTTTGTCATGTTCAAAAACCACCTCCTCTCACTGAAGACTTTTCCACTTCTCTTCAACAACTAAAATGCATTAACATCATGTTTCTTTGACAAACTGAGAAATTGCGTAGTTTTGGCTAATAATTAAAAGACGTTTGGTTTTGGTGCTCCCAAATCGCTTAAATGGCAGTTCTGCGCATTACAAAGTGAATCAGCTGCTGAAAATTCATATGAAAGCACAAATAGCAGTACTGTGTTGTGAAACTTTAAATTCTCTCAGACCTCATGTTACTTACTTTCAAAGACAGCTTTTCTACTCTGCAAACGTGTTTTAAAGATAAGACGTAGACTGAGAACATGCAGTTAATCAAACTCTGACAAGTTGGACAAAATTCTTTACTTTCAATGAAACCTGTGTTTTATGCTTTAAGCACACGTTTTTTTCACAAGAAAGCTGTATGAACTGCATTAAAGTTGCTTTAAACTGCACACAGCTATTTTCTAACGACTTGAAGCCATTCCCTGTCTCGGATTACTTTTCTTCTTTTTATTCGTGTTTTCAACAACTTATCTGCATTGTCACACGCAATAGACGTTTCTGCACGAGAAAAACGTGATTCTTGAGTCTTTAAAGCGGTTTTGAGCTGAATACTGCTATTTTGTCATGTTCAAACACCACCTCCTCTCACTGAAGACTTTTCCACCTTTTTCCACTTCTCTTCAACAACTATAATGCATTAACATCATGTTTCTTTGACAATGTGAGAAATTGCGTAGTTTTGGCTAATAATTAAAAGACGTTTGGTTTTGGTTCTCCCAAATCGCTTAAATGGCAGTTCTGCGCATTACAAAGTGAATCAGCTGCTGAAAATTCATATGAAAGCACAAATAGCAGTACTGTGTTGTGAAACTTTAAATTCTCTCAGACCTCATGTTACTTACTTTCAAAGACAGCTTTTCTACTCTGCAAACGAGTTTTAAAGATACGACGTAAAACTGAGAACGTGCAGTTAATAAAACCCTGTCAAGTTGGACAAAATTCTTTACTTTCAATGAAACCTGTGTTTTGTGCTTTAAGCACACTAAAAACACGTTTTTTTCACAAGAAAACTGTATCAACTGCTTTAAAGTTGCTTTAAACTGCACACAGCTATTTTCTAACGACGTGAAGCCTTTCCCTGTCTCTGATTACTTTTCATCTTTTTATTCGTGTTTTCAACAACTTATCTGCATTGTCACACGCAATAGACGTTTCTGCACGAGAAAAACGTGATTCTTGAGTCTTTAAAGCGGTTTTGAGCTGAATACTGCTATTTTGTCATGTTCAAACACCACCTCCTCTCACTGAAGACTTTTCCACTTCTCTTCAACAACTATAATGCATTAACATCATGTTTCTTTGACAAACTGAGAAATTGCGTAGTTTTGGCTAATAATTAAAAGACGTTTGGTTTTGGTTCTCCCAAATCGCTTAAAATGGCAGTTCTGCGCATTACAAAGTAAATAAGCTGCTGAAAATTCATATGAAATCACAAATAGCAGTACTGTGTTGTGAAACTTCAAATTCTCTCAGACCTCATGTTACTTACTTTCAAAGACAGCTTTTCTACTCTGCAAACGTGTTTTAAAGATAAGACGTAGACTGAGAACATGCAGTTAATCAAACTCTGACAAGTTGGACAAAATTCTTTACTTTCAATGAAACCTGTGTTTTATGCTTTAAGCACACGTTTTTTTCACAAGAAAGCTGTATGAACTGCTTTAAAGTTGCTTTAAACTGCACACAGCTATTTTCTAACGACTTGAAGCCATTCCCTGTCTCGGATTACTTTTCTTCTTTTTATTCGTGTTTTCAACAACTTATCTGCATTGTCACACGCAATAGACGTTTCTGCACGAGAAAAACGTGATTCTTGAGTCTTTAAAGCGGTTTTGAGCTGAATACTGCTATTTTGTCATGTTCAAACACCACCTCCTCTCACTGAAGACTTTTCCACCTTTTTCCACTTCTCTTCAACAACTATAATGCATTAACATCATGTTTCTTTGACAATGTGAGAAATTGCGTAGTTTTGGCTAATAATTAAAAGACGTTTGGTTTTGGTTCTCCCAAATCGCTTAAATGGCAGTTCTGCGCATTACAAAGTGAATCAGCTGCTGAAAATTCATATGAAAGCACAAATAGCAGTACTGTGTTGTGAAACTTTAAATTCTCTCAGACCTCATGTTACTTACTTTCAAAGACAGCTTTTCTACTCTGCAAACGAGTTTTAAAGATACGACGTAAAACTGAGAACGTGCAGTTAATAAAACCCTGTCAAGTTGGACAAAATTCTTTACTTTCAATGAAACCTGTGTTTTGTGCTTTAAGCACACTAAAAACACGTTTTTTTCACAAGAAAACTGTATCAACTGCTTTAAAGTTGCTTTAAACTGCACACAGCTATTTTCTAACGACGTGAAGCCTTTCCCTGTCTCTGATTACTTTTCATCTTTTTATTCGTGTTTTCAACAACTTATCTGCATTGTCACACGCAATAGACGTTTCTGCACGAGAAAAACGTGATTCTTGAGTCTTTAAAGCGGTTTTGAGCTGAATACTGCTATTTTGTCATGTTCAAACACCACCTCCTCTCACTGAAGACTTTTCCACTTCTCTTCAACAACTAAAATGCATTAACATCATGTTTCTTTGACAAACTGAGAAATTGCGTAGTTTTGGCTAATAATTAAAAGACGTTTGGTTTTGGTGCTCCCAAATCGCTTAAATGGCAGTTCTGCGCATTACAAAGTGAATCAGCTACTGAAAATTCATATGAAAGCACAAATAGCAGTACTGTGTTGTGAAACTTTAAATTCTCTCAGACCTCATCTTAATTACTTTCAAAGACAGCTTTTCTACTCTGCAAACGTGTTTTAAAGATACGACGTAAAACTGAGAACGTGCAGTTAATAAAACCCTGTCAAGTTGGACAAAATTCTTTACTTTCAATGAAACCAGTGTTTTGTGCTTTAAGCACACTAAAAACACGTTTTTTTCACAAGAAAACTGTATCAACTGCTTTAAAGTTGCTTTAAACTGCACACAGCAATTTTCTAACGACTTGAAGCCATCCCCTGTCTCGGATTACTTTTCTTCATTTTATTCGTGTTTTCAACAACTTATCTGCATTGTCACACGCAATAGACGTTTCTGCACGAGAAAAACATGATTCTTGAGTCTTTAAAGCGGTTTTGAGCTGAATACTGCTATTTTGTCATGTTCAAACACCACCTCCTCTCACTGAAGACTTTTCCACTTCTCTTCAACAACTATAATGCATTAACATCATGTTTCTTTGACAAACTGAGAAATTGCGTAGTTTTGGCTAATAATTAAAAGACGTTTGGTTTTGGTTCTCCCAAATCGCTTAAAATGGCAGTTCTGCGCATTACAAAGTAAATAAGCTGCTGAAAATTCATATGAAATCACAAATAGCAGTACTGTGTTGTGAAACTTCAAATTCTCTCAGACCTCATGTTACTTACTTTCAAAGACAGCTTTTCTACTCTGCAAACATGTTTTAAAGATAAGACGTAGACTGAGAACATGCAGTTAATCAAACTCTGACAAGTTGGACAAAATTCTTTACTTTCAATGAAACCTGTGTTTTATGCTTTAAGCACACGTTTTTTTCACAAGAAAGCTGTATGAACTGCTTTAAAGTTGCTTTAAACTGCACACAGCTATTTTCTAACGACTTGAAGCCATTCCCTGTCTCGGATTACTTTTCTTCTTTTTATTCGTGTTTTCAACAACTTATCTGCATTGTCACACGCAATAGACGTTTCTGCACGAGAAAAACGTGATTCTTGAGCCTTTAAAGCGGTTTTGAGCTGAATACTGCTATTTTGTCATGTTCAAACACCACCTCCTCTCACTGAAGACTTTTCCACCTTTTTCCACTTCTCTTCAACAACTATAATGCATTAACATCATGTTTCTTTGACAATGTGAGAAATTGCGTAGTTTTGGCTAATAATTAAAAGACGTTTGGTTTTGGTTCTCCCAAATCGCTTAAATGGCAGTTCTGCGCATTACAAAGTGAATCAGCTGCTGAAAATTCATATGAAAGCACAAATAGCAGTACTGTGTTGTGAAACTTTAAATTCTCTCAGACCTCATGTTACTTACTTTCAAAGACAGCTTTTCTACTCTGCAAACGAGTTTTAAAGATACGACGTAAAACTGAGAACGTGCAGTTAATAAAACCCTGTCAAGTTGGACAAAATTCTTTACTTTCAATGAAACCTGTGTTTTGTGCTTTAAGCACACTAAAAACACGTTTTTTTCACAAGAAAACTGTATCAACTGCTTTAAAGTTGCTTTAAACTGCACACAGCAATTTTCTAACGACTTGAAGCCATCCCCTGTCTCGGATTACTTTTCTTCATTTTATTCGTGTTTTCAACAACTTATCTGCATTGTCACACGCAATAGACGTTTCTGCACGAGAAAAACATGATTCTTGAGTCTTTAAAGCGGTTTTGAGCTGAATACTGCTATTTTGTCATGTTCAAACACCACCTCCTCTCACTGAAGACTTTTCCACCTTTTTCCACTTCTCTTCAACAACTATAATGCATTAACATCATGTTTCTTTGACAAACTGAGAAATTGCGTAGTTTTGGCTAATAATTAAAAGACGTTTGGTTTTGGTTCTCCCAAATCGCTTAAAATGGCAGTTCTGCGCATTACAAAGTAAATAAGCTGCTGAAAATTCATATGAAATCACAAATAGCAGTACTGTGTTGTGAAACTTCAAATTCTCTCAGACCTCATGTTACTTACTTTCAAAGACAGCTTTTCTACTCTGCAAACGTGTTTTAAAGATAAGACGTAGACTGAGAACATGCAGTTAATCAAACTCTGACAAGTTGGACAAAATTCTTTACTTTCAATGAAACCTGTGTTTTATGCTTTAAGCACACGTTTTTTTCACAAGAAAGCTGTATGAACTGCTTTAAAGTTGCTTTAAACTGCACACAGCTATTTTCTAACGACTTGAAGCCATTCCCTGTCTCGGATTACTTTTCTTCTTTTTATTCGTGTTTTCAACAACTTATCTGCATTGTCACACGCAATAGACGTTTCTGCACGAGAAAAACGTGATTCTTGAGCCTTTAAAGCGGTTTTGAGCTGAATACTGCTATTTTGTCATGTTCAAACACCACCTCCTCTCACTGAAGACTTTTCCACCTTTTTCCACTTCTCTTCAACAACTATAATGCATTAACATCATGTTTCTTTGACAATGTGAGAAATTGCGTAGTTTTGGCTAATAATTAAAAGACGTTTGGTTTTGGTTCTCCCAAATCGCTTAAATGGCAGTTCTGCGCATTACAAAGTGAATCAGCTGCTGAAAATTCATATGAAAGCACAAATAGCAGTACTGTGTTGTGAAACTTTAAATTCTCTCAGACCTCATGTTACTTACTTTCAAAGACAGCTTTTCTACTCTGCAAACGAGTTTTAAAGATACGACGTAAAACTGAGAACGTGCAGTTAATAAAACCCTGTCAAGTTGGACAAAATTCTTTACTTTCAATGAAACCTGTGTTTTGTGCTTTAAGCACACTAAAAACACGTTTTTTTCACAAGAAAACTGTATCAACTGCTTTAAAGTTGCTTTAAACTGCACACAGCAATTTTCTAACGACTTGAAGCCATCCCTTGTCTCGGATTACTTTTCTTCATTTTATTCGTGTTTTCAACAACTTATCTGCATTGTCACACGCAATAGACGTTTCTGCACGAGAAAAACATGATTCTTGAGTCTTTAAAGCGGTTTTGAGCTGAATACTGCTATTTTGTCATGTTCAAACACCACCTCCTCTCACTGAAGACTTTTCCACCTTTTTCCACTTCTCTTCAACAACTATAATGCATTAACATCATGTTTCTTTGACAAACTGAGAAATTGCGTAGTTTTGGCTAATAATTAAAAGACGTTTGGTTTTGGTTCTCCCAAATCGCTTAAAATGGCAGTTCTGCGCATTACAAAGTAAATAAGCTGCTGAAAATTCATATGAAATCACAAATAGCAGTACTGTGTTGTGAAACTTCAAATTCTCTCAGACCTCATGTTACTTACTTTCAAAGACAGCTTTTCTACTCTGCAAACGTGTTTTAAAGATAAGACGTAGACTGAGAACATGCAGTTAATCAAACTCTGACAAGTTGGACAAAATTCTTTACTTTCAATGAAACCTGTGTTTTATGCTTTAAGCACACGTTTTTTTCACAAGAAAGCTGTATGAACTGCTTTAAAGTTGCTTTAAACTGCACACAGCTATTTTCTAACGACTTGAAGCCATTCCCTGTCTCGGATTACTTTTCTTCTTTTTATTCGTGTTTTCAACAACTTATCTGCATTGTCACACGCAATAGACGTTTCTGCACGAGAAAAACGTGATTCTTGAGTCTTTAAAGCGGTTTTGAGCTGAATACTGCTATTTTGTCATGTTCAAACACCACCTCCTCTCACTGAAGACTTTTCCACCTTTTTCCACTTCTCTTCAACAACTATAATGCATTAACATCATGTTTCTTTGACAATCTGAGAAATTGCGTAGTTTTGGCTAATAATTAAAGCAGTTTTAAGCTGAATACAGCTCTTTTGTCATGTTCAAACGCGACCTCCTCTCACTGAAGACTTTTCCACTTCTTTCCACTTCTGTTTAACAACTGAAATGCATTAAAATCATGTTTCTTTGACAATCTGAGAAAATACATAGTTTTGGCTAATAATTAAAAGACGTTTGGTTTTGGTTCTTCCAAATCTCTTAAATGGCAGTTCTGCGCATTACAAAGTGAATGAGATGCTGAAAATTCATATGAAAGCACAAATAGCAGTACTGTGTTGTGAAACTTCAAATTCTCTCAGACCTCATGTTACTTACTTTCAAAGAAAGCTTTTCTACTCTGCAAACGACTGTTAAACATACTACAGACTGAGAACGTGCCGTTCATAAAACCCGGTGAAGTAATATGCCGTTAATAAAACCCTGACAAGTTTGACAATATTCTTTACTTTCAATGAAACCTTTGTTTTGTGCTTTAAACACACTAAAAACACGTTTTGTTTTTACAAGAAAACTGTATGAACTGCTTCAAAGTAGCTTTAAACTACACAAAGCTATTTCCTAAGAACTTGAAACCATTCCCTGTCTTGGATTACTCTTTTTCTTTTTATTCGTGTTTTCAACAAATGATCTGCATTGTCACACACAATAGACGTTTCTGCTCGAGAAAAACGTGATACTTGGGTCTTTAAAACAGTCTTAAGCTGAATACAGATATTTTGTCATGTTCAAACACCACCTCCTCTCACTGAAGACTTTTCCACTTCTGTTTAACAACTGAAATGCATTAACATCATGTTTCTTTGACAATCTGAGAAAATGCATAGTTTTGGCTAATAATTAAAAGACGTTTGGTTTTGGTTCTTCCAAATCTCTTAAATGGTAGTTCTGCGCATTTACTTTCAATGAAACCTGTGTTTTGTGCTTAAAGCACACGTTTTTTTCACAAGAAAACTGTATGAACTGCTTTAAAGTTGCTTTCAACTGCACACAGCTATTTTCTAACGACTTGAAGCCATTCCCTGTCTCGGATTACTTTTCTTCTTTGTATTCGTGTTTTCAACAACTTATCTGCATTTTCACACGCAATAGACGTTTCTGCACGAGAAAAACATGATTCTTGAGTCTTTAAAGCGGTTTTGAGCTGAATACTGCTATTTTGTCATGTTCAAAAACCACCTCCTCTCACTGAAGACTTTTCCACTTCTCTTCAACAACTAAAATGCATTAACATCATGTTTCTTTGACAAACTGAGAAATTGCGTAGTTTTGGCTAATAATTAAAAGACGTTTGGTTTTGGTGCTCCCAAATCGCTTAAATGGCAGTTCTGCGCATTACAAAGTGAATCAGCTGCTGAAAATTCATATGAAAGCACAAATAGCAGTACTGTGTTGTGAAACTTTAAATTCTCTCAGACCTCATGTTACTTACTTTCAAAGACAGCTTTTCTACTCTGCAAACGTGTTTTAAAGATAAGACGTAGACTGAGAACATGCAGTTAATCAAACTCTGACAAGTTGGACAAAATTCTTTACTTTCAATGAAACCTGTGTTTTATGCTTTAAGCACACGTTTTTTTCACAAGAAAGCTGTATGAACTGCTTTAAAGTTGCTTTAAACTGCACACAGCTATTTTCTAACGACTTGAAGCCATTCCCTGTCTCGGATTACTTTTCTTCTTTTTATTCGTGTTTTCAACAACTTATCTGCATTGTCACACGCAATAGACGTTTCTGCACGAGAAAAACGTGATTCTTGAGTCTTTAAAGCGGTTTTGAGCTGAATACTGCTATTTTGTCATGTTCAAACACCACCTCCTCTCACTGAAGACTTTTCCACCTTTTTCCACTTCTCTTCAACAACTATAATGCATTAACATCATGTTTCTTTGACAATGTGAGAAATTGCGTAGTTTTGGCTAATAATTAAAAGACGTTTGGTTTTGGTTCTCCCAAATCGCTTAAATGGCAGTTCTGCGCATTACAAAGTGAATCAGCTGCTGAAAATTCATATGAAAGCACAAATAGCAGTACTGTGTTGTGAAACTTTAAATTCTCTCAGACCTCATGTTACTTACTTTCAAAGACAGCTTTTCTACTCTGCAAACGAGTTTTAAAGATACGACGTAAAACTGAGAACGTGCAGTTAATAAAACCCTGTCAAGTTGGACAAAATTCTTTACTTTCAATGAAACCTGTGTTTTGTGCTTTAAGCACACTAAAAACACGTTTTTTTCACAAGAAAACTGTATCAACTGCTTTAAAGTTGCTTTAAACTGCACACAGCTATTTTCTAACGACGTGAAGCCTTTCCCTGTCTCTGATTACTTTTCTTCTTTTTATTCGTGTTTTCAACAACTTATCTGCATTGTCACACGCAATAGACGTTTCTGCACGAGAAAAACGTGATTCTTGAGTCTTTAAAGCGGTTTTGAGCTGAATACTGCTATTTTGTCATGTTCAAACACCACCTCCTCTCACTGAAGACTTTTCCACTTCTCTTCAACAACTAAAATGCATTAACATCATGTTTCTTTGACAAACTGAGAAATTGCGTAGTTTTGGCTAATAATTAAAAGACGTTTGGTTTTGGTGCTCCCAAATCGCTTAAATGGCAGTTCTGCGCATTACAAAGTGAATCAGCTGCTGAAAATTCATATGAAAGCACAAATAGCAGTACTGTGTTGTGAAACTTTAAATTCTCTCAGACCTCATGTTAATTACTTTCAAAGACAGCTTTTCTACTCTGCAAACGTGTTTTAAAGATACGACGTAAAACTGAGAACGTGCAGTTAATAAAACCCTGTCAAGTTGGACAAAATTCTTTACTTTCAATGAAACCAGTGTTTTGTGCTTTAAGCACACTAAAAACACGTTTTTTTCACAAGAAAACTGTATCAACTGCTTTAAAGTTGCTTTAAACTGCACACAGCAATTTTCTAACGACTTGAAGCCATCCCCTGTCTCGGATTACTTTTCTTCATTTTATTCGTGTTTTCAACAACTTATCTGCATTGTCACACGCAATAGACGTTTCTGCACGAGAAAAACATGATTCTTGAGTCTTTAAAGCGGTTTTGAGCTGAATACTGCTATTTTGTCATGTTCAAACACCACCTCCTCTCACTGAAGACTTTTCCACCTTTTTCCACTTCTCTTCAACAACTATAATGCATTAACATCATGTTTCTTTGACAAACTGAGAAATTGCGTAGTTTTGGCTAATAATTAAAAGACGTTTGGTTTTGGTTCTCCCAAATCGCTTAAAATGGCAGTTCTGCGCATTACAAAGTAAATAAGCTGCTGAAAATTCATATGAAATCACAAATAGCAGTACTGTGTTGTGAAACTTCAAATTCTCTCAGACCTCATGTTACTTACTTTCAAAAACAGCTTTTCTACTCTGCAAACGTGTTTTAAAGATAAGACGTAGACTGAGAACATGCAGTTAATCAAACTCTGACAAATTGGACAAAATTCTTTACTTTCAATGAAACCTGTGTTTTATGCTTTAAGCACACGTTTTTTTCACAAGAAAGCTGTATGAACTGCTTTAAAGTTGCTTTAAACTGCACACAGCTATTTTCTAACGACTTGAAGCCATTCCCTGTCTCGGATTACTTTTCTTCTTTTTATTCGTGTTTTCAACAACTTATCTGCATTGTCACACGCAATAGACGTTTCTGCACGAGAAAAACGTGATTCTTGAGTCTTTAAAGCGGTTTTGAGCTGAATACTGCTATTTTGTCATGTTCAAACACCACCTCCTCTCACTGAAGACTTTTCCACCTTTTTCCACTTCTCTTCAACAACTATAATGCATTAACATCATGTTTCTTTGACAATCTGAGAAATTGCGTAGTTTTGGCTAATAATTAAAAGACGTTTGGTTTTGGTTCTCCCAAATCGCTTAAATGGCAGTTCTGCGCATTACAAAGTGAATCAGCTGCTGAAAATTCATATGAAAGCACAAATAGCAGTACTGTGTTGTGAAACTTTAAATTCTCTCAGACCTCATGTTACTTACTTTCAAAGACAGCTTTTCTACTCTGCAAACGAGTTTTAAAGATACGACGTAAAACTGAGAACGTGCAGTTAATAAAACCCTGTCAAGTTGGACAAAATTCTTTACTTTCAATGAAACCTGTGTTTTGTGCTTTAAGCACACTAAAAACACGTTTTTTTCACAAGAAAACTGTATCAACTGCTTTAAAGTTGCTTTAAACTGCACACAGCTATTTTCTAACGACGTGAAGCCTTTCCCTGTCTCTGATTACTTTTCTTCTTTTTATTCGTGTTTTCAACAACTTATCTGCATTGTCACACGCAATAGACGTTTCTGCACGAGAAAAACGTGATTCTTGAGTCTTTAAAGCGGTTTTGAGCTGAATACTGCTATTTTGTCATGTTCAAACACCACCTCCTCTCACTGAAGACTTTTCCACTTCTCTTCAACAACTAAAATGCATTAACATCATGTTTCTTTGACAAACTGAGAAATTGCGTAGTTTTGGCTAATAATTAAAAGACGTTTGGTTTTGGTGCTCCCAAATCGCTTAAATGGCAGTTCTGCGCATTACAAAGTGAATCAGCTGCTGAAAATTCATATGAAAGCACAAATAGCAGTACTGTGTTGTGAAACTTTAAATTCTCTCAGACCTCATGTTAATTACTTTCAAAGACAGCTTTTCTACTCTGCAAACGTGTTTTAAAGATACGACGTAAAACTGAGAACGTGCAGTTAATAAAACCCTGTCAAGTTGGACAAAATTCTTTACTTTCAATGAAACCAGTGTTTTGTGCTTTAAGCACACTAAAAACACGTTTTTTTCACAAGAAAACTGTATCAACTGCTTTAAAGTTGCTTTAAACTGCACACAGCAATTTTCTAACGACTTGAAGCCATCCCCTGTCTCGGATTACTTTTCTTCATTTTATTCGTGTTTTCAACAACTTATCTGCATTGTCACACGCAATAGACGTTTCTGCACGAGAAAAACATGATTCTTGAGTCTTTAAAGCGGTTTTGAGCTGAATACTGCTATTTTGTCATGTTCAAACACCACCTCCTCTCACTGAAGACTTTTCCACCTTTTTCCACTTCTCTTCAACAACTATAATGCATTAACATCATGTTTCTTTGACAAACTGAGAAATTGCGTAGTTTTGGCTAATAATTAAAAGACGTTTGGTTTTGGTTCTCCCAAATCGCTTAAAATGGCAGTTCTGCGCATTACAAAGTAAATAAGCTGCTGAAAATTCATATGAAATCACAAATAGCAGTACTGTGTTGTGAAACTTCAAATTCTCTCAGACCTCATGTTACTTACTTTCAAAAACAGCTTTTCTACTCTGCAAACGTGTTTTAAAGATAAGACGTAGACTGAGAACATGCAGTTAATCAAACTCTGACAAATTGGACAAAATTCTTTACTTTCAATGAAACCTGTGTTTTATGCTTTAAGCACACGTTTTTTTCACAAGAAAGCTGTATGAACTGCTTTAAAGTTGCTTTAAACTGCACACAGCTATTTTCTAACGACTTGAAGCCATTCCCTGTCTCGGATTACTTTTCTTCTTTTTATTCGTGTTTTCAACAACTTATCTGCATTGTCACACGCAATAGACGTTTCTGCACGAGAAAAACGTGATTCTTGAGTCTTTAAAGCGGTTTTGAGCTGAATACTGCTATTTTGTCATGTTCAAACACCACCTCCTCTCACTGAAGACTTTTCCACCTTTTTCCACTTCTCTTCAACAACTATAATGCATTAACATCATGTTTCTTTGACAATGTGAGAAATTGCGTAGTTTTGGCTAATAATTAAAAGACGTTTGGTTTTGGTTCTCCCAAATCGCTTAAATGGCAGTTCTGCGCATTACAAAGTGAATCAGCTGCTGAAAATTCATATGAAAGCACAAATAGCAGTACTGTGTTGTGAAACTTTAAATTCTCTCAGACCTCATGTTACTTACTTTCAAAGACAGCTTTTCTACTCTGCAAACGAGTTTTAAAGATACGACGTAAAACTGAGAACGTGCAGTTAATAAAACCCTGTCAAGTTGGACAAAATTCTTTACTTTCAATGAAACCTGTGTTTTGTGCTTTAAGCACACTAAAAACACGTTTTTTTCACAAGAAAACTGTATCAACTGCTTTAAAGTTGCTTTAAACTGCACACAGCTATTTTCTAACGACGTGAAGCCTTTCCCTGTCTCTGATTACTTTTCTTCTTTTTATTCGTGTTTTCAACAACTTATCTGCATTGTCACACGCAATAGACGTTTCTGCACGAGAAAAACGTGATTCTTGAGTCTTTAAAGCGGTTTTGAGCTGAATACTGCTATTTTGTCATGTTCAAACACCACCTCCTCTCACTGAAGACTTTTCCACTTCTCTTCAACAACTAAAATGCATTAACATCATGTTTCTTTGACAAACTGAGAAATTGCGTAGTTTTGGCTAATAATTAAAAGACGTTTGGTTTTGGTGCTCCCAAATCGCTTAAATGGCAGTTCTGCGCATTACAAAGTGAATCAGCTGCTGAAAATTCATATGAAAGCACAAATAGCAGTACTGTGTTGTGAAACTTTAAATTCTCTCAGACCTCATGTTAATTACTTTCAAAGACAGCTTTTCTACTCTGCAAACGTGTTTTAAAGATACGACGTAAAACTGAGAACGTGCAGTTAATAAAACCCTGTCAAGTTGGACAAAATTCTTTACTTTCAATGAAACCAGTGTTTTGTGCTTTAAGCACACTAAAAACACGTTTTTTTCACAAGAAAACTGTATCAACTGCTTTAAAGTTGCTTTAAACTGCACACAGCAATTTTCTAACGACTTGAAGCCATCCCCTGTCTCGGATTACTTTTCTTCATTTTATTCGTGTTTTCAACAACTTATCTGCATTGTCACACGCAATAGACGTTTCTGCACGAGAAAAACATGATTCTTGAGTCTTTAAAGCGGTTTTGAGCTGAATACTGCTATTTTGTCATGTTCAAACACCACCTCCTCTCACTGAAGACTTTTCCACCTTTTTCCACTTCTCTTCAACAACTATAATGCATTAACATCATGTTTCTTTGACAAACTGAGAAATTGCGTAGTTTTGGCTAATAATTAAAAGACGTTTGGTTTTGGTTCTCCCAAATCGCTTAAAATGGCAGTTCTGCGCATTACAAAGTAAATAAGCTGCTGAAAATTCATATGAAATCACAAATAGCAGTACTGTGTTGTGAAACTTCAAATTCTCTCAGACCTCATGTTACTTACTTTCAAAAACAGCTTTTCTACTCTGCAAACGTGTTTTAAAGATAAGACGTAGACTGAGAACATGCAGTTAATCAAACTCTGACAAATTGGACAAAATTCTTTACTTTCAATGAAACCTGTGTTTTATGCTTTAAGCACACGTTTTTTTCACAAGAAAGCTGTATGAACTGCTTTAAAGTTGCTTTAAACTGCACACAGCTATTTTCTAACGACTTGAAGCCATTCCCTGTCTCGGATTACTTTTCTTCTTTTTATTCGTGTTTTCAACAACTTATCTGCATTGTCACACGCAATAGACGTTTCTGCACGAGAAAAACGTGATTCTTGAGTCTTTAAAGCGGTTTTGAGCTGAATACTGCTATTTTGTCATGTTCAAACACCACCTCCTCTCACTGAAGACTTTTCCACCTTTTTCCACTTCTCTTCAACAACTATAATGCATTAACATCATGTTTCTTTGACAATCTGAGAAATTGCGTAGTTTTGGCTAATAATTAAAGCAGTTTTAAGCTGAATACAGCTCTTTTGTCATGTTCAAACGCGACCTCCTCTCACTGAAGACTTTTCCACTTCTTTCCACTTCTGTTTAACAACTGAAATGCATTAAAATCATGTTTCTTTGACAATCTGAGAAAATACATAGTTTTGGCTAATAATTAAAAGACGTTTGGTTTTGGTTCTTCCAAATCTCTTAAATGGCAGTTCTGCGCATTACAAAGTGAATGAGCTGCTGAAAATTCATATGAAAGCACAAATAGCAGTACTGTGTTGTGAAACTTCAAATTCTCTCAGACCTCATGTTACTTACTTTCAAAGAAAGCTTTTCTACTCTGCAAACGACTGTTAAACATACTACAGACTGAGAACGTGCCGTTCATAAAACCCGGTGAAGTAATATGCCGTTAATAAAACCCTGACAAGTTTGACAATATTCTTTACTTTCAATGAAACCTTTGTTTTGTGCTTTAAACACACTAAAAACACGTTTTGTTTTTACAAGAAAACTGTATGAACTGCTTCAAAGTAGCTTTAAACTACACAAAGCTATTTCCTAAGAACTTGAAACCATTCCCTGTCTTGGATTACTCTTTTTCTTTTTATTCGTGTTTTCAACAAATGATCTGCATTGTCACACACAATAGACGTTTCTGCTCGAGAAAAACGTGATACTTGGGTCTTTAAAACAGTCTTAAGCTGAATACAGATATTTTGTCATGTTCAAACACCACCTCCTCTCACTGAAGACTTTTCCACTTCTGTTTAACAACTGAAATGCATTAACATCATGTTTCTTTGACAATCTGAGAAAATGCATAGTTTTGGCTAATAATTAAAAGACGTTTGGTTTTGGTTCTTCCAAATCTCTTAAATGGTAGTTCTGCGCATTTACTTTCAATGAAACCTGTGTTTTGTGCTTAAAGCACACGTTTTTTTCACAAGAAAACTGTATGAACTGCTTTAAAGTTGCTTTCAACTGCACACAGCTATTTTCTAACGACTTGAAGCCATTCCCTGTCTCGGATTACTTTTCTTCTTTGTATTCGTGTTTTCAACAACTTATCTGCATTTTCACACGCAATAGACGTTTCTGCACGAGAAAAACATGATTCTTGAGTCTTTAAAGCGGTTTTGAGCTGAATACTGCTATTTTGTCATGTTCAAAAACCACCTCCTCTCACTGAAGACTTTTCCACTTCTCTTCAACAACTAAAATGCATTAACATCATGTTTCTTTGACAAACTGAGAAATTGCGTAGTTTTGGCTAATAATTAAAAGACGTTTGGTTTTGGTGCTCCCAAATCGCTTAAATGGCAGTTCTGCGCATTACAAAGTGAATCAGCTGCTGAAAATTCATATGAAAGCACAAATAGCAGTACTGTGTTGTGAAACTTTAAATTCTCTCAGACCTCATGTTACTTACTTTCAAAGACAGCTTTTCTACTCTGCAAACGTGTTTTAAAGATACGACGTAAAACTGAGAACATGCAGTTAATAAAACCCTGTCAAGTTGGACAAAATTCTTTACTTTCAATGAAACCAGTGTTTTGTGCTTTAAGCACACTAAAAACACGTTTTTTTCACAAGAAAACTGTATCAACTGCTTTAAAGTTGCTTTAAACTGCACACAGCTATTTTCTAACGACTTGAAGCCATTCCCTGTCTCGGATTACTTTTCTTCTTTCATTCGTGTTTTCAACAACTTATCTGCATTGTCACACGCAATAAACGTTTCTGCACGAGAAAAACGTGATTCTTGAGTCTTTAAAGCGGTTTTGAGCTGAATACTGCTATTTTGTCATGTTCAAACACCACCTCCTCTCACTGAAGACTTTTCCACTTCTCTTCAACAACTATAATGCATTAACATCATGTTTCTTTGACAAACTGAGAAATTGCGTAGTTTTGGCTAATAATTAAAAGACGTTTGGTTTTGGTTCTCCCAAATCGCTTAAAATGGCAGTTCTGCGCATTACAAAGTAAATAAGCTGCTGAAAATTCATATGAAATCACAAATAGCAGTACTGTGTTGTGAAACTTCAAATTCTCTCAGACCTCATGTTACTTACTTTCAAAGACAGCTTTTCTACTCTGCAAACGTGTTTTAAAGATAAGACGTAGACTGAGAACATGCAGTTAATCAAACTCTGACAAGTTGGACAAAATTCTTTACTTTCAATGAAACCTGTGTTTTATGCTTTAAGCACACGTTTTTTTCACAAGAAAGCTGTATGAACTGCTTTAAAGTTGCTTTAAACTGCACACAGCTATTTTCTAACGACTTGAAGCCATTCCCGGTCTCGGATTACTTTTCTTCTTTTTATTCGTGTTTTCAACAACTTATCTGCATTGTCACACGCAATAGACGTTTCTGCACGAGAAAAACGTGATTCTTGAGTCTTTAAAGCGGTTTTGAGCTGAATACTGCTATTTTGTCATGTTCAAACACCACCTCCTCTCACTGAAGACTTTTCCACCTTTTTCCACTTCTCTTCAACAACTATAATGCATTAACATCATGTTTCTTTGACAATGTGAGAAATTGCGTAGTTTTGGCTAATAATTAAAAGACGTTTGGTTTTGGTTCTCCCAAATCGCTTAAATGGCAGTTCTGCGCATTACAAAGTGAATCAGCTGCTGAAAATTCATATGAAAGCACAAATAGCAGTACTGTGTTGTGAAACTTTAAATTCTCTCAGACCTCATGTTACTTACTTTCAAAGACAGCTTTTCTACTCTGCAAACGAGTTTTAAAGATACGACGTAAAACTGAGAACGTGCAGTTAATAAAACCCTGTCAAGTTGGACAAAATTCTTTACTTTCAATGAAACCTGTGTTTTGTGCTTTAAGCACACTAAAAACACGTTTTTTTCACAAGAAAACTGTATCAACTGCTTTAAAGTTGCTTTAAACTGCACACAGCTATTTTCTAACGACGTGAAGCCTTTCCCTGTCTCTGATTACTTTTCTTCTTTTTATTCGTGTTTTCAACAACTTATCTGCATTGTCACACGCAATAGACGTTTCTGCACGAGAAAAACGTGATTCTTGAGTCTTTAAAGCGGTTTTGAGCTGAATACTGCTATTTTGTCATGTTCAAACACCACCTCCTCTCACTGAAGACTTTTCCACTTCTCTTCAACAACTAAAATGCATTAACATCATGTTTCTTTGACAAACTGAGAAATTGCGTAGTTTTGGCTAATAATTAAAAGACGTTTGGTTTTGGTGCTCCCAAATCGCTTAAATGGCAGTTCTGCGCATTACAAAGTGAATCAGCTGCTGAAAATTCATATGAAAGCACAAATAGCAGTACTGTGTTGTGAAACTTTAAATTCTCTCAGACCTCATGTTAATTACTTTCAAAGACAGCTTTTCTACTCTGCAAACGTGTTTTAAAGATACGACGTAAAACTGAGAACGTGCAGTTAATAAAACCCTGTCAAGTTGGACAAAATTCTTTACTTTCAATGAAACCAGTGTTTTGTGCTTTAAGCACACTAAAAACACGTTTTTTTCACAAGAAAACTGTATCAACTGCTTTAAAGTTGCTTTAAACTGCACACAGCAATTTTCTAACGACTTGAAGCCATCCCCTGTCTCGGATTACTTTTCTTCATTTTATTCGTGTTTTCAACAACTTATCTGCATTGTCACACGCAATAGACGTTTCTGCACGAGAAAAACATGATTCTTGAGTCTTTAAAGCGGTTTTGAGCTGAATACTGCTATTTTGTCATGTTCAAACACCACCTCCTCTCACTGAAGACTTTTCCACCTTTTTCCACTTCTCTTCAACAACTATAATGCATTAACATCATGTTTCTTTGACAATCTGAGAAATTGCGTAGTTTTGGCTAATAATTAAAAGACGTTTGGTTTTGGTTCTCCCAAATCGCTTAAATGGCAGTTCTGCGCATTACAAAGTGAATAAGCTGCTGAAAATTCATATGAAAGCACAAATAGCAGTACTGTGTTGTGAAACTTCAAATTCTCTCAGACCTCATGTTACTTACTTTCAAAGACAGCTTTTCTACTCTGCAAACGTGTTTTAAAGATACGACGTAAAACTGAGAACATGCAGTTAATAAAACCCTGTCAAGTTGGACAAAATTCTTTACTTTCAATGAAACCAGTGTTTTGTGCTTTAAGCACACTAAAAACACGTTTTTTTCACAAGAAAACTGTATCAACTGCTTTAAAGTTGCTTTAAACTGCACACAGCTATTTTCTAACGACTTGAAGCCATTCCCTGTCTCGGATTACTTTTCTTCTTTCATTCGTGTTTTCAACAACTTATCTGCATTGTCACACGCAATAAACGTTTCTGCACGAGAAAAACGTGATTCTTGAGTCTTTAAAGCGGTTTTGAGCTGAATACTGCTATTTTGTCATGTTCAAACACCACCTCCTCTCACTGAAGACTTTTCCACTTCTCTTCAACAACTATAATGCATTAACATCATGTTTCTTTGACAAACTGAGAAATTGCGTAGTTTTGGCTAATAATTAAAAGACGTTTGGTTTTGGTTCTCCCAAATCGCTTAAAATGGCAGTTCTGCGCATTACAAAGTAAATAAGCTGCTGAAAATTCATATGAAATCACAAATAGCAGTACTGTGTTGTGAAACTTCAAATTCTCTCAGACCTCATGTTACTTACTTTCAAAGACAGCTTTTCTACTCTGCAAACGTGTTTTAAAGATAAGACGTAGACTGAGAACATGCAGTTAATCAAACTCTGACAAGTTGGACAAAATTCTTTACTTTCAATGAAACCTGTGTTTTATGCTTTAAGCACACGTTTTTTTCACAAGAAAGCTGTATGAACTGCTTTAAAGTTGCTTTAAACTGCACACAGCTATTTTCTAACGACTTGAAGCCATTCCCTGTCTCGGATTACTTTTCTTCTTTTTATTCGTGTTTTCAACAACTTATCTGCATTGTCACACGCAATAGACGTTTCTGCACGAGAAAAACGTGATTCTTGAGTCTTTAAAGCGGTTTTGAGCTGAATACTGCTATTTTGTCATGTTCAAACACCACCTCCTCTCACTGAAGACTTTTCCACCTTTTTCCACTTCTCTTCAACAACTATAATGCATTAACATCATGTTTCTTTGACAATCTGAGAAATTGCGTAGTTTTGGCTAATAATTAAAGCAGTTTTAAGCTGAATACAGCTCTTTTGTCATGTTCAAACGCGACCTCCTCTCACTGAAGACTTTTCCACTTCTTTCCACTTCTGTTTAACAACTGAAATGCATTAAAATCATGTTTCTTTGACAATCTGAGAAAATACATAGTTTTGGCTAATAATTAAAAGACGTTTGGTTTTGGTTCTTCCAAATCTCTTAAATGGCAGTTCTGCGCATTACAAAGTGAATGAGATGCTGAAAATTCATATGAAAGCACAAATAGCAGTACTGTGTTGTGAAACTTCAAATTCTCTCAGACCTCATGTTACTTACTTTCAAAGAAAGCTTTTCTACTCTGCAAACGACTGTTAAACATACTACAGACTGAGAACGTGCCGTTCATAAAACCCGGTGAAGTAATATGCCGTTAATAAAACCCTGACAAGTTTGACAATATTCTTTACTTTCAATGAAACCTTTGTTTTGTGCTTTAAACACACTAAAAACACGTTTTGTTTTTACAAGAAAACTGTATGAACTGCTTCAAAGTAGCTTTAAACTACACAAAGCTATTTCCTAAGAACTTGAAACCATTCCCTGTCTTGGATTACTCTTTTTCTTTTTATTCGTGTTTTCAACAAATGATCTGCATTGTCACACACAATAGACGTTTCTGCTCGAGAAAAACGTGATACTTGGGTCTTTAAAACAGTCTTAAGCTGAATACAGATATTTTGTCATGTTCAAACACCACCTCCTCTCACTGAAGACTTTTCCACTTCTGTTTAACAACTGAAATGCATTAACATCATGTTTCTTTGACAATCTGAGAAAATGCATAGTTTTGGCTAATAATTAAAAGACGTTTGGTTTTGGTTCTTCCAAATCTCTTAAATGGTAGTTCTGCGCATTTACTTTCAATGAAACCTGTGTTTTGTGCTTAAAGCACACGTTTTTTTCACAAGAAAACTGTATGAACTGCTTTAAAGTTGCTTTCAACTGCACACAGCTATTTTCTAACGACTTGAAGCCATTCCCTGTCTCGGATTACTTTTCTTCTTTGTATTCGTGTTTTCAACAACTTATCTGCATTTTCACACGCAATAGACGTTTCTGCACGAGAAAAACATGATTCTTGAGTCTTTAAAGCGGTTTTGAGCTGAATACTGCTATTTTGTCATGTTCAAAAACCACCTCCTCTCACTGAAGACTTTTCCACTTCTCTTCAACAACTAAAATGCATTAACATCATGTTTCTTTGACAAACTGAGAAATTGCGTAGTTTTGGCTAATAATTAAAAGACGTTTGGTTTTGGTGCTCCCAAATCGCTTAAATGGCAGTTCTGCGCATTACAAAGTGAATCAGCTGCTGAAAATTCATATGAAAGCACAAATAGCAGTACTGTGTTGTGAAACTTTAAATTCTCTCAGACCTCATGTTACTTACTTTCAAAGACAGCTTTTCTACTCTGCAAACGTGTTTTAAAGATAAGACGTAGACTGAGAACATGCAGTTAATCAAACTCTGACAAGTTGGACAAAATTCTTTACTTTCAATGAAACCTGTGTTTTATGCTTTAAGCACACGTTTTTTTCACAAGAAAGCTGTATGAACTGCTTTAAAGTTGCTTTAAACTGCACACAGCTATTTTCTAACGACTTGAAGCCATTCCCTGTCTCGGATTACTTTTCTTCTTTTTATTCGTGTTTTCAACAACTTATCTGCATTGTCACACGCAATAGACGTTTCTGCACGAGAAAAACGTGATTCTTGAGTCTTTAAAGCGGTTTTGAGCTGAATACTGCTATTTTGTCATGTTCAAACACCACCTCCTCTCACTGAAGACTTTTCCACCTTTTTCCACTTCTCTTCAACAACTATAATGCATTAACATCATGTTTCTTTGACAATGTGAGAAATTGCGTAGTTTTGGCTAATAATTAAAAGACGTTTGGTTTTGGTTCTCCCAAATCGCTTAAATGGCAGTTCTGCGCATTACAAAGTGAATCAGCTGCTGAAAATTCATATGAAAGCACAAATAGCAGTACTGTGTTGTGAAACTTTAAATTCTCTCAGACCTCATGTTACTTACTTTCAAAGACAGCTTTTCTACTCTGCAAACGAGTTTTAAAGATACGACGTAAAACTGAGAACGTGCAGTTAATAAAACCCTGTCAAGTTGGACAAAATTCTTTACTTTCAATGAAACCTGTGTTTTGTGCTTTAAGCACACTAAAAACACGTTTTTTTCACAAGAAAACTGTATCAACTGCTTTAAAGTTGCTTTAAACTGCACACAGCTATTTTCTAACGACGTGAAGCCTTTCCCTGTCTCTGATTACTTTTCATCTTTTTATTCGTGTTTTCAACAACTTATCTGCATTGTCACACGCAATAGACGTTTCTGCACGAGAAAAACGTGATTCTTGAGTCTTTAAAGCGGTTTTGAGCTGAATACTGCTATTTTGTCATGTTCAAACACCACCTCCTCTCACTGAAGACTTTTCCACTTCTCTTCAACAACTAAAATGCATTAACATCATGTTTCTTTGACAAACTGAGAAATTGCGTAGTTTTGGCTAATATTTAAAAGACGTTTGGTTTTGGTGCTCCCAAATCGCTTAAATGGCAGTTCTGCGCATTACAAAGTGAATCAGCTGCTGAAAATTCATATGAAAGCACAAATAGCAGTACTGTGTTGTGAAACTTTAAATTCTCTCAGACCTCATCTTAATTACTTTCAAAGACAGCTTTTCTACTCTGCAAACGTGTTTTAAAGATACGACGTAAAACTGAGAACGTGCAGTTAATAAAACCCTGTCAAGTTGGACAAAATTCTTTACTTTCAATGAAACCAGTGTTTTGTGCTTTAAGCACACTAAAAACACGTTTTTTTCACAAGAAAACTGTATCAACTGCTTTAAAGTTGCTTTAAACTGCACACAGCAATTTTCTAACGACTTGAAGCCATCCCCTGTCTCGGATTACTTTTCTTCATTTTATTCGTGTTTTCAACAACTTATCTGCATTGTCACACGCAATAGACGTTTCTGCACGAGAAAAACATGATTCTTGAGTCTTTAAAGCGGTTTTGAGCTGAATACTGCTATTTTGTCATGTTCAAACACCACCTCCTCTCACTGAAGACTTTTCCACTTCTCTTCAACAACTAAAATGCATTAACATCATGTTTCTTTGACAAACTGAGAAATTGCGTAGTTTTGGCTAATAATTAAAAGACGTTTGGTTTTGGTGCTCCCAAATCGCTTAAATGGCAGTTCTGCGCATTACAAAGTGAATCAGCTGCTGAAAATTCATATGAAAGCACAAATAGCAGTACTGTGTTGTGAAACTTTAAATTCTCTCAGACCTCATGTTAATTACTTTCACAGACAGCTTTTCTACTCTGCAAACGTGTTTTAAAGATACGACGTAAAACTGAGAACGTGCAGTTAATAAAACCCTGTCAAGTTGGACAAAATTCTTTACTTTCAATGAAACCAGTGTTTTGTGCTTTAAGCACACTAAAAACACGTTTTTTTCACAAGAAAACTGTATCAACTGCTTTAAAGTTGCTTTAAACTGCACACAGCAATTTTCTAACGACTTGAAGCCATCCCCTGTCTCGGATTACTTTTCTTCATTTTATTCGTGTTTTCAACAACTTATCTGCATTGTCACACGCAATAGACGTTTCTGCACGAGAAAAACATGATTCTTGAGTCTTTAAAGCGGTTTTGAGCTGAATACTGCTATTTTGTCATGTTCAAACACCACCTCCTCTCACTGAAGACTTTTCCACCTTTTTCCACTTCTCTTCAACAACTATAATGCATTAACATCATGTTTCTTTGACAATCTGAGAAATTGCGTAGTTTTGGCTAATAATTAAAAGACGTTTGGTTTTGGTTCTCCCAAATCGCTTAAATGGCAGTTCTGCGCATTACAAAGTGAATAAGCTGCTGAAAATTCATATGAAAGCACAAATAGCAGTACTGTGTTGTGAAACTTCAAATTCTCTCAGACCTCATGTTACTTACTTTCAAAGACAGCTTTTCTACTCTGCAAACGTGTTTTAAAGATACGACGTAAAACTGAGAACATGCAGTTAATAAAACCCTGTCAAGTTGGACAAAATTCTTTACTTTCAATGAAACCAGTGTTTTGTGCTTTAAGCACACTAAAAACACGTTTTTTTCACAAGAAAACTGTATCAACTGCTTTAAAGTTGCTTTAAACTGCACACAGCTATTTTCTAACGACTTGAAGCCATTCCCTGTCTCGGATTACTTTTCTTCTTTCATTCGTGTTTTCAACAACTTATCTGCATTGTCACACGCAATAAACGTTTCTGCACGAGAAAAACGTGATTCTTGAGGCTTTAAAGCGGTTTTGAGCTGAATACTGCTATTTTGTCATGTTCAAACACCACCTCCTCTCACTGAAGACTTTTCCACTTCTCTTCAACAACTATAATGCATTAACATCATGTTTCTTTGACAAACTGAGAAATTGCGTAGTTTTGGCTAATAATTAAAAGACGTTTGGTTTTGGTTCTCCCAAATCGCTTAAAATGGCAGTTCTGCGCATTACAAAGTAAATAAGCTGCTGAAAATTCATATGAAATCACAAATAGCAGTACTGTGTTGTGAAACTTCAAATTCTCTCAGACCTCATGTTACTTACTTTCAAAGACAGCTTTTCTACTCTGCAAACGTGTTTTAAAGATAAGACGTAGACTGAGAACATGCAGTTAATCAAACTCTGACAAGTTGGACAAAATTCTTTACTTTCAATGAAACCTGTGTTTTATGCTTTAAGCACACGTTTTTTTCACAAGAAAGCTGTATGAACTGCTTTAAAGTTGCTTTAAACTGCACACAGCTATTTTCTAACGACTTGAAGCCATTCCCTGTCTCGGATTACTTTTCTTCTTTTTATTCGTGTTTTCAACAACTTATCTGCATTGTCACACGCAATAGACGTTTCTGCACGAGAAAAACGTGATTCTTGAGTCTTTAAAGCGGTTTTGAGCTGAATACTGCTATTTTGTCATGTTCAAACACCACCTCCTCTCACTGAAGACTTTTCCACCTTTTTCCACTTCTCTTCAACAACTATAATGCATTAACATCATGTTTCTTTGACAATGTGAGAAATTGCGTAGTTTTGGCTAATAATTAAAAGACGTTTGGTTTTGGTTCTCCCAAATCGCTTAAATGGCAGTTCTGCGCATTACAAAGTGAATCAGCTGCTGAAAATTCATATGAAAGCACAAATAGCAGTACTGTGTTGTGAAACTTTAAATTCTCTCAGACCTCATGTTACTTACTTTCAAAGACAGCTTTTCTACTCTGCAAACGAGTTTTAAAGATACGACGTAAAACTGAGAACGTGCAGTTAATAAAACCCTGTCAAGTTGGACAAAATTCTTTACTTTCAATGAAACCTGTGTTTTGTGCTTTAAGCACACTAAAAACACGTTTTTTTCACAAGAAAACTGTATCAACTGCTTTAAAGTTGCTTTAAACTGCACACAGCTATTTTCTAACGACGTGAAGCCTTTCCCTGTCTCTGATTACTTTTCTTCTTTTTATTCGTGTTTTCAACAACTTATCTGCATTGTCACACGCAATAGACGTTTCTGCACGAGAAAAACGTGATTCTTGAGTCTTTAAAGCGGTTTTGAGCTGAATACTGCTATTTTGTCATGTTCAAACACCACCTCCTCTCACTGAAGACTTTTCCACTTCTCTTCAACAACTAAAATGCATTAACATCATGTTTCTTTGACAAACTGAGAAATTGCGTAGTTTTGGCTAATAATTAAAAGACGTTTGGTTTTGGTGCTCCCAAATCGCTTAAATGGCAGTTCTGCGCATTACAAAGTGAATCAGCTGCTGAAAATTCATATGAAAGCACAAATAGCAGTACGGTGTTGTGAAACTTTAAATTCTCTCAGACCTCATGTTAATTACTTTCACAGACAGCTTTTCTACTCTGCAAACGTGTTTTAAAGATACGACGTAAAACTGAGAACGTGCAGTTAATAAAACCCTGTCAAGTTGGACAAAATTCTTTACTTTCAATGAAACCAGTGTTTTGTGCTTTAAGCACACTAAAAACACGTTTTTTTCACAAGAAAACTGTATCAACTGCTTTAAAGTTGCTTTAAACTGCACACAGCAATTTTCTAACGACTTGAAGCCATCCCCTGTCTCGGATTACTTTTCTTCATTTTATTCGTGTTTTCAACAACTTATCTGCATTGTCACACGCAATAGACGTTTCTGCACGAGAAAAACATGATTCTTGAGTCTTTAAAGCGGTTTTGAGCTGAATACTGCTATTTTGTCATGTTCAAACACCACCTCCTCTCACTGAAGACTTTTCCACCTTTTTCCACTTCTCTTCAACAACTATAATGCATTAACATCATGTTTCTTTGACAATCTGAGAAATTGCGTAGTTTTGGCTAATAATTAAAAGACGTTTGGTTTTGGTTCTCCCAAATCGCTTAAATGGCAGTTCTGCGCATTACAAAGTGAATAAGCTGCTGAAAATTCATATGAAAGCACAAATAGCAGTACTGTGTTGTGAAACTTCAAATTCTCTCAGACCTCATGTTACTTACTTTCAAAGACAGCTTTTCTACTCTGCAAACGTGTTTTAAAGATACGACGTAAAACTGAGAACATGCAGTTAATAAAACCCTGTCAAGTTGGACAAAATTCTTTACTTTCAATGAAACCAGTGTTTTGTGCTTTAAGCACACTAAAAACACGTTTTTTTCACAAGAAAACTGTATCAACTGCTTTAAAGTTGCTTTAAACTGCACACAGCTATTTTCTAACGACTTGAAGCCATTCCCTGTCTCGGATTACTTTTCTTCTTTCATTCGTGTTTTCAACAACTTATCTGCATTGTCACACGCAATAAACGTTTCTGCACGAGAAAAACGTGATTCTTGAGGCTTTAAAGCGGTTTTGAGCTGAATACTGCTATTTTGTCATGTTCAAACACCACCTCCTCTCACTGAAGACTTTTCCACTTCTCTTCAACAACTATAATGCATTAACATCATGTTTCTTTGACAAACTGAGAAATTGCGTAGTTTTGGCTAATAATTAAAAGACGTTTGGTTTTGGTTCTCCCAAATCGCTTAAAATGGCAGTTCTGCGCATTACAAAGTAAATAAGCTGCTGAAAATTCATATGAAATCACAAATAGCAGTACTGTGTTGTGAAACTTCAAATTCTCTCAGACCTCATGTTACTTACTTTCAAAGACAGCTTTTCTACTCTGCAAACGTGTTTTAAAGATAAGACGTAGACTGAGAACATGCAGTTAATCAAACTCTGACAAGTTGGACAAAATTCTTTACTTTCAATGAAACCTGTGTTTTATGCTTTAAGCACACGTTTTTTTCACAAGAAAGCTGTATGAACTGCTTTAAAGTTGCTTTAAACTGCACACAGCTATTTTCTAACGACTTGAAGCCATTCCCTGTCTCGGATTACTTTTCTTCTTTTTATTCGTGTTTTCAACAACTTATCTGCATTGTCACACGCAATAGACGTTTCTGCACGAGAAAAACGTGATTCTTGAGTCTTTAAAGCGGTTTTGAGCTGAATACTGCTATTTTGTCATGTTCAAACACCACCTCCTCTCACTGAAGACTTTTCCACCTTTTTCCACTTCTCTTCAACAACTATAATGCAGTAACATCATGTTTCTTTGACAATGTGAGAAATTGCGTAGTTTTGGCTAATAATTAAAAGACGTTTGGTTTTGGTTCTCCCAAATCGCTTAAATGGCAGTTCTGCGCATTACAAAGTGAATCAGCTGCTGAAAATTCATATGAAAGCACAAATAGCAGTACTGTGTTGTGAAACTTTAAATTCTCTCAGACCTCATGTTACTTACTTTCAAAGACAGCTTTTCTACTCTGCAAACGAGTTTTAAAGATACGACGTAAAACTGAGAACGTGCAGTTAATAAAACCCTGTCAAGTTGGACAAAATTCTTTACTTTCAATGAAACCTGTGTTTTGTGCTTTAAGCACACTAAAAACACGTTTTTTTCACAAGAAAACTGTATCAACTGCTTTAAAGTTGCTTTAAACTGCACACAGCTATTTTCTAACGACGTGAAGCCTTTCCCTGTCTCTGATTACTTTTCTTCTTTTTATTCGTGTTTTCAACAACTTATCTGCATTGTCACACGCAATAGACGTTTCTGCACGAGAAAAACGTGATTCTTGAGTCTTTAAAGCGGTTTTGAGCTGAATACTGCTATTTTGTCATGTTCAAACACCACCTCCTCTCACTGAAGACTTTTCCACTTCTCTTCAACAACTAAAATGCATTAACATCATGTTTCTTTGACAAACTGAGAAATTGCGTAGTTTTGGCTAATAATTAAAAGACGTTTGGTTTTGGTGCTCCCAAATCGCTTAAATGGCAGTTCTGCGCATTACAAAGTGAATCAGCTGCTGAAAATTCATATGAAAGCACAAATAGCAGTACTGTGTTGTGAAACTTTAAATTCTCTCAGACCTCATGTTAATTACTTTCACAGACAGCTTTTCTACTCTGCAAACGTGTTTTAAAGATACGACGTAAAACTGAGAACGTGCAGTTAATAAAACCCTGTCAAGTTGGACAAAATTCTTTACTTTCAATGAAACCAGTGTTTTGTGCTTTAAGCACACTAAAAACACGTTTTTTTCACAAGAAAACTGTATCAACTGCTTTAAAGTTGCTTTAAACTGCACACAGCAATTTTCTAACGACTTGAAGCCATCCCCTGTCTCGGATTACTTTTCTTCATTTTATTCGTGTTTTCAACAACTTATCTGCATTGTCACACGCAATAGACGTTTCTGCACGAGAAAAACATGATTCTTGAGTCTTTAAAGCGGTTTTGAGCTGAATACTGCTATTTTGTCATGTTCAAACACCACCTCCTCTCACTGAAGACTTTTCCACCTTTTTCCACTTCTCTTCAACAACTATAATGCATTAACATCATGTTTCTTTGACAATCTGAGAAATTGCGTAGTTTTGGCTAATAATTAAAAGACGTTTGGTTTTGGTTCTCCCAAATCGCTTAAATGGCAGTTCTGCGCATTACAAAGTGAATAAGCTGCTGAAAATTCATATGAAAGCACAAATAGCAGTACTGTGTTGTGAAACTTCAAATTCTCTCAGACCTCATGTTACTTACTTTCAAAGACAGCTTTTCTACTCTGCAAACGTGTTTTAAAGATACGACGTAAAACTGAGAACATGCAGTTAATAAAACCCTGTCAAGTTGGACAAAATTCTTTACTTTCAATGAAACCAGTGTTTTGTGCTTTAAGCACACTAAAAACACGTTTTTTTCACAAGAAAACTGTATCAACTGCTTTAAAGTTGCTTTAAACTGCACACAGCTATTTTCTAACGACTTGAAGCCATTCCCTGTCTCGGATTACTTTTCTTCTTTCATTCGTGTTTTCAACAACTTATCTGCATTGTCACACGCAATAAACGTTTCTGCACGAGAAAAACGTGATTCTTGAGTCTTTAAAGCGGTTTTGAGCTGAATACTGCAATTTTGTCATGTTCAAACACCACCTCCTCTCACTGAAGACTTTTCCACTTCTCTTCAACAACTATAATGCATTAACATCATGTTTCTTTGACAAACTGAGAAATTGCGTAGTTTTGGCTAATAATTAAAAGACGTTTGGTTTTGGTTCTCCCAAATCGCTTAAAATGGCAGTTCTGCGCATTACAAAGTAAATAAGCTGCTGAAAATTCATATGAAATCACAAATAGCAGTACTGTGTTGTGAAACTTCAAATTCTCTCAGACCTCATGTTACTTACTTTCAAAAACAGCTTTTCTACTCTGCAAACGTGTTTTAAAGATAAGACGTAGACTGAGAACATGCAGTTAATCAAACTCTGACAAATTGGACAAAATTCTTTACTTTCAATGAAACCTGTGTTTTATGCTTTAAGCACACGTTTTTTTCACAAGAAAGCTGTATGAACTGCTTTAAAGTTGCTTTAAACTGCACACAGCTATTTTCTAACGACTTGAAGCCATTCCCTGTCTCGGATTACTTTTCTTCTTTTTATTCGTGTTTTCAACAACTTATCTGCATTGTCACACGCAATAGACGTTTCTGCACGAGAAAAACGTGATTCTTGAGTCTTTAAAGCGGTTTTGAGCTGAATACTGCTATTTTGTCATGTTCAAACACCACCTCCTCTCACTGAAGACTTTTCCACCTTTTTCCACTTCTCTTCAACAACTATAATGCATTAACATCATGTTTCTTTGACAATCTGAGAAATTGCGTAGTTTTGGCTAATAATTAAAGCAGTTTTAAGCTGAATACAGCTCTTTTGTCATGTTCAAACGCGACCTCCTCTCACTGAAGACTTTTCCACTTCTTTCCACTTCTGTTTAACAACTGAAATGCATTAAAATCATGTTTCTTTGACAATCTGAGAAAATACATAGTTTTGGCTAATAATTAAAAGACGTTTGGTTTTGGTTCTTCCAAATCTCTTAAATGGCTGTTCTGCGCATTACAAAGTGAATGAGATGCTGAAAATTCATATGAAAGCACAAATAGCAGTACTGTGTTGTGAAACTTCAAATTCTCTCAGACCTCATGTTACTTACTTTCAAAGAAAGCTTTTCTACTCTGCAAACGACTGTTAAACATACTACAGACTGAGAACGTGCCGTTCATAAAACCCGGTGAAGTAATATGCCGTTAATAAAACCCTGACAAGTTTGACAATATTCTTTACTTTCAATGAAACCTTTGTTTTGTGCTTTAAACACACTAAAAACACGTTTTGTTTTTACAAGAAAACTGTATGAACTGCTTCAAAGTAGCTTTAAACTACACAAAGCTATTTCCTAAGAACTTGAAACCATTCCCTGTCTTGGATTACTCTTTTTCTTTTTATTCGTGTTTTCAACAAATGATCTGCATTGTCACACACAATAGACGTTTCTGCTCGAGAAAAACGTGATACTTGGGTCTTTAAAACAGTCTTAAGCTGAATACAGATATTTTGTCATGTTCAAACACCACCTCCTCTCACTGAAGACTTTTCCACTTCTGTTTAACAACTGAAATGCATTAACATCATGTTTCTTTGACAATCTGAGAAAATGCATAGTTTTGGCTAATAATTAAAAGACGTTTGGTTTTGGTTCTTCCAAATCTCTTAAATGGTAGTTCTGCGCATTTACTTTCAATGAAACCTGTGTTTTGTGCTTAAAGCACACGTTTTTTTCACAAGAAAACTGTATGAACTGCTTTAAAGTTGCTTTCAACTGCACACAGCTATTTTCTAACGACTTGAAGCCATTCCCTGTCTCGGATTACTTTTCTTCTTTGTATTCGTGTTTTCAACAACTTATCTGCATTTTCACACGCAATAGACGTTTCTGCACGAGAAAAACATGATTCTTGAGTCTTTAAAGCGGTTTTGAGCTGAATACTGCTATTTTGTCATGTTCAAAAACCACCTCCTCTCACTGAAGACTTTTCCACTTCTCTTCAACAACTAAAATGCATTAACATCATGTTTCTTTGACAAACTGAGAAATTGCGTAGTTTTGGCTAATAATTAAAAGACGTTTGGTTTTGGTGCTCCCAAATCGCTTAAATGGCAGTTCTGCGCATTACAAAGTGAATCAGCTGCTGAAAATTCATATGAAAGCACAAATAGCAGTACTGTGTTGTGAAACTTTAAATTCTCTCAGACCTCATGTTACTTACTTTCAAAGACAGCTTTTCTACTCTGCAAACGTGTTTTAAAGATAAGACGTAGACTGAGAACATGCAGTTAATCAAACTCTGACAAGTTGGACAAAATTCTTTACTTTCAATGAAACCTGTGTTTTATGCTTTAAGCACACGTTTTTTTCACAAGAAAGCTGTATGAACTGCTTTAAAGTTGCTTTAAACTGCACACAGCTATTTTCTAACGACTTGAAGCCATTCCCTGTCTCGGATTACTTTTCTTCTTTTTATTCGTGTTTTCAACAACTTATCTGCATTGTCACACGCAATAGACGTTTCTGCACGAGAAAAACGTGATTCTTGAGTCTTTAAAGCGGTTTTGAGCTGAATACTGCTATTTTGTCATGTTCAAACACCACCTCCTCTCACTGAAGACTTTTCCACCTTTTTCCACTTCTCTTCAACAACTATAATGCATTAACATCATGTTTCTTTGACAATGTGAGAAATTGCGTAGTTTTGGCTAATAATTAAAAGACGTTTGGTTTTGGTTCTCCCAAATCGCTTAAATGGCAGTTCTGCGCATTACAAAGTGAATCAGCTGCTGAAAATTCATATGAAAGCACAAATAGCAGTACTGTGTTGTGAAACTTTAAATTCTCTCAGACCTCATGTTACTTACTTTCAAAGACAGCTTTTCTACTCTGCAAACGAGTTTTAAAGATACGACGTAAAACTGAGAACGTGCAGTTAATAAAACCCTGTCAAGTTGGACAAAATTCTTTACTTTCAATGAAACCTGTGTTTTGTGCTTTAAGCACACTAAAAACACGTTTTTTTCACAAGAAAACTGTATCAACTGCTTTAAAGTTGCTTTAAACTGCACACAGCAATTTTCTAACGACTTGAAGCCATCCCCTGTCTCGGATTACTTTTCTTCATTTTATTCGTGTTTTCAACAACTTATCTGCATTGTCACACGCAATAGACGTTTCTGCACGAGAAAAACATGATTCTTGAGTCTTTAAAGCGGTTTTGAGCTGAATACTGCTATTTTGTCATGTTCAAACACCACCTCCTCTCACTGAAGACTTTTCCACTTCTCTTCAACAACTATAATGCATTAACATCATGTTTCTTTGACAAACTGAGAAATTGCGTAGTTTTGGCTAATAATTAAAAGACGTTTGGTTTTGGTTCTCCCAAATCGCTTAAAATGGCAGTTCTGCGCATTACAAAGTAAATAAGCTGCTGAAAATTCATATGAAATCACAAATAGCAGTACTGTGTTGTGAAACTTCAAATTCTCTCAGACCTCATGTTACTTACTTTCAAAGACAGCTTTTCTACTCTGCAAACGTGTTTTAAAGATAAGACGTAGACTGAGAACATGCAGTTAATCAAACTCTGACAAGTTGGACAAAATTCTTTACTTTCAATGAAACCTGTGTTTTATGCTTTAAGCACACGTTTTTTTCACAAGAAAGCTGTATGAACTGCTTTAAAGTTGCTTTAAACTGCACACAGCTATTTTCTAACGACTTGAAGCCATTCCCTGTCTCGGATTACTTTTCTTCTTTTTATTCGTGTTTTCAACAACTTATCTGCATTGTCACACGCAATAGACGTTTCTGCACGAGAAAAACGTGATTCTTGAGTCTTTAAAGCGGTTTTGAGCTGAATACTGCTATTTTGTCATGTTCAAACACCACCTCCTCTCACTGAAGACTTTTCCACCTTTTTCCACTTCTCTTCAACAACTATAATGCATTAACATCATGTTTCTTTGACAATGTGAGAAATTGCGTAGTTTTGGCTAATAATTAAAAGACGTTTGGTTTTGGTTCTCCCAAATCGCTTAAATGGCAGTTCTGCGCATTACAAAGTGAATCAGCTGCTGAAAATTCATATGAAAGCACAAATAGCAGTACTGTGTTGTGAAACTTTAAATTCTCTCAGACCTCATGTTACTTACTTTCAAAGACAGCTTTTCTACTCTGCAAACGTGTTTTAAAGATACGACGTAAAACTGAGAACATGCAGTTAATAAAACCCTGTCAAGTTGGACAAAATTCTTTACTTTCAATGAAACCTGTGTTTTGTGCTTTAAGCACACTAAAAACACGTTTTTTTCACAAGAAAACTGTATCAACTGCTTTAAAGTTGCTTTAAACTGCACACAGCTATTTTCTAACGACGTGAAGCCTTTCCCTGTCTCTGATTACTTTTCTTCTTTTTATTCGTGTTTTCAACAATTTATCTGCATTGTCACACGCAATAGACGTTTCTGCACGAGAAAAACGTGATTCTTGAGTCTTTAAAGCGGTTTTGAGCTGAATACTGCTATTTTGTCATGTTCAAACACCACCTCCTCTCACTGAAGACTTTTCCACTTCTCTTCAACAACTAAAATGCATTAACATCATGTTTCTTTGACAAACTGAGAAATTGCGTAGTTTTGGCTAATAATTAAAAGACGTTTGGTTTTGGTGCTCCCAAATCGCTTAAATGGCAGTTCTGCGCATTACAAAGTGAATCAGCTGCTGAAAATTCATATGAAAGCACAAATAGCAGTACTGTGTTGTGAAACTTTAAATTCTCTCAGACCTCATGTTAATTACTTTCAAAGACAGCTTTTCTACTCTGCAAACGTGTTTTAAAGATACGACGTAAAACTGAGAACGTGCAGTTAATAAAACCCTGTCAAGTTGGACAAAATTCTTTACTTTCAATGAAACCAGTGTTTTGTGCTTTAAGCACACTAAAAACACGTTTTTTTCACAAGAAAACTGTATCAACTGCTTTAAAGTTGCTTTAAACTGCACACAGCAATTTTCTAACGACTTGAAGCCATCCCCTGTCTCGGATTACTTTTCTTCATTTTATTCGTGTTTTCAACAACTTATCTGCATTGTCACACGCAATAGACGTTTCTGCACGAGAAAAACATGATTCTTGAGTCTTTAAAGCGGTTTTGAGCTGAATACTGCTATTTTGTCATGTTCAAACACCACCTCCTCTCACTGAAGACTTTTCCACTTCTCTTCAACAACTATAATGCATTAACATCATGTTTCTTTGACAAACTGAGAAATTGCGTAGTTTTGGCTAATAATTAAAAGACGTTTGGTTTTGGTTCTCCCAAATCGCTTAAAATGGCAGTTCTGCGCATTACAAAGTAAATAAGCTGCTGAAAATTCATATGAAATCACAAATAGCAGTACTGTGTTGTGAAACTTCAAATTCTCTCAGACCTCATGTTACTTACTTTCAAAGACAGCTTTTCTACTCTGCAAACGTGTTTTAAAGATAAGACGTAGACTGAGAACATGCAGTTAATCAAACTCTGACAAGTTGGACAAAATTCTTTACTTTCAATGAAACCTGTGTTTTATGCTTTAAGCACACGTTTTTTTCACAAGAAAGCTGTATGAACTGCTTTAAAGTTGCTTTAAACTGCACACAGCTATTTTCTAACGACTTGAAGCCATTCCCTGTCTCGGATTACTTTTCTTCTTTTTATTCGTGTTTTCAACAACTTATCTGCATTGTCACACGCAATAGACGTTTCTGCACGAGAAAAACGTGATTCTTGAGTCTTTAAAGCGGTTTTGAGCTGAATACTGCTATTTTGTCATGTTCAAACACCACCTCCTCTCACTGAAGACTTTTCCACCTTTTTCCACTTCTCTTCAACAACTATAATGCATTAACATCATGTTTCTTTGACAATGTGAGAAATTGCGTAGTTTTGGCTAATAATTAAAAGACGTTTGGTTTTGGTTCTCCCAAATCGCTTAAATGGCAGTTCTGCGCATTACAAAGTGAATCAGCTGCTGAAAATTCATATGAAAGCACAAATAGCAGTACTGTGTTGTGAAACTTTAAATTCTCTCAGACCTCATGTTACTTACTTTCAAAGACAGCTTTTCTACTCTGCAAACGTGTTTTAAAGATACGACGTAAAACTGAGAACATGCAGTTAATAAAACCCTGTCAAGTTGGACAAAATTCTTTACTTTCAATGAAACCTGTGTTTTGTGCTTTAAGCACACTAAAAACACGTTTTTTTCACAAGAAAACTGTATCAACTGCTTTAAAGTTGCTTTAAACTGCACACAGCTATTTTCTAACGACTTGAAGCCATTCCCTGTCTCGGATTACTTTTCTTCTTTCATTCGTGTTTTCAACAACTTATCTGCATTGTCACACGCAATAAACGTTTCTGCACGAGAAAAACGTGATTCTTGAGTCTTTAAAGCGGTTTTGAGCTGAATACTGCAATTTTGTCATGTTCAAACACCACCTCCTCTCACTGAAGACTTTTCCACTTCTCTTCAACAACTATAATGCATTAACATCATGTTTCTTTGACAAACTGAGAAATTGCGTAGTTTTGGCTAATAATTAAAAGACGTTTGGTTTTGGTTCTCCCAAATCGCTTAAAATGGCAGTTCTGCGCATTACAAAGTAAATAAGCTGCTGAAAATTCATATGAAATCACAAATAGCAGTACTGTGTTGTGAAACTTCAAATTCTCTCAGACCTCATGTTACTTACTTTCAAAAACAGCTTTTCTACTCTGCAAACGTGTTTTAAAGATAAGACGTAGACTGAGAACATGCAGTTAATCAAACTCTGACAAATTGGACAAAATTCTTTACTTTCAATGAAACCTGTGTTTTATGCTTTAAGCACACGTTTTTTTCACAAGAAAGCTGTATGAACTGCTTTAAAGTTGCTTTAAACTGCACACAGCTATTTTCTAACGACTTGAAGCCATTCCCTGTCTCGGATTACTTTTCTTCTTTTTATTCGTGTTTTCAACAACTTATCTGCATTGTCACACGCAATAGACGTTTCTGCACGAGAAAAACGTGATTCTTGAGTCTTTAAAGCGGTTTTGAGCTGAATACTGCTATTTTGTCATGTTCAAACACCACCTCCTCTCACTGAAGACTTTTCCACCTTTTTCCACTTCTCTTCAACAACTATAATGCATTAACATCATGTTTCTTTGACAATCTGAGAAATTGCGTAGTTTTGGCTAATAATTAAAGCAGTTTTAAGCTGAATACAGCTCTTTTGTCATGTTCAAACGCGACCTCCTCTCACTGAAGACTTTTCCACTTCTTTCCACTTCTGTTTAACAACTGAAATGCATTAAAATCATGTTTCTTTGACAATCTGAGAAAATACATAGTTTTGGCTAATAATTAAAAGACGTTTGGTTTTGGTTCTTCCAAATCTCTTAAATGGCTGTTCTGCGCATTACAAAGTGAATGAGATGCTGAAAATTCATATGAAAGCACAAATAGCAGTACTGTGTTGTGAAACTTCAAATTCTCTCAGACCTCATGTTACTTACTTTCAAAGAAAGCTTTTCTACTCTGCAAACGACTGTTAAACATACTACAGACTGAGAACGTGCCGTTCATAAAACCCGGTGAAGTAATATGCCGTTAATAAAACCCTGACAAGTTTGACAATATTCTTTACTTTCAATGAAACCTTTGTTTTGTGCTTTAAACACACTAAAAACACGTTTTGTTTTTACAAGAAAACTGTATGAACTGCTTCAAAGTAGCTTTAAACTACACAAAGCTATTTCCTAAGAACTTGAAACCATTCCCTGTCTTGGATTACTCTTTTTCTTTTTATTCGTGTTTTCAACAAATGATCTGCATTGTCACACACAATAGACGTTTCTGCTCGAGAAAAACGTGATACTTGGGTCTTTAAAACAGTCTTAAGCTGAATACAGATATTTTGTCATGTTCAAACACCACCTCCTCTCACTGAAGACTTTTCCACTTCTGTTTAACAACTGAAATGCATTAACATCATGTTTCTTTGACAATCTGAGAAAATGCATAGTTTTGGCTAATAATTAAAAGACGTTTGGTTTTGGTTCTTCCAAATCTCTTAAATGGTAGTTCTGCGCATTTACTTTCAATGAAACCTGTGTTTTGTGCTTAAAGCACACGTTTTTTTCACAAGAAAACTGTATGAACTGCTTTAAAGTTGCTTTCAACTGCACACAGCTATTTTCTAACGACTTGAAGCCATTCCCTGTCTCGGATTACTTTTCTTCTTTGTATTCGTGTTTTCAACAACTTATCTGCATTTTCACACGCAATAGACGTTTCTGCACGAGAAAAACATGATTCTTGAGTCTTTAAAGCGGTTTTGAGCTGAATACTGCTATTTTGTCATGTTCAAAAACCACCTCCTCTCACTGAAGACTTTTCCACTTCTCTTCAACAACTAAAATGCATTAACATCATGTTTCTTTGACAAACTGAGAAATTGCGTAGTTTTGGCTAATAATTAAAAGACGTTTGGTTTTGGTGCTCCCAAATCGCTTAAATGGCAGTTCTGCGCATTACAAAGTGAATCAGCTGCTGAAAATTCATATGAAAGCACAAATAGCAGTACTGTGTTGTGAAACTTTAAATTCTCTCAGACCTCATCTTAATTACTTTCAAAGACAGCTTTTCTACTCTGCAAACGTGTTTTAAAGATACGACGTAAAACTGAGAACGTGCAGTTAATAAAACCCTGTCAAGTTGGACAAAATTCTTTACTTTCAATGAAACCTGTGTTTTATGCTTTAAGCACACGTTTTTTTCACAAGAAAGCTGTATGAACTGCTTTAAAGTTGCTTTAAACTGCACACAGCTATTTTCTAACGACTTGAAGCCATTCCCTGTCTCGGATTACTTTTCTTCTTTTTATTCGTGTTTTCAACAACTTATCTGCATTGTCACACGCAATAGACGTTTCTGCACGAGAAAAACGTGATTCTTGAGTCTTTAAAGCGGTTTTGAGCTGAATACTGCTATTTTGTCATGTTCAAACACCACCTCCTCTCACTGAAGACTTTTCCACCTTTTTCCACTTCTCTTCAACAACTATAATGCATTAACATCATGTTTCTTTGACAATGTGAGAAATTGCGTAGTTTTGGCTAATAATTAAAAGACGTTTGGTTTTGGTTCTCCCAAATCGCTTAAATGGCAGTTCTGCGCATTACAAAGTGAATCAGCTGCTGAAAATTCATATGAAAGCACAAATAGCAGTACTGTGTTGTGAAACTTTAAATTCTCTCAGACCTCATGTTACTTACTTTCAAAGACAGCTTTTCTACTCTGCAAACGTGTTTTAAAGATACGACGTAAAACTGAGAACATGCAGTTAATAAAACCCTGTCAAGTTGGACAAAATTCTTTACTTTCAATGAAACCTGTGTTTTGTGCTTTAAGCACACTAAAAACACGTTTTTTTCACAAGAAAACTGTATCAACTGCTTTAAAGTTGCTTTAAACTGCACACAGCTATTTTCTAACGACGTGAAGCCTTTCCCTGTCTCTGATTACTTTTCTTCTTTTTATTCGTGTTTTCAACAATTTATCTGCATTGTCACACGCAATAGACGTTTCTGCACGAGAAAAACGTGATTCTTGAGTCTTTAAAGCGGTTTTGAGCTGAATACTGCTATTTTGTCATGTTCAAACACCACCTCCTCTCACTGAAGACTTTTCCACTTCTCTTCAACAACTAAAATGCATTAACATCATGTTTCTTTGACAAACTGAGAAATTGCGTAGTTTTGGCTAATAATTAAAAGACGTTTGGTTTTGGTGCTCCCAAATCGCTTAAATGGCAGTTCTGCGCATTACAAAGTGAATCAGCTGCTGAAAATTCATATGAAAGCACAAATAGCAGTACTGTGTTGTGAAACTTTAAATTCTCTCAGACCTCATGTTAATTACTTTCAAAGACAGCTTTTCTACTCTGCAAACGTGTTTTAAAGATACGACGTAAAACTGAGAACGTGCAGTTAATAAAACCCTGTCAAGTTGGACAAAATTCTTTACTTTCAATGAAACCAGTGTTTTGTGCTTTAAGCACACTAAAAACACGTTTTTTTCACAAGAAAACTGTATCAACTGCTTTAAAGTTGCTTTAAACTGCACACAGCAATTTTCTAACGACTTGAAGCCATCCCCTGTCTCGGATTACTTTTCTTCATTTTATTCGTGTTTTCAACAACTTATCTGCATTGTCACACGCAATAGACGTTTCTGCACGAGAAAAACATGATTCTTGAGTCTTTAAAGCGGTTTTGAGCTGAATACTGCTATTTTGTCATGTTCAAACACCACCTCCTCTCACTGAAGACTTTTCCACTTCTCTTCAACAACTATAATGCATTAACATCATGTTTCTTTGACAAACTGAGAAATTGCGTAGTTTTGGCTAATAATTAAAAGACGTTTGGTTTTGGTTCTCCCAAATCGCTTAAAATGGCAGTTCTGCGCATTACAAAGTAAATAAGCTGCTGAAAATTCATATGAAATCACAAATAGCAGTACTGTGTTGTGAAACTTCAAATTCTCTCAGACCTCATGTTACTTACTTTCAAAGACAGCTTTTCTACTCTGCAAACGTGTTTTAAAGATAAGACGTAGACTGAGAACATGCAGTTAATCAAACTCTGACAAGTTGGACAAAATTCTTTACTTTCAATGAAACCTGTGTTTTATGCTTTAAGCACACGTTTTTTTCACAAGAAAGCTGTATGAACTGCTTTAAAGTTGCTTTAAACTGCACACAGCTATTTTCTAACGACTTGAAGCCATTCCCTGTCTCGGATTACTTTTCTTCTTTTTATTCGTGTTTTCAACAACTTATCTGCATTGTCACACGCAATAGACGTTTCTGCACGAGAAAAACGTGATTCTTGAGTCTTTAAAGCGGTTTTGAGCTGAATACTGCTATTTTGTCATGTTCAAACACCACCTCCTCTCACTGAAGACTTTTCCACCTTTTTCCACTTCTCTTCAACAACTATAATGCATTAACATCATGTTTCTTTGACAATGTGAGAAATTGCGTAGTTTTGGCTAATAATTAAAAGACGTTTGGTTTTGGTTCTCCCAAATCGCTTAAATGGCAGTTCTGCGCATTACAAAGTGAATCAGCTGCTGAAAATTCATATGAAAGCACAAATAGCAGTACTGTGTTGTGAAACTTTAAATTCTCTCAGACCTCATGTTACTTACTTTCAAAGACAGCTTTTCTACTCTGCAAACGTGTTTTAAAGATACGACGTAAAACTGAGAACATGCAGTTAATAAAACCCTGTCAAGTTGGACAAAATTCTTTACTTTCAATGAAACCTGTGTTTTGTGCTTTAAGCACACTAAAAACACGTTTTTTTCACAAGAAAACTGTATCAACTGCTTTAAAGTTGCTTTAAACTGCACACAGCTATTTTCTAACGACGTGAAGCCTTTCCCTGTCTCTGATTACTTTTCTTCTTTTTATTCGTGTTTTCAACAACTTATCTGCATTGTCACACGCAATAGACGTTTCTGCACGAGAAAAACGTGATTCTTGAGTCTTTAAAGCGGTTTTGAGCTGAATACTGCTATTTTGTCATGTTCAAACACCACCTCCTCTCACTGAAGACTTTTCCACTTCTCTTCAACAACTAAAATGCATTAACATCATGTTTCTTTGACAAACTGAGAAATTGCGTAGTTTTGGCTAATAATTAAAAGACGTTTGGTTTTGGTGCTCCCAAATCGCTTAAATGGCAGTTCTGCGCATTACAAAGTGAATAAGCTGCTGAAAATTCATATGAAAGCACAAATAGCAGTACTGTGTTGTGAAACTTTAAATTCTCTCAGACCTCATGTTAATTACTTTCAAAGACAGCTTTTCTACTCTGCAAACGTGTTTTAAAGATACGACGTAAAACTGAGAACGTGCAGTTAATAAAACCCTGTCAAGTTGGACAAAATTCTTTACTTTCAATGAAACCAGTGTTTTGTGCTTTAAGCACACTAAAAACACGTTTTTTTCACAAGAAAACTGTATCAACTGCTTTAAAGTTGCTTTAAACTGCACACAGCAATTTTCTAACGACTTGAAGCCATCCCCTGTCTCGGATTACTTTTCTTCATTTTATTCGTGTTTTCAACAACTTATCTGCATTGTCACACGCAATAGACGTTTCTGCACGAGAAAAACATGATTCTTGAGTCTTTAAAGCGGTTTTGAGCTGAATACTGCTATTTTGTCATGTTCAAACACCACCTCCTCTCACTGAAGACTTTTCCACCTTTTTCCACTTCTCTTCAACAACTATAATGCATTAACATCATGTTTCTTTGACAAACTGAGAAATTGCGTAGTTTTGGCTAATAATTAAAAGACGTTTGGTTTTGGTTCTCCCAAATCGCTTAAAATGGCAGTTCTGCGCATTACAAAGTAAATAAGCTGCTGAAAATTCATATGAAATCACAAATAGCAGTACTGTGTTGTGAAACTTCAAATTCTCTCAGACCTCATGTTACTTACTTTCAAAAACAGCTTTTCTACTCTGCAAACGTGTTTTAAAGATAAGACGTAGACTGAGAACATGCAGTTAATCAAACTCTGACAAATTGGACAAAATTCTTTACTTTCAATGAAACCTGTGTTTTATGCTTTAAGCACACGTTTTTTTCACAAGAAAGCTGTATGAACTGCTTTAAAGTTGCTTTAAACTGCACACAGCTATTTTCTAACGACTTGAAGCCATTCCCTGTCTCGGATTACTTTTCTTCTTTTTATTCGTGTTTTCAACAACTTATCTGCATTGTCACACGCAATAGACGTTTCTGCACGAGAAAAACGTGATTCTTGAGTCTTTAAAGCGGTTTTGAGCTGAATACTGCTATTTTGTCATGTTCAAACACCACCTCCTCTCACTGAAGACTTTTCCACCTTTTTCCACTTCTCTTCAACAACTATAATGCATTAACATCATGTTTCTTTGACAAACTGAGAAATTGCGTAGTTTTGGCTAATAATTAAAAGACGTTTGGTTTTGGTTCTCCCAAATCGCTTAAAATGGCAGTTCTGCGCATTACAAAGTAAATAAGCTGCTGAAAATTCATATGAAATCACAAATAGCAGTACTGTGTTGTGAAACTTCAAATTCTCTCAGACCTCATGTTACTTACTTTCAAAAACAGCTTTTCTACTCTGCAAACGTGTTTTAAAGATAAGACGTAGACTGAGAACATGCAGTTAATCAAACTCTGACAAATTGGACAAAATTCTTTACTTTCAATGAAACCTGTGTTTTATGCTTTAAGCACACGTTTTTTTCACAAGAAAGCTGTATGAACTGCTTTAAAGTTGCTTTAAACTGCACACAGCTATTTTCTAACGACTTGAAGCCATTCCCTGTCTCGGATTACTTTTCTTCTTTTTATTCGTGTTTTCAACAACTTATCTGCATTGTCACACGCAATAGACGTTTCTGCACGAGAAAAACGTGATTCTTGAGTCTTTAAAGCGGTTTTGAGCTGAATACTGCTATTTTGTCATGTTCAAACACCACCTCCTCTCACTGAAGACTTTTCCACCTTTTTCCACTTCTCTTCAACAACTATAATGCATTAACATCATGTTTCTTTGACAATGTGAGAAATTGCGTAGTTTTGGCTAATAATTAAAAGACGTTTGGTTTTGGTTCTCCCAAATCGCTTAAATGGCAGTTCTGCGCATTACAAAGTGAATCAGCTGCTGAAAATTCATATGAAAGCACAAATAGCAGTACTGTGTTGTGAAACTTTAAATTCTCTCAGACCTCATGTTACTTACTTTCAAAGACAGCTTTTCTACTCTGCAAACGAGTTTTAAAGATACGACGTAAAACTGAGAACGTGCAGTTAATAAAACCCTGTCAAGTTGGACAAAATTCTTTACTTTCAATGAAACCTGTGTTTTGTGCTTTAAGCACACTAAAAACACGTTTTTTTCACAAGAAAACTGTATCAACTGCTTTAAAGTTGCTTTAAACTGCACACAGCTATTTTCTAACGACGTGAAGCCTTTCCCTGTCTCTGATTACTTTTCTTCTTTTTATTCGTGTTTTCAACAACTTATCTGCATTGTCACACGCAATAGACGTTTCTGCACGAGAAAAACGTGATTCTTGAGTCTTTAAAGCGGTTTTGAGCTGAATACTGCTATTTTGTCATGTTCAAACACCACCTCCTCTCACTGAAGACTTTTCCACTTCTCTTCAACAACTAAAATGCATTAACATCATGTTTCTTTGACAAACTGAGAAATTGCGTAGTTTTGGCTAATAATTAAAAGACGTTTGGTTTTGGTGCTCCCAAATCGCTTAAATGGCAGTTCTGCGCATTACAAAGTGAATCAGCTGCTGAAAATTCATATGAAAGCACAAATAGCAGTACTGTGTTGTGAAACTTTAAATTCTCTCAGACCTCATGTTAATTACTTTCAAAGACAGCTTTTCTACTCTGCAAACGTGTTTTAAAGATACGACGTAAAACTGAGAACGTGCAGTTAATAAAACCCTGTCAAGTTGGACAAAATTCTTTACTTTCAATGAAACCAGTGTTTTGTGCTTTAAGCACACTAAAAACACGTTTTTTTCACAAGAAAACTGTATCAACTGCTTTAAAGTTGCTTTAAACTGCACACAGCAATTTTCTAACGACTTGAAGCCATCCCCTGTCTCGGATTACTTTTCTTCATTTTATTCGTGTTTTCAACAACTTATCTGCATTGTCACACGCAATAGACGTTTCTGCACGAGAAAAACATGATTCTTGAGTCTTTAAAGCGGTTTTGAGCTGAATACTGCTATTTTGTCATGTTCAAACACCACCTCCTCTCACTGAAGACTTTTCCACCTTTTTCCACTTCTCTTCAACAACTATAATGCATTAACATCATGTTTCTTTGACAAACTGAGAAATTGCGTAGTTTTGGCTAATAATTAAAAGACGTTTGGTTTTGGTTCTCCCAAATCGCTTAAAATGGCAGTTCTGCGCATTACAAAGTAAATAAGCTGCTGAAAATTCATATGAAATCACAAATAGCAGTACTGTGTTGTGAAACTTCAAATTCTCTCAGACCTCATGTTACTTACTTTCAAAAACAGCTATTCTACTCTGCAAACGTGTTTTAAAGATAAGACGTAGACTGAGAACATGCAGTTAATCAAACTCTGACAAATTGGACAAAATTCTTTACTTTCAATGAAACCTGTGTTTTATGCTTTAAGCACACGTTTTTTTCACAAGAAAGCTGTATGAACTGCTTTAAAGTTGCTTTAAACTGCACACAGCTATTTTCTAATGACTTGAAGCCATTCCCTGTCTCGGATTACTTTTCTTCTTTTTATTCGTGTTTTCAACAACTTATCTGCATTGTCACACGCAATAGACGTTTCTGCACGAGAAAAACGTGATTCTTGAGTCTTTAAAGCGGTTTTGAGCTGAATACTGCTATTTTGTCATGTTCAAACACCACCTCCTCTCACTGAAGACTTTTCCACCTTTTTCCACTTCTCTTCAACAACTATAATGCATTAACATCATGTTTCTTTGACAATGTGAGAAATTGCGTAGTTTTGGCTAATAATTAAAAGACGTTTGGTTTTGGTTCTCCCAAATCGCTTAAATGGCAGTTCTGCGCATTACAAAGTGAATCAGCTGCTGAAAATTCATATGAAAGCACAAATAGCAGTACTGTGTTGTGAAACTTTAAATTCTCTCAGACCTCATGTTACTTACTTTCAAAGACAGCTTTTCTACTCTGCAAACGAGTTTTAAAGATACGACGTAAAACTGAGAACGTGCAGTTAATAAAACCCTGTCAAGTTGGACAAAATTCTTTACTTTCAATGAAACCTGTGTTTTGTGCTTTAAGCACACTAAAAACACGTTTTTTTCACAAGAAAACTGTATCAACTGCTTTAAAGTTGCTTTAAACTGCACACAGCTATTTTCTAACGACGTGAAGCCTTTCCCTGTCTCTGATTACTTTTCTTCTTTTTATTCGTGTTTTCAACAACTTATCTGCATTGTCACACGCAATAGACGTTTCTGCACGAGAAAAACGTGATTCTTGAGTCTTTAAAGCGGTTTTGAGCTGAATACTGCTATTTTGTCATGTTCAAACACCACCTCCTCTCACTGAAGACTTTTCCACTTCTCTTCAACAACTAAAATGCATTAACATCATGTTTCTTTGACAAACTGAGAAATTGCGTAGTTTTGGCTAATAATTAAAAGACGTTTGGTTTTGGTGCTCCCAAATCGCTTAAATGGCAGTTCTGCGCATTACAAAGTGAATCAGCTGCTGAAAATTCATATGAAAGCACAAATAGCAGTACTGTGTTGTGAAACTTTAAATTCTCTCAGACCTCATGTTAATTACTTTCAAAGACAGCTTTTCTACTCTGCAAACGTGTTTTAAAGATACGACGTAAAACTGAGAACGTGCAGTTAATAAAACCCTGTCAAGTTGGACAAAATTCTTTACTTTCAATGAAACCAGTGTTTTGTGCTTTAAGCACACTAAAAACACGTTTTTTTCACAAGAAAACTGTATCAACTGCTTTAAAGTTGCTTTAAACTGCACACAGCAATTTTCTAACGACTTGAAGCCATCCCCTGTCTCGGATTACTTTTCTTCATTTTATTCGTGTTTTCAACAACTTATCTGCATTGTCACACGCAATAGACGTTTCTGCACGAGAAAAACATGATTCTTGAGTCTTTAAAGCGGTTTTGAGCTGAATACTGCTATTTTGTCATGTTCAAACACCACCTCCTCTCACTGAAGACTTTTCCACCTTTTTCCACTTCTCTTCAACAACTATAATGCATTAACATCATGTTTCTTTGACAAACTGAGAAATTGCGTAGTTTTGGCTAATAATTAAAAGACGTTTGGTTTTGGTTCTCCCAAATCGCTTAAAATGGCAGTTCTGCGCATTACAAAGTAAATAAGCTGCTGAAAATTCATATGAAATCACAAATAGCAGTACTGTGTTGTGAAACTTCAAATTCTCTCAGACCTCATGTTACTTACTTTCAAAAACAGCTATTCTACTCTGCAAACGTGTTTTAAAGATAAGACGTAGACTGAGAACATGCAGTTAATCAAACTCTGACAAATTGGACAAAATTCTTTACTTTCAATGAAACCTGTGTTTTATGCTTTAAGCACACGTTTTTTTCACAAGAAAGCTGTATGAACTGCTTTAAAGTTGCTTTAAACTGCACACAGCTATTTTCTAATGACTTGAAGCCATTCCCTGTCTCGGATTACTTTTCTTCTTTTTATTCGTGTTTTCAACAACTTATCTGCATTGTCACACGCAATAGACGTTTCTGCACGAGAAAAACGTGATTCTTGAGTCTTTAAAGCGGTTTTGAGCTGAATACTGCTATTTTGTCATGTTCAAACACCACCTCCTCTCACTGAAGACTTTTCCACCTTTTTCCACTTCTCTTCAACAACTATAATGCATTAACATCATGTTTCTTTGACAATCTGAGAAATTGCGTAGTTTTGGCTAATAATTAAAGCGGTTTTAAGCTGAATACAGCTCTTTTGTCATGTTCAAACGCGACCTCCTCTCACTGAAGACTTTTCCACTTCTTTCCACTTCTGTTTAACAACTATAATGCATTAAAATCATGTTTCTTTGACAATCTGAGAAAATACATAGTTTTGGCTAATAATTAAAAGACGTTTGGTTTTGGTTCTTCCAAATCTCTTAAATGGCAGTTCTGCGCATTACAAAGTGAATGAGCTGCTGAAAATTCATATGAAAGCACAAATAGCAGTACTGTGTTGTGAAACTTCAAATTCTCTCAGACCTCATGTTACTTACTTTCAAAGAAAGCTTTTCTACTCTGCAAACGACTGTTAAACATACTACAGACTGAGAACGTGCCGTTCATAAAACCCGGTGAAGTAATATGCCGTTAATAAAACCCTGACAAGTTTGACAATATTCTTTACTTTCAATGAAACCTTTGTTTTGTGCTTTAAACACACTAAAAACACGTTTTTGTTTTTACAAGAAAACTGTATGAACTGCTTCAAAGTAGCTTTAAACTACACAAAGCTATTTCCTAAGAACTTGAAACCATTCCCTGTCTTGGATTACTCTTTTTCTTTTTATTCGTGTTTTCAACAAATGATCTGCATTGTCACACACAATAGACGTTTCTGCTCGAGAAAAACGTGATACTTGGGTCTTTAAAACAGTCTTAAGCTGAATACAGATATTTTGTCATGTTCAAACACCACCTCCTCTCACTGAAGACTTTTCCACTTCTGTTTAACAACTGAAATGCATTAACATCATGTTTCTTTGACAATCTGAGAAAATGCATAGTTTTGGCTAATAATTAAAAGACGTTTGGTTTTGGTTCTTCCAAATCTCTTAAATGGTAGTTCTGCGCATTTACTTTCAATGAAACCTGTGTTTTGTGCTTAAAGCACACGTTTTTTTCACAAGAAAACTGTATGAACTGCTTTAAAGTTGCTTTCAACTGCACACAGCTATTTTCTAACGACTTGAAGCCATTCCCTGTCTCGGATTACTTTTCTTCTTTGTATTCGTGTTTTCAACAACTTATCTGCATTTTCACACGCAATAGACGTTTCTGCACGAGAAAAACATGATTCTTGAGTCTTTAAAGCGGTTTTGAGCTGAATACTGCTATTTTGTCATGTTCAAAAACCACCTCCTCTCACTGAAGACTTTTCCACTTCTCTTCAACAACTAAAATGCATTAACATCATGTTTCTTTGACAAACTGAGAAATTGCGTAGTTTTGGCTAATAATTAAAAGACGTTTGGTTTTGGTGCTCCCAAATCGCTTAAATGGCAGTTCTGCGCATTACAAAGTGAATAAGCTGCTGAAAATTCATATGAAAGCACAAATAGCAGTACTGTGTTGTGAAACTTTAAATTCTCTCAGACCTCATGTTAATTACTTTCAAAGACAGCTTTTCTACTCTGCAAACGTGTTTTAAAGATACGACGTAAAACTGAGAACGTGCAGTTAATAAAACCCTGTCAAGTTGGACAAAATTCTTTACTTTCAATGAAACCAGTGTTTTGTGCTTTAAGCACACTAAAAACACGTTTTTTTCACAAGAAAACTGTATCAACTGCTTTAAAGTTGCTTTAAACTGCACACAGCAATTTTCTAACGACTTGAAGCCATCCCCTGTCTCGGATTACTTTTCTTCATTTTATTCGTGTTTTCAACAACTTATCTGCATTGTCACACGCAATAGACGTTTCTGCACGAGAAAAACATGATTCTTGAGTCTTTAAAGCGGTTTTGAGCTGAATACTGCTATTTTGTCATGTTCAAACACCACCTCCTCTCACTGAAGACTTTTCCACCTTTTTCCACTTCTCTTCAACAACTATAATGCATTAACATCATGTTTCTTTGACAAACTGAGAAATTGCGTAGTTTTGGCTAATAATTAAAAGACGTTTGGTTTTGGTTCTCCCAAATCGGCTTAAAATGGCAGTTCTGCGCATTACAAAGTAAATAAGCTGCTGAAAATTCATATGAAATCACAATAGCAGTACTGTGTTGTGAAACTTCAAATTTCTCTCAGACCTCATGTTACTTACTTTCAAAAACAGCTTTTCTACTCTGCAAACGTGTTTTAAAGATAAGACGTAGACTGAGAACATGCAGTTAATCAAAACTCTGACAAATTGGACAAAATTCTTTACTTTCAATGAAACCTGTGTTTTATGCTTTAAGCACACGTTTTTTTCACAAGAAAGCTGTATGAACTGCTTTAAAGTTGCTTTAAACTGCACACAGCTATTTTCTAACGACTTGAAGCCATTCCCTGTCGGATTACTTTTCTTCTTTTTATTCGTGTTTTCAACAACTTATCTGCATTGTCACACGCAATAGACGTTTCTGCACGAGAAAAACTGATTCTTGAGTCTTTAAAGCGGTTTTGAGCTGAATACTGCTATTTTGTCATGTTCAAACACCACCTCCTCTCACTGAAGACTTTTCCACCTTTTTCCACTTCTCTTCAACAACTATAATGCATTAACATCATGTTTCTTTGACAAAACTGAGAAATTGCGTAGTTTTGGCTAATAATTAAAAGACGTTTGGTTTTTGGTTCTCCCAAATCGCTTAAAATGGCAGTTCTGCGCATTACAAAGTAAATAAGCTGCTGAAAATTCATATGAAATCACAAATAGCAGTACTGTGTTGTGAAACTTCAAATTCTCTCAGACCTCATGTTACTTACTTCAAAAACAGCTTTTCTACTCTGCAAACGTGTTTTAAAGATAAGACGTAGACTGAGAACATGCAGTTAATCAAACTCTGACAAATTGGACAAAATTCTTTACTTTCAATGAAACCTGTGTTTTATGCTTTAAGCACACGTTTTTTTCACAAGAAAGCTGTATGAACTGCTTTAAAGTTGCTTTAAACTGCACACAGCTATTTTCTAACGACTTGAAGCCATTCCCTGTCTCGGATTACTTTTCTTCTTTTTATTCGTGTTTTCAACAACTTATCTGCATTGTCACACGCAATAGACGTTTCTGCACGAGAAAAACGTGATTCTTGAGTCTTTAAAAGCGGTTTTGAGCTGAATACTGCTATTTTGTCATGTTCAAACACCACCTCCTCTCACTGAAGACTTTTCCACCTTTTTCCACTTCTCTTCAACAACTATAATGCATTAACATCATGTTTCTTTGACAATGTGAGAAATTGCGTAGTTTTGGCTAATAATTAAAAGACGTTTGGTTTTGGTTCTCCCAAATCGCTTAAATGGCAGTTCTGCGCATTACAAAGTGAATCAGCTGCTGAAAATTCATATGAAAGCACAAATAGCAGTACTGTGTTGTGAAACTTTAAATTCTCTCAGACCTCATGTTACTTACTTTCAAAGACAGCTTTTCTACTCTGCAAACGAGTTTTAAAGATACGACGTAAAACTGAGAACGTGCAGTTAATAAAACCCTGTCAAGTTGGACAAAATTCTTTACTA